>NC_073626.1:34417335-34725564 GCF_029407905.1 Bubalus kerabau | reverse complement strand
AGCGCCACAGAAGTCCTGTTCAGGCCACAGTGCTGAATCATCGGAAACCTGCGGCCAGCCGCTGTTATGCAATGACCCCATCGCTGGTCACTGGTATCAGCTACAGGCCTTCAGCCTCCCTTCCAGGCAGGACCTCAAGGGGTGCATGCACCCAGCCTTGGGATATGTGAAACGTGTGACCGCACAGAGCCTTGGCCTTGGAACCAAAAGAGGCCGTGGGAGGAGGGGGACAGAGCCCAGTTGGTTGTGCTGCAAGGTCCCTGACTTGAGGTGCCCCAGTCTGAGTGGGGAGAACAGAACTGCCCTTGGGGAGCCCCAGTCTGAGGAGGCACAGCCTTGTTATCACAAAAATCCCAGGTGCAGATAGCAGTAGGAAAGAATGACACACACATGAAACACTGATGACCACTGTAAAGCTCTAGAAAAATTAGGGCAGATGGTTATAGGACCGCAGAGCCGCAGGGCTGGGCTCCCAGGGGGCAGGTGACAGACTCTGGGATTCAGGAGCAAGTGCTCAGGGGAGGCAATGCCTTTAAAAGTGGCAGGGAGTCCGCCCTCTGCCTTCTGTCTAGTATTTATCTTTATTTACTTATTTGGCTGCACCAAGTCTTAGTTTTGGAATGCAGAATCTTTAGTTGTGGCATGTAGGCTCTAGTACCTAACCAGGGATTGAACCTGGGCCCCCCTGCATTGGGGGCATGGAGTCTTAACTGCTGGGCCACCAGGGAAGCCCCCCTCAGTCTGTTTAGACCTTGTGTTTGGACATGAGTTCTTCCCCCCAAGTGTCTGGCTCACAGGGTGGGAGACCCTCAGCCTGTCTCAGGCACTGAGTCTACTGGCACCAGGGCCTGAGCAAGTAATGAAAGGGACTGGGCAGGACTAGGAGGGTGACTGGCATTGCGTGGGCACCTGGAACCCCTCTGCTTTGTCCCTGCCTGCTGCGACCCTGTGCAGAGAACCATCCCTGGGTGCAGCAGCTCTGTGGCCCATGTCAGCCCTGCCCCATCTCTGAGTGAGCTCGACTGCTTCTGACCTCAGGCTGATGGTTCTGGAAGCTTCCTTAGCCCCCTTCTCCAAAACTCTAGGCTCATTCACATCCTTCTGGGTGAGGAAGCACCTGTTCCAGAGGAGAGAGTGTTTCAGGATCAACTTCCTAAAAAAGCGTATGCGGTCGACTCCCTTCTGAGAGATTTGAATACTTAGAGTTTTAGAATCTCCAGAATTTCTGCAGGAGAAAATGCTTGTTTATCTTGTTAATTTTATTTCAAAGAGATACTGAAGGGACATGGTAAAAAAAATCAAGCATAGTAACAGTGAGTGAATCTAGGGTATTGGGAATTCTTCTTGCAACTTTTCCGCAAGTTTGTTGTTCAGTCGATAAGTCATGTCCAACTCTTCGCAACCCCATGGATTGCAGCATGCCAGGCTTCCCTGTCCTTCACTATCTCCCAGAGTTTGCTCAAACGCACATCCATTGAATTCGTGATGTCATCCAACGATCTCATCCTCTGTCGCCCCCTTTTCTTCCTGCCTCAATCTTTCCCAGCGTCAGGGTCTTTCCCAATGAGTCAACTCTTTGCTTAAGATTGAAATCCCTTCAAAATAAAATGAACAGCTGAAAACAAATTCAAACAAATGTCTGTCTTCCATCTTTTCCTCCAGCCACTTCTTAGCTCCCTTTCTTGGAGGCCCCCGAGTTACCGGTTTCCTATGCATCCTTCTAAAGATAGTCTGAAATATATGTACTTATAAACTTTTTTCTCCCATCGCCCCACACTGCTCAGCATTTTGCCTCTTTCACTTAACAATATTTCTGGAAACCATTTGGTATGAGCACACAGAGAGCTGTCTTGACCTTTTTTATGGTTCCTGTGCATTCCATCGAACAGGTGATTCAAATTTTCATTTGGAAGGTGTGATAGAATGGTGAAGACCATTGACTTTGGAAGCAGAATGTTGGAATATGGATCACTGCTGCTGCTGCTAAGTCGCTTCAGTCGTGTCCGACTCTGTGTGACTCCATAGACGGCAGCCCTCCAGGCTCCCCCGTCCCTGGGATTCTCCAGGCAAGAACACTGGAGTGGGTTGCCATTGCCTTCTCCAATGTGTGAAAGTGAAAGTGAAGTCACTCAGTCGTGTCCAACTCTTAGAGACCCCCATGGACTGCAGCCCACCAGGCTCCTCCGTCCATGGGATTTTCCAGGCAAGAGTACTGGAGCTCCTCGACTACAAAAGAGTTGTTTCATGTCAAGCCAGTTACTTAATATCTTAGTTCCTCAGTTTCCTCATTGTGGACCAGGATGAAGAGTGAAGTCTACCCCAGAGTGTTTTGTGTGGATTAAATGAGGCGATACTTGTAAAGGGCTTAGGATCCCTTTTGATGTGCAGCACGTACTCTATAACCGTGAACCATCACTCCCAAGATGATTGTGCCAGACCCCCTTTGAGAGAATGAGGCTGTTTCCAGGCTTTTATTATTATAAACAATGCTGCAAAACAAATATCCTTGGCCACAAGTCACTTGGTACTTGTGGGAGTGTATCTGTAAGAAAAATGCCAGGGGAGTAGAATTGTTGGGTCAAAGGCCACGTGCAGTTTTAATTTCAAAAGATTCTGCCAGGTTGCCCTCCATAAGAGTGCCCCTAGTTGCGTTGACACCAGCTGTATTTGAGCCTGTGGCCCTACCCCATAGCCTTGCCAACACGGTCGTGTTTTCACTTGAACACAGCATTTCTCAACTTGTTTGGATGCAGAAGCCTGTTATGGGGCTTCTTGGGGATCGCCTGGCCTTAGAGCCTCTCCCCCAATACCCAGAAATACCGTCAGGGTATTTTCTGGGAAAAACCAGCCCATGACGAGGGCTAGGATGGTCCTGAGCCAGCAGAGTCTCCAAAAGTTGGCTCTGCCCAGGTTTCTGCATGTTCATTCATTCTCCACATTTTTCTTAAATATTATGGTGCTCATGACGAGTTTTTACATTGTTGATGGTTATTTTTTTTCTGGGCCTGTTAACACATCAAAACGGTTGGTGAAATCGGATAATACTGTGGATCGTGCATGCTGTCACCGTTTCACTCCTGTGTCAGGGACTTGGGATTTCCAGGTGCATTTTTAGAATTTTATCTCACATCTGGTGGCACACAAACAATGCCCGTTCACAATGAACTGTGATAATGGGGCAGCCTTACTGTTCTCCCTGGAATTAGGCTTCCAGTTATGGATAACCTATAAACCAACCTCGCACCCTTCCCTTATTGGAGTTGGTTATAAAGAAAAAGAAGGTCAGATCTTGCACTGAGAGACCTATCACCTGAATATGGAAATCTCACAAATATAAAATATATCTAAAGGGTGAGTATTCCTTCACAAAAGGAGTTCTGACTGAGTACATTTTGCATGCATACTCAGTAACCAAGTCATGTCCGACCCTGCAACCTCATGGACTATAGCCTGCCAGGCTCCTCTGTCCATGGGATTATCCAGGCAAGAGTACTGGAGTTGGTTGCCATTTTCTCCTCCAGGGGATGTGTGTACATTTTAGTACTTTTATTAAAGCCCTTTGAGATCATCATGGCAAGGCAGAGAATTGTTTGAGATATCGACTTTGGGAAGGAAAGAGCAGGCCTACTGTGTCTCTCCCCAGCTCTTCACTTTCTTCTCACCCACAGCTTACATGTTCCCTGATCTCACACAGGCCTGGGCTGGAATGCTCCTTTATGATTCACTCTGACTTAGAGTGGCGTGCCAAACTTTCTAGGACTTTTGCGGGCTCCCTGGGCTAGCCTGGCATAAAAACCTCTGACGCCTCTTTCCCCTCCAGTGACCTTGCAGATCTAACAAATGCCAAGGACTGGGCCTCTGTGATCTGGTGTGGGGACTGTCCCAGGCTACTCAAAGAGGCCGGAAGCAAACTGGCTGCATCTCCAGGAGAACCTCAGGGGTTGTTCAAGGTGAAACTGTCCTTGAGTGAAGTCAAATTGGTTCTTTGTTCCCCCATTTAATAAACTTGATTTTAATCGAATTAAAACACGCATGCAGAAAATTGCACAAATCCCATTCCTAGCTTGATCATTTTTTTTTCATATGCAGCTTATGAGTTTTACATGCAACTAATAATCCAGCTCGAGAGACAGAGCACTGCCAGCTTCCCACAGCCCCTGCCCTCAGCCCCTGCCCACAGCCCCTCCAGTTGCTGCCCCACTGAAGGCAGGCACTCTTTCATCCTCTATTGCTGACCGTTAGTGTTACCTGACTTTGGCATTTATATAAATGGAATGACTTCACACGTACTTGGTTGTGTGTGATCTTGTTTGCTCAACACTGTGAAATTCACACGCTGTGAATTCATCATGCTGCGTGTTTGTGGTTCATTCATTCCTGTTACTCCGTGGTGTCCCATGGTATGAATACACAACTTCTCATCCATTCCACTGATCATCATTGTGTCGTTTCCAGTTTACCCTCTACACGTTCTTATCTGTGGCCTGTGGTGTACAAGTGTACACGTTTCTGTCACGTGCCTAGGAGAAGAATTACTGTGTCATAGGGTGGACACTGCCCATTGCCCAAAGTGACTCTTCATTTCTGCTCTCAGCGTCAGTGAGTGGGAACTTCAGTTTCCCCGCATCGTCACCGCCAGTGCTATCAGCGCTGTTCATGTCGCCGTTCCGGTAGTCGGAAGGACCTTTCTAAACCATAGATCCTTTGATCACCTTCCTGTTCCCAGCTTTTAGAGATGTCCCCAACATTTTATAGTGAAAACTTTCAAACATATGCAGAAAAGCTGAAGAAATTATACAGGGAGCACCCATGTGACACAATCAACATTTTATAACGATCGTTTTTCCCACATGTCTAACCGTTCATCAACTACCTTCTTTTTTACTTGTCATGTTCCTTTAAGAAGGTAAAACTTATCACCACACTGACCCATTTTAAGCATACATTCAATGATTTAAGTAAATTTACATAGTTGTACAATCATCAGCACAATCCAGTTTTAGAACGTTTCTGTCACCCGGCAATATTCCCTGTGCTGAAAGCAACTCCCTACTGAAAGCAACTCCCTACGTCTCCTCCCAGCCTCAGGCCACTGCTGATCCATCTGTTTTCTATGTAGTTTTGCCTTTCCCAGAAGTTTCGTATAAAGGGAATTGTATCATTAGCGTGCAGCCTTTCCTGTCCAGCTTCTCCCATGCGGCATTACGCCTCTGAGATTCACCCATGTAGCGTGGACGATACTAGCTCCTTTTCCTGGCTGAGTGGTACTCCAGCGTGTGGCTTTACCACAGTTTCTTTACCCAGTCTCCAGTTAGTTGTCCCAATAGAGTTTTGATGACAGGACCACAGCCTGTCATAAAAAGAGCTTGCTCATTTACAGAGGGGTCTGTGCCTGGGAAAAAGAAAAAGTAGAGAGAGGTAGAGAGACAAAGGGAGTTAGAGACAGAGGGACAGGATTTTGTTCCCTCGGTGTCCCCTTTCTCCAGATGAGTGCGGGGCCTCCTCCCTTTGGGGAGCTCCCCTGCTGCCCTGTTGGCTAGGCTGCCTTTCGGATCGCTGCACACCTGGCCAACCACACTTTTCTGGCGCTTACAGCTCTCTGTCCTGGGTTCCACAAAGAACTCAGCACAGTCTGCCACATGGTTTACAACGCGGAGGCTCACTTGATGGGCTCTCTGAGGGCAGAAGTCATGGCTTTTGTGTCCCTTCGCTGTCGCTCCAAGGCTGGGTGCAGAGCTGGGCACACAGGGAAGGAGAAGGGTGGGCAGTGACAGTGCAGTGGGCTGGGGGCCTTACACAGTTTGGGGGCCTGAGCACTCCGAACTCAGGTCCTCTGGTTGAGGTCCCTACTAGGGAAATGGCCCTGGGCTGAATCCGGGGAATTGCCAGACCTGGGTGCCAAACCACAGCTGGGAATGCCAGCGTCACTAATGAGCTCAGGATAAGCCTGGGGAAGGAGGAAGGCTCCTGCCAACGGAGGCAACTGCCGGAAGCTGCTGGGACCCCCAGTCAGCAAGGGGCCGGAGAAGCAGCTGCCAGGCAGGCTACCCCTTTACCACTTCCCTCTTGGCCCCTTAATTCCCAAGATCTCTGGCGTCTCTCCAGACCGAGGCTGCCCTCCCTGCATGCTTCCAGGAGGGCTGAAGGCTGGGCTTGCAGGCCTGTGCAATCCATGATGCCCTCCTATCTTTGCCACGTTAAGATGACTTCCTCAGACCTGGGTGTGCCTTAATAGCTCCTATCGTCCATGCATGCTGTGGTCGAGGGTCTCTGTTCTCAAATGTGATGTTTTGAAAACCTGGGTGAAGCATACTGAAGTGTAGAAAGAAATTGGAGTCTTTGATTCAGCACTGTGAGGTGGAACCTGAGAATTTGGCACATCCAACGAGTTCCTCAGTGAGGCTCGAGCTGCTGGCCAGGGCTGGGTACCACTGTCTGGGAACCACTGCTTAAGGCTTTGGTCTGTCCTCAGCGGTTTCAGCATGAACCCTCCTCCCGCCGGGTAGGAGGCGGGGGAGGCAGGGGGAGAGGTGTCTGCTGCCTTCTCTGCACAAGTCCCAAGAAACATTCAGATCCTAGTGACTTTGACAGTGGCAGTCGGAAGTTCACACTCCAACTGCCTTTGGCCAAAGGGCATGACAAGACTTACACGGGGAAGATGAGATACAGTATCTTGCCTCCAACGTATCATAAAGAGAGGATAAAAACGGATCAAAGCTGGAGAGAGTGTCTGCGTATAAAAATAAGTAAGTGGTTTCATGAAAGAAATGATCAGAACTCGCTGTCCTGTTTTAACTGCACTTAATTTTGATTTTGGAAGTGACCCATGTAAAAAAGACTCTTAAAATTATATGGGTCAGACAAGATAGTGAGTGCAGTTTTTCTGCCAGTGTTCTAGAAAGACTCTTCAGATTCAGCTCTTGCTTAATCTTGCAGTGCAGCTGGCCTTGGAAAAAGGTCCTTGAGGGTTCTTCAATACACTTAACCCTCAAACCAATCTTAATGAGGCCGATAGGAAGATGTTCTCATTCCCATTTTACAGATGAGGAAACTGAGACATCGTAGTTAAATGGTAGATTCAGGATTCCAACACAAGTTTTTTGTTTTTTTTTTTTAACTCCAATTTAGACTTTGCATTCCAAAGTGAGCTTTTTTCTTTTCTTACACTGCAGCTGAATATTAAGATTCTCCAGAATAGGGACTTCCCTGGTGGTCCAGTGGTTAAGAATCCTCCTGCCAATGCCGGGGACGTGGATTCTATCCCTGGTCCAGGACGATTCCACATGCCTTGTGGCAACTAAGCCCATGAGCCACAACTACTGAGCCCACCTGCCTAGAGCCTGTGCTCCACAACAAGAGAAACTACCTCAATGAGAAGCTCTCGAACCGCAACTACAGAGTAGCTCTCACTTTCTGCAACTAGAGAAAGCCCACTTGCCACAACGAAGACCCAATGCAGTCAAAAATAAAATTAATTAATTAAAAAAAAATTTCTCCGGAATAATTTCTAGCCAAGTTGCAGACCCATCAGACTGGATGAAGGCTCAAGCAAACTCTTCTGCTATTACTCAGAGGTATGAACTCCCTCAACCCCAGCTGGCTCGGCAAGGGGGAATCCAGCATATCTGCTGTCAGAAATGACACATTTGGAACCAGATTCCTCTGTAGGCTTATCTGAGCTTAAGACAGGGAAGATTGATCAGGGAGGCTGATCCACTGCCATCACTTTTCATTGTTCTTCAGCACCTGGACTTTGTGTGTTTAAACAAGCCAGGTAGGTGGCTTCATGCTGGCTCCCAGGGATTAGAGACGCTGCTGCACCCTGCTGCCCCCCACCCCCGACCCCGTCCACTCCACCTCAGCCCACTGTAGGACAGTCAGTTATTAAGAAAGGAAATGTCCACATCTCCTGAGGATTTGTGGACAGCCATTTGAACTGTGGTGTTGGAGAAGACTCTTGAGAGTCCCTTGGATTGCAAGGAGATCCAACCAGTCAGGCCTAAAGGAAATCAGTCCTGAATATTCATTGGAAGGAGTGATGCTGAAGCTGAAACTCCAATACTTTGGCCAACTGATGCAAAGAACTGATTCATTTGAAAAGACCCTAATGCTGGGAAAGATTGAAGGCGGGAGGAGAAGGGGATGACAGAGGATGAGATGATTGGATGGCATCACCGACTCGATGAACATGAGTTTGAGCAAGCTCTGGGAGTTGGGATGGACAGGGAAGCCTGGTTTGCTGCAGTCCATAGGGTCACAAAGAGTCGGACATGACTGAGCAACTGAATATAGAGATCCTGCTTGAAGGGACAGCAATAGTAGCAGACAGAATGCTGTTGTCTCCTGGAACAGTTGCTGGTCTGGATATCATTCCGGGCATAGTTTATCACTCAGTAAAGAATGTAGACAAGGGGTAAGATTGATTATGGATTAGATAGTGACCTTTGGGTTGAGGTAAGGGAGCGTTGCTGGAGGTAGGCATGAGGATGAAGATGGAAGAGGGACGTGGAGGGTGATGGGGTTTTGATGGCTGGAGATGACAGAGGGTGGAAACAGCCCAGGTAGTGGACGATGGTGCAGGAGATGGGATGTCAGAGGAAGAATGGTTGTTGCGAAGATGGGCTGAGTAGCTCAGGGAACTAGCTGAAAGGTCCAAAGCCAGGGGTGAAAATCTGATCGTGGCTTGGGGTGGCTGGGGAGAGGACAGGTTGCCTAGGGAGGCACTGCTTTGTGGCCACCCACACCTGATCCCAGAGGCACCAGCTGGAAGGATACCCAGACCAACCGTGTTCCAGGAGACAACAGCATTCTGTCCGCTTCTCGATTGGTGTCCCTTTCAGCAGGGTGTATTCACAGGGCCATGTACAAAACCCTCAGGGTATTTTCCAAATCTGTTTCAACAGCCCAGCCAGGAGGTCCTTCCTGGCTGTGATTTAGTCAACCTGTTTCCCTAGGAGGCCTCTTTTCCCACCACAAACAGATGGGTGCTGATGTCAGCACCAGCGAAGCCGTTAGTCAGCACCAGAGGGGCTCGTGCTGAGGGGCCAACGGAAGGAAAGGCGCCGCCGGACATGGCCTCCTCTAACCCCCACCCCAGTGGGGGAGGCAAGGCAAGAGGCCACCCGGGAGGCCCTGCCAGGTTCGTGTACAACCTTGGGTGGCCTGAGGCGCAGGCTTAGCCTCAGAGAACCCTGGATGTGGGAAGTGGCTGCTGCTGCTGCTGCTGCTAAGTCACTTCAGTCGAGTCCGACTCTTATCGACCGCATGGACTGCAGCCTATCAGGCTCTTCCATTCATGGGATTTTCCAGGCAAGAGTACTGGAGTGGGGTGCCATTGCCTTCTCCATGTGGGAAGTGGAAGGGTCCTTAAACCCATCTGGTTTAAGGCCATGCAGAGAAGAGAGAGGTGTTCTGATTCCCATTTCCCAGATGAGGACATGGAAGCCTTGGGAGGGAGAGAGCTGTGCCCAGGGCCCCGTGGAGGGGCAGGAGTAGAACCCAGCTCGGCACCTCCAGCTCTGGGACGTTGCAACAGCATCTCATCTGTGCATGTGTGGGACCCTGTTTGGGGCAGTGGTCTCAGAGGGGCTGGTATCGGACAGAGCCAGGCTCCCCCCGGGGTCTGCCATTTCCTTGGGGGAGGGTGTGACTTGGAGCCTCTGTCTCTTCTTTGGTGACATTGGCAGGCGGGTTCTTCACCACTGAGCCACCAGGGAAGGCCCTCTTCTGTGACATTTGTTGTGTACTTAGTCACTCAGACGTGTCCGAATCTTTGTGACCCCATGGACTGTAGCCCGCCAGGCTCCTCTGTCCATGGCATTTCCCAGGCAAGAATACTGGAGTGGGTTTCCATTTCCTTCTCCAGGGGATCTTCCCCACCCAGGGACTGAACCCACGACTTCTGTGTCACCTGCATTGGTAGGTGAATTCTTTACCACTGAGCCACCTGGGAAGCCCACAGGAGTGTTCAAAAATTCCTCCTCCAGTGGGAGGAGAGTTAAATGGGATGGGCAAAAGTAAAGCTCCCCATGAATGTTAGCCTTCTTCCCCCCACCAATCATTAGTCCCAGTGGGGGTTCTCTGTGTACTTCAGTGTGGGCTTGTATGAGAGCGTGTGTGTGTGTGTGTGTGTGTGTGCATGTGATATCTGCAGATCTTGGCCAGGCGGCCACAGCAAGGGGAAGTCACAGTGTTTAGGGGTCTGGAAGTCTTTAGGGGCTGAAGCTTCTAGGACTGGTGTGAGGGGGTGCTGCTGACGGAGGAGGCGCTCCAGGACACCCACTCCCTGAGCTGCTGCCAACCCTGAAGGCTCATGGGACAGGGCAGGCGGTCTCGGGGGGGCGGGCAGCCCCTCTTAGGGAGCAGCTCCACTGTCAGGAGTCAGTCATGAGGAGGTCCCTGTGGGCGTTCGTAGCGCAGCCCAGCCCAGAGTGTCTGACTAGGGGTTAGAGAATGGGCTTGAGGGCACCAGAAGAGGGGAGAAGAAGCAGGGCTGGCCCTCAGGCCTTCAGCGAATTCCACCTTCCTTGCAGCCCCAGGCGATCTTGCCTCCCAGCCTGAGTCATCCTCACTCTAGTCCGAATGAGAGTCCTGTTATTTGTGCTAATTGTTGACATTTGCACAGCACGCAGTCCCAGGAGCTTGGGGACCCAGAATGCAGAGCCACTCTTCCACATGCTGATTTTATGACATCAGCAGAACTGGAGCCTGGGGAGTGGCTGGGGGCAGAGGACAGTGGCCTTCAGCACTGATTCTAAGCTGCCTGTAATGTCCCCATTGCATTCACAGAGGCATGATGTGTTGGAGTCCTGGAAGGTCAAAACTGAGGGTCAGCCCTCGATGGCCTTCCAGACCAACTGCCTCGCTTTATACAGAAGGAGACTGAGGCCCTGGTTAGTGGCAGTGTAGGGTCACAACCTCACCCCACCTCTTCCATATTCATCCTTTGGCTTCATATGCATGAAGCACCCTTTTGGTGACCATCCTTCATACACACCCAGCCTCCCCCTCCTGCAGTACCTCCAGCTTTATTTTGCTTCCTGGCAGTACCTGACATTATATATGGATGCTCTTTCTCTTCTGTCCCCTTCCCCCATTAGAATGCAGCTCCAAAGGGGCAAGAATTCTTCCCCCATTTCACTAATTGCCATATTGTCAGCATCTAGAACACAAGGTTGCTCAGAAAGGAACTGTGGGATTCATTCACTCATTTGTTCCCTTATTCATCAGGTGGCTGCCTCTCAGGTGGCTGCCTCTCAGGTGGGTCTTCCGCATTGCAGACAGTGATGGCACAGAGAGGTGTCAGACCCAGCTTCTGTCCCACAGAGCAGGTGGCTTCAGACTCTTTTCTCCAGGCTCCAGCTGCCTGAAGATGGGAGGGAGCGTGTTGTTAAGGTACCCTGGAAGGGACTCTGGAAGGTCCCCTCAAGCAGGGAGGGGCTGGGGCTTGGGGATAAGAACCCTTCTTAAGAAGTAGATCAGGTCCCAGACCAGTCTCCAAGGCAAAGTGGTGACCAGAGGTGCAGACACAGGTAGCCTGTGACCAGAGGGAGGGGGAAAGGAATGTAGTGACCCACAGGGGTTGGCGGGGAGGGAGCAGGGATGGGGATCCTGGGAAGACAGGGCAAACAGGGCGCTGCGGAGGGGCTGGGCCCTGGGTGTGTGTGGGGTGGGCTGGAGGAGAAGGACACGGACATTTGTTAACATCTGTGTCGGTTGGAGAGTGGGCGCCAGGATGGAGAGAGAGAAGACATGTGGTCAGATGGGGAGACGGAACACAGAGCCAAAGCTTGGTGGAAGGCTCAATTTTCTCATCCATAAAATGGAGATGATGAATGAGTGAGTGAGCAAGAGTGAACATCGACATTCTAGGAATCAGAGAACTAAAATGGACTGGAATGGGTGAATTTAACTCAGATGACCATTATATCTACTACTGCAGGCAGGAATCCCTCAGAAGAAATGGAGTAGCCATCATGGTCAACAAAAGAGTCCGAAATGCAGTACTTGGATGCAATCTCAAAAACAACAGAATGATCTCTGTTCGTTTCCAAGGCAAACCGTTCAATACCACAGTAATCCAAGTCTATGCCCCAACCAGTAACACTGAAGAAGCTGAAGTTGAATGGTTCTATGAAGACCTACAAGACCTTTTAGAACTAACACCCCAAAAAAGATGTCAGTTTCATTATAGGGGACTGGAATGCAAAAGTAGGAAGTCAAGAAACACCTGGAGTAACAGGCAAATTTGGCCTTGGAATATGGAATGAAGCAGGGCAAAGACTAATAGGGTTTTGCCAAGAAAATGCACTGGTCATAACAAACATCCTCTTCTAACAACACAAGAGAAGACTCTACACATGGACATCACCAGATGGTCAACACTGAAATCAGATTGGTTATGTTCTTTGCAGCCAAAGATGGAGAAGCTCTGTACAGTCAGCAAAAACAAGACCAGGAGCTGACTGCGGCTCAGACCATGAACTCCTTATTGCCAAATTCAGACTTAAATTGAAGAAAGTAGGGAAAACCACTAGACCATTCAGGTATGACCTAAATCAAATCCCTTATGATTACACAGTTGAAGTGAGAAATAGATTTAAGGGCCTAGATCTGATAGATAGAGTGCCTGATGAACTATGGATGGAGGTTCGTGACATTGCACAGGAGACAGGGATCAAGACCATCCCCATGGAAAATAAATGCAAAAAAGCAAAATGGCTGTCTGGGGAGGCCTTACAAATAGCTGTGAAAAGAAGAGAAGCAAAAAGCAAAGGAGAAAAGGAAAGATATAAACATCTGAATGCAGAGTTCCAAAGAATAGCAAGAAGAGATAAGAAATAGAGGAAAACAGAATGGGAAAGACTAGAGATCTCTTCAAGAAAATTAGAGATACCAAGGGAACATTTCATGCAAAGATGGGCTCGATAAAGGACAGAAATGGTATGGACTTAACAGAAGCAGAAGATATTAAGAAGAGATGGCGAGAATACACAGAAGAATACACAGATGCCATCCAGCCATCTCATCCTCTGTCATCCCCTTCTCCTCCTGCCCCCAATCCCTGTACAAAAAAGATCTTCATGGCCCAGATAATCACAATGGTGTGATCACTCATCTAGAGCCAGACATCCTGGAATGTGAAGTCAAGTGGGCCTTAGAAAGCATCACTATGAACAAAGCTAGTGGAGGTGATGGAATTCCAGTTGCGCTATTTCAAATCCTGAAAGATGGTGCTGTGAAAGTGCTGCACTCAATATGCCAGCAAATTTGGGAAACTCAGCAGTGGCCACAGGACTGCAAAAGGTCAGTTTTCATTGCAATCCCAAAGAAAGGCAATGCCAAAGAATGCTCAAACTACCGCACAATTGCACTCATCTCACACACTAGTAAAGTAATGCTCAAAATTCTCCAAGCCAGGCTTCAGCAATATGTGAACCATGAACTTCCTGATGTTCAAGCTGGCTTTAGAAAAGGCAGAGGAACCAGAGATCAAATCGCCAACATCTGCTGGATCATGGAAAAAGCAAGAGAGTTCCAGAAAAACATCTATTTCTGCTTTATTGACTATGCAAAAGCCTTTGACTGTGTAGATCACAATAAACTGTGGAAAATTCTGAAAGAGATGGGAATACCAGACCACCTGATCTGCTTCTTGAGAAATTTGTATGCAGGTCAGGAAGCAACAGTTAGAACTGGACATGGAACAACAGACTGGTTCCAAATAGGAAAAGGAGTACGTCAAGGCTGTATATTGTCACCCTGCTTATTTAACTTACATGCAGAGTACATCATGAGAAACACTGGACTGGAAGAAGCACAAGCTGGAATCAAGATTGCCAGGAGAAATATCAATAACCTCAGATATGCAGATGACACCACCCTTATGGCAGAAAGTGAAGAGGAACTAAAAACCTCTTGATGAAAGTGAAAGTGGAGAGTGAAAAAGTTGGCTTAAAGCTCAACATTCAGAAAACGAAGATCATGGCGTCTGGTCCCATCACTTCATGGGAAATAGATGGGGAAACAGTGGAAACAGTGTCAGATTTTATTTTTTTGGGCTCCGAAATCACTGCAGATGGTGACTGCAGCCATGAAGTTAAAAGACGCTTACTCCTTGGAAGGAAGCTTACTCCTTGGAAGGAAAGTTATGACCAACCTAGATAGCATATTGAAAAGCAGAGACATTAATTTGCCAACAAAGGTCCGTCTAGTCAAGGATATGGTTTTTCCTGTGGTCATGTATGGATGTGAGAGTTGGACTGTGAAGAAGGCTGAGCGCTGAAGAATTGATGCTTTTGAAGTGTGGTGTTGGAGAAGACTCTTGAGAGTCCCTTGGACTGCAAGGAGATCCAACAAGTCCATTCTGAAGGAGATCAGCCCTGGGATTTCTTTGGAAGGAATGATGCTAAAGCTGAAACTCCAGTACTTTGGCCACCTCATGTGAAGAATTGACTCATTGGAAAAGACTCTGATGCTGGGAGGGATTGGGGGCAGGAGGAGAAGGGGATGACAGAGAATGAGATGGCTGGATGGCATCACTGACTTGATGGACATGAGTCTGGGTGAAGTCCAGGAGTTGGTGATGGACAGGGAGGCGTGATGTGATTCATGGGGTCACAAAGAGTCGAACACGACTGAATGACTGAACTGAAAATGGAGATGATGACTGACCCTGGGGATGGGGGAAGGGGAGATGAGCCTTGTACTGAAAAATCATCTCTTTGAATACACTGAGCCCCTGCCGGATCCCCAGATAATGCTGGCCTGTCCTCCTCACCTCTCCTCCCTTTACCCTGTCGCCAGCTCTGGTGCTCTGACCTGTGAAGTGGGCCAGACCCCACCCTCCCTGTTCCCCGGCTCCTATGGGTGGTGGCCCAAAAGGCTAACCGGTTTCCTCCATCCAACTTGACCAGAACCATCTGGGCTCTGTGGATGCTGCGGGTTTCCTGATGCGGGCCCAGGCCTTGGCCTCGCTGGGGGCTGTAAGCAGGAGAGTAACAGCCCAGATTTTGCAAGCCTGAAATAGTTTATTGCTGGGCTGAGGCAGGGAGGAAGGAGGGCATGGCCCCGGGAATGCAGGAGGAATGCCTGGGAGGCTTGTTTCTGCCCCCCACCCCTCCTCAATTCCCCAGGGGGAAGCCAGCAAGGCTTTCAGCCAGCTGGGCACCGGGTTGCGCAGAGAGAAATGGTTTGGGCACTGAACATTCCTGGTGCTGGGGTGTTCTCAGGGCCCAGTGGTGGGTGTATGCGTGAGGGGAGACCTGGTTTTCCTTTTGATGTGGGGACCATCTCCAAGGAGGCTGCCTGGATAAGCCTGTCTCACTCCCCATCGTTTAGGCTCCCCACACCCCTAACTTTGGCTGGGAGTACCATGGACATAGATCTTGCATGGTCCTGGCAGGGGAGGGGGCTGTGCTTTGGCTTGAAGTGTGGCCCCTGTGTCTTCCTTCAAACTGGAGCTCTCTGAAGTCAGGGTATATGTTTTCTCTTAAGACTTGGGGCTTTCCTTACAGTCTGAGGCTGTAATGCTGTGGGGAGGGCTGTGTCACCCCACCTTACCCAGAAGTTTCCCATGGCTGGGATGGTGTGGCCACCGAAACGGCAACTGCAAAAGGGTCTTCACCCCCATTCCTTTAGATCCAAGACTGCATTGTTAAGGACCCACTGAGTCTTCTGTGGACCAGACACCAGCCTCCCAACAGCCTTTGCCCCACCCCCACCCCTGTTCACGGGACATCTGAGGCCCCACTATGTGAGGCGGGGAGGAACCAGGCCCTGGTCGCCCACCTGGACAGTCCACTTGGCCCTCCTGGCACCATACTCTGGGCTCTCCTCGACCACTCTGCTTGTGTTCTAGGGTCTTCCCCCCACCCCGGGAGGGGTTGGGAGTGGACAGGTCAAAGCGCGCCAGGCATCTGTGCACTGATGATACCTGTGCATTCCTGGGCCCTGCATCGGGGCCAGTCATCTTCCCTTTCATGTTTGGCTGTCTGATGGAGCCAGTGGATATGGTGGGGGTTGGGCAGGGGCCCTGGGGCAGCCAGGCAGCAACAGTGGAAGGCAGAAGGCAGAGGAGTGATGCCCAGCCGAGGTCACAAGGTTCCAGCGCCCTTAGGTCCTGCCAAGCTCTGGCAGGGAAGACACAAGGGGTCAAAACTCTGTCTGGCCAGACTCCATCCCTCTCTTTTGGCCATGGCTTCTGGCTTCTGTTGGCAGCGCTTCCTTTTCCAATCTGCCCCCACCCCATGACACACACACTCCCAGAGCAGCTCCAGGGGCTGAGTCTGTGGTCACAGTGATGGAGGATCTATGTAGAGTTGGGCCACTCTGTGTTGAGGATTATGGAGATGGAAATGAGGGTTTAGGATCAGACACTGACCAGGGTTAGGAGTCAGCCTGTTTTCTGGGTTAGGGGGATTTGATTTTGGAGGTAGGATTAAGGGTCAGGCTGTACTCAAGATTAAGGGTCAGTCTATACCTAGGGTTGGGAGTCAGTCTGTACCTAGGATCAAAGACATGGCTTCCTCAGGAACAGAGTATTCTACATCCAGAATTAGGGGGTGATGGGCACCTAAGGGTGAGAGTTTGTTTTCCGCCAGAACTGAACCTACAGCATGGCCACAAAAGGTGACCCTGGTGAGTCATTCATAGACGGCAGAGAATAGAGTTTGCAGTTTGGAGGGGCAGGATTCATTGATCCCTTGGCCATCCCCTCTGGGGACCCACCTGCAGGAGGTATGAGGGACAGAGGGAGGAGAGGCTCTCAGAGAAACCTTCATCAGGAACACTGGTGGGGATGGAGCACAGTGTCCAGGCTAAGTCCATTGAGTGGTTCAGAGGCAATATTGTCCAACGCCATGGCCAGCCAGGAAGAATACTGAGTAACTCCACAGATCGCGCTTCTGTTTACACCGTACCTCTTGAAACGCAGTCACCAGTAGCTCATTCTGCAAACATTTCCTGAATACCTACCATACTTTAGACCAGAGGTTCTCAAACTTGAGTGCACAGAGGAACAACCAGGAAGCTTGTGAAAAAAAGGCCGGTTCCTGGGCCCCACCCCAGGGGCTCTGGAGAAGGAAGGTACTGGGAGCTGCCCAGGAATCCGCACTTCCAATAAAGTCCCCAGGCAATTCTGCTGTGATGAGTTTTTTTTTTAATTGATTTATTTTATCTTTGGTTGCACTGGGTCTTCATTGCTGTGCGAAGCTTTTCTCTAGTTGTGGCCAGTGGGGGCTACTCTCTAGTTGCGGTCTGAGGGCTTCTCACTGCACTGGTTCCTCTGGTTGCGTAACATGGGCTCTAGGGCATGTGGGCTCGGTAGTTGTGACCCACGGGCTCAGTTGCCCTGCGGCATGTGGGATTCTCCCAGACCAGGGATCGAACCTGTGTCCCCTGAATTGGCAGGCGGTTTCTTAACCACTGGACCACCAGGGAAGTCTTTTTTTTTTTTTTTTTTTAATTGCTGCTGTGGTAGTCTTATTTTTACTTATTTTTTTCAGAGTTTTAATAAGACTTTTAATAGAGGGTCAGAATACTAACAAGCATCTTCCAGCATAACAAGGAAAAGGCAGCAACATGAATTCTTTCAGTTAGAATGGCATAATGTAGTAGTTTTAAGACCATACTTTTGAGACCTGTCCTCAAAAGGCTCATGGGGTTAAAAAAAAAAAAAAAAGGATTGTGGAAAATACCATAACGCCTTCTGGTGAGTTCAGTGCACAGAGTGGGTGCCAAGGATTTCTGGGATAAAAGGGTGTGTGACCATTTTCAGAGAAGACCTTGCAAGAAAGTTAGGGAGTTTCTCTCTCATTTCTGACCACCAGTAAGCTAAAAATGTATGGTCTTATTGCAAAAATTGTATAAAAACTTAGCTGTGTAACCTTCCCAAAGCATTTTCATGTGCTTGGCAAGGTAGGAGAATTCCGGCAAACACACTGGAGGTTAGCTTTGAGCAAAGACGTGTAAAGCAAAGCATAATTACTGCATTAAATGAAGCAAAGCAAAAGAATGCACATAAAAATGCAGTCTTGGTACAGTGCTGGGGAAGGAACAATGCATGACAGCCATTATTATTAATAACTTACCAATTTCTATAAACAATCATTCTGAAAAACACGACTCAGGCAGCCAGGTCAACTTTGTTTAAACTGTGGCCCCATGCTCTGCCCGACTCTCCCCTGCCTTGTTCCACCCGCCAGGAACCTAGTCTGCAGTTGGCATACAGAAACAACAGGGGGTGTGTGTGTTTATTTTCCCAATATTAAATCACAATATTGATTATGCTTTAGCATACGGCACATTTCTCTCTCCCTCAGCTGCTCCCTGGTCAAGAATCTGGCGTGAAGCGCTCAGTCATTTTGAGGACCTTGCTGAAGGCAGGAAGCCTGGACGGTTTGCCTCCCCGCTCCCCGGTCCCCGGCTCACTGCCATTGGCTTGCTTCTAGAAGCTTATATAACCTTTCTTTATTTAAGGCTTCTATTCTTCAATCTGAGGGTGAATGGACTTCCGGGCCTGCCTGTGGGGCAGGAGCTGGAGGTGTTATGCTTCTCCAGCAGGGAGAGAGGGCTGGACTGAGTTCCAGGAACTTCTAGAGGCCATGCCCTCCCTGGGCTGTCCTAGGATAGCAGACCCTCCCGTGGGGAGGGCAGGAGGTGACCTTCCATTCCCCTGCCTGGGCTGCAGGCCACCTGGTCTCAGCCTTCTTACATACCGCCAGGAAGCTTTTTCTTTCATCCCAGTTAAATTTCACCTTGTTGATCTCAGGCCAGTGTTTCCAGGGAGGCATGGGGTTTCAGGCTGGCCGGGGGCTTTCCCAGCCCTCTGGACACCCCTATACCTCTGGAGCTCCCCTTCCCATGGGATCGCTCCATCTCATTCATGCATTCAGCAGGCATTCCTTGCACACCCATTAGGTACCCCATACAATGGGTTTCCATGGTGGAAGCCTGGTTCACAGGGTAGACATGTGATAGGCACAGGGGTGAATCATTTCTCTCTAGTGTGGTATAAGCATGCCAGAGGATTAAGGAGGCATAGGAGGGGTACCTGACTCACTCTTGGGGGGCATGTGGAAGGCAAGGAAGTCTCCATGAAGGACGTAATGGTTTATCTGAATTTATAACTATGAGAAGGGAAAGAGGGGATGTATGTAAACATATAGGTTATTCACTTTGCTGCTCAGCAGAAACTGACACAACATCGTAAAAGCAACTATACTCTTGTTGTTGCTGTTCAGTCGCTAAGTCGTGCCCAACTCTTTGTGACCCCAGGAACTGCAGGCCACCAGGCTTCTCTATCACCATTTCCCTGAGTTTGCTCAAACTTATGTTCATTGGATCAGTGATGAGAAAGGAGGGGTGGACTAGAGGTTATTTAGGCAGAGAGAGTACCCTGAAGATGAGTCTGGAGGCTGGAAGCAGCATGGCCAGAACTGGTTTAGAAGTCACTTTCTAGATGCCAGAGCATGAGGTTTGAAGCAGCGAGGAGATGGGGCTGAGTCTGGAGAGGCCTGCAGAGGTGAGCTCACAGGAGAGTGTGGGGAGCTAGGGCCTTACCCTGGGGATGCTGGGGAGCCATGGACGGTTTCAGCTAGAAGGGAGTGAACTGGTTAGGTCTGCTGACTTGACACGGTCCATTAACAGCAGCACCTAATGTATCCCAGGGGACCAAGGAGCCTGGAGGGCTACAGTCCCTGGGGTCACAAAAGAGTCAGGCTTGAGTTAGGGACTAAACAACAATGTATCTTTCCTGCGCTTGTGGGGCCCCTGCATCTTATCAGAGAGCTCTGGGAAGACAGGCTGTCATGAGAACTGGTGTCATGAGCCACTCAACTGCAAAAGGTGGGGAAAAGAGAAGACCCTCAAGCCAGAAGGACCTAAGGTTGAATCCCTCACTGATCTGGTAAGATATCGAAACTGCCTGAGCCTCAGTGGCTGCGTCTATAGAATGAAAAGAAGTGAAAGTGTTAGTCACTCAGTCATGTCTGACTTTTTGCAACCCCTTGGACTGTAGCCCGCCAGGCTCCTCTGTCCTTGGGATTCTCCAGGCAAAAATACTGGAGTGGGAAGCCATTTCCTCCTCCAGGGGATCTTCCTGTCTCATCTTCCCGTCTCAGGGATTGGACCTGAGCCTCCTGCATTGCAGGCAGATTCTTCACCCTCTGAGCCACCAGGGAAGCGGTCTAATACCATAGAATGGGAGCCGTCTAATACCATAGAATGGGAGCCATCTAATACTGATGGCTGTGTGGTAGAGAGAGCTGGGGAGAGCCTATACATGAAACGGTCTGGAAGTGCAGGCCAGGGAAAGGGTGGCTGCAGCTCATTCCATGATCAACTTGGCAGTGGGGAGCCTGGTCTCCCAGCCTGGGGTCCTGGCCTCCATCCCCATTGCTGTCTGATCAGCAGTCGGCAACGTGCCTCACTGAGTAAGGTCTGACAACAGCCTTGGGGAAGTACCCCCACTGTAAACAGTGGGTCCCTGTGCGTCTGCTGATCTGGCGCCTCAGCCCTGGGTGCCCTGTGGCCCCTGGGCCTCTGGCTCCAGAGCAGCGGTGGAAAAGAAAGATCTGCCCAGCTTCCTGCAGGCCTCGTGGTTGTGCAAGGCTGTCTGATTCCAAACAAACTGCAAAACCTGCTGCCTCTCAGGCAGTTCCAAGCATTCTGGCCAGCAGGTGGCCAGGAGGCCACTGCTAGGGACAGCCAGGGCCTGGGTCACAGGCCATGCCAGCCCGACCAGGGGTGAACCTAGACCCCTGGTGTCTGGGCCTGGCATAGCTGGATTGCTGGCGAAATGGAAAGATCTCTGGACAGGGAGTCAGGCAGGGGTCCTAGTTCCTAGTCCTAGCTCCCCCCACCAATTCATTGTGTGACATAGGGCAAGTTCCTTGCCTTCTCTGGGCCTTAGTAGCTTCGGCTCAGCCCAAGGAGTTCGGTGGCAATGATCCCACAGGGTGCCTTCCATCCTGGTGTTCTGGGAGTCTGAGTTCTTGTGCCCTGGAGATTGGATGGCATCTCCCCAGATTCTGGATGAGGGCCATGCCCACCCCTCTCCATTCATTCAGTATCAGCTCCAACTCCAACCACAGGTAAGAGAAGAACTCTGTTTGACTGCGGCCCGTGTAACAGCAAGGCAATTTTCATGGAAGTTTCCTGGTGCTGCTTCATTCATTATTTAGTTCACTCTTGTATTCAATGAAATGGAAACATTTTTAAAAACCATTCATTCATTTGGTTAACAACTATTAAGGGACACCTACTAGGTGGCAGGTACCGTGCTGGGATCTGGGAGTCACTGGTGAGCCAGATGAGCAGGGTCCTAGTTTCCTGGAGCTCACAGGCCCGCCCGGCCTGAGTTTCCTGAGAAGCAGCAACAGCAGGCCCACAAGTCATGTCTGGAGAGTAAGCCGCAAAATCCCCAGTCCCTGGTAGGACCTCATCCACTCTCACTGTGCAGAGCCCTGTCCTCAACACTGAAGGGAAGTGCATGCCAGGTCGCTTCAGTAGTTTCTGATTCTTTGCGACCCTATGGACTGTAGCCCATCAGGGTCCTCTGTCCACGGGATTCTCCCAGCAAGAATACTGGAGTGGCTTGCCATTGCCCTCCTCTGGGGGAATCTTCCAGACCCAGGGATTGAACCCACATCTCTTATGTCTCCTGCATTGGCAGGCGTGTTCTTTACCACTAGTGCCCCCTGGGAAGCCCCTGAGGGTAAGCAAAAGAAAACAAATCCTGCCCCCACGAAGCCCCCAGGTGCCCAGTCCCTACCTCTGGAGCTGGTGGGGGAACCAGCCACCACCTCAGGGACTCACAGAAGCCTTGCGTCAGCAGGCGCAAAGCTGGGCCCTGCCCTGAGCGTCCTGAGGAACAGCCTGCAAGGAGTGGGACCATTTCCTCTTGGGCCTCTTGCCTGGCATACAGGCTAACATAGTGTTTGGTGAGACGGGGTCTTCCCCAAAATTGGAGGAGACAGATTCAGAGGTGTGTCTTTATTAGCAGTTACCTGCTTCAACCCCCTTGCTAGATAATTCTTGGGGACCCTGGGAGGGACTGGAGGCGCAGCCAGTAGAGACTCGGGGCTGAGTGATGAAGGAGGCGCCTGCTGAGGGGAAGGAGGCCGCCGCAGCGGCTCCTACCACCTTATGCAAGAGGGGGAACAAAGGGGCTTTCTGGGAGGCATTAGAAGATGAAGTGGCTGGGTCCGGGGTAAACTCAGCAAGCCCCTGGGGCCCTGAGTTAGCAGCAGCAACTGAAAGGGGGGGGATTACAGCTTCTGGCCCCCCTCACAGAGGCACCACCCCCTGGTCCCCGCCTGGGCCTCCTCACGCAGCTAATCTGCTGCCTTGCCTGAGCTCTTACAAGGGGCCTGGTGAGGGGCTGGTCCCTTCCACTTAGAGGGGAATGGAGCCTTCCTAGGGAAGGAGCTGCCTGACCCCTGACCCCTGACCCTGGGGGCACAGGCCCTGAGCAGGCTGGGTGGCCCAATTTGGGGCCAGACACTTGACTGAGCTCTGGGTTTGAGGGGAAATCACTGCTCCTCTCTAGGCCTCTCCTTCCTGCTGATCAGTGAGAATTAGGGATGTGGACCACTGGCAATCCCAGGGGTCCTTGTGCTGGTTCCAGCAGGCATGAGGGAAGCCTCCTCTTAGTCATGTGGTTCCTGGTGAGCAGGCATGTCCCCAACACAGATGGGTCTTTGAATTTTTGGACTGATGGGAGTCTAATTGTTAAACAAAAATGAAAAGATATTTGAAGTCCCACAGCCTGGTCCCCACTGGTCTTCCCAGTTTTACTTCTTCTTTTTTTTTTTTTTTAATATATATATCTCTACATATTTATTTATTTAGGCTATGCTGCTGCTTAGTTTCGGCATGTGGGGTCTTTTTTTTTGGCCTAGTTGCGGCATGTGGGATCTAGTTCCCTGACCAGGGATCAAACCTGAGTCTCCTGCATTAGGAGCATGAAGTCTTAAACACTGGACCATCAGGAAAATCCCCCAGTTTTACTTCTTAATACCTCCTGTGTTGTAACTGATGTTGCAATAACAGCAAGCTGCAGACACCATGCTGTCTGTGTGTGATGTTCAAAATTCTCTGCAATTCCCTGTCCTGGCTCACTCTCCATTTCTTAAGGCCCAGGGCTGTCAGCACCCCTCTTGCCCCTCCCCACAGCTCTCAGTTGCACTAACTCATTTAACCATCTTCTCTGTGTCTTTCTCCCAAGAGACTGTCTGCTTCATCTTCTTCTTCTTTTTTTTTTTTTTTTTTTTTTGATGTGGGCCTTTTTTAAAGTCTTTATTGAGTTTATTACAATATTGTTTCAGTTTTATGTTTTGGGTTTTTGGTCACAAGGCATGTGGGATCTTGGCTCCCTGACTGGGACTGAACCCTGACCCACTGCATTGGAAGGCAGAATCTTAACCACTGAGCCACCAGGAAAGCCCCACTGCTGGCTCCTTGAGAGCTGGGGTAGAGCTGGCACCTGGGCCACACAGGACCTGAGCCTGCCAGCAACACCTGGTGACCAGGACAGCTCACAGGGGGCAGGGAGAAGAGAATGGCACAGCAGCACAGTTGCAGAATTGCCTGGGTCTGGAGGGCAGTAGAGAGACTTACAGGGAAGCAGGAAAGTGTGAAAACGGGGGGATCTGTACGTAGAAGCTTCCAGAAGTGAGACCTGCCAGGGTAGAAGAAGCCAGGCAGAAACAGAACATTCCAGGGGGAGGAAGGCTGGGAGAGGGATGCGGCTGTGGGCAGGAGCTGGGACCTGGAGAGAGAGTGGGAGCCGTGGCCGGGGTGGTCAGGCTGGGCCTCAGAGGCTGTACGGAGGATTTTAGGCCTTATCCAAGGAGCAACATGAAGCTATTAAGGGGTTTTAAGCAGTTGAGGGAGTGAGGTGATGAGATTTGCATTTCTAAAAGATCACTTTCATCAGTGTGGAGAGTGGATTAGGAGGGACAAGAGGGTATTGCTATTGAGAGAGGGGATAGAGAGGGGAAAGGACAAACTGAGAGGTTTAGGATGGGAGCTGACAGAACTCGGGAGACTGGATGATTTGGAAGGGAGAGTGTGGAGGCTCCAGGCTTCCCACTCACCCCTCGGGTTGGTCAGTGGCCCTGGGCAGCCTGTAAGCCCTTGCCTGCTTGTGGACCCCCGTCAGCCATGGTGCAGGTCTGGGGATGCTGGAGCCAGCCCCTCTCCTCTGAGCAGCCCTGTGGGACAGGAGTGCGCGGCCAGGCTGCAGCTGCCCAGCTCTTCCCCGCATTCAGTGCGCCAGTAAACCTGCCCTCATGGACGGGGGCCACAGATTCACACGGACTCAGACTGTCCATATGTGCACGCGTACCTTAGACTCATAGATATATTCATAGCACAGCACAGCTTGGATGTAGACATTAGAACACTTACCCCAAGACTCAGATTTACAGAGTGGGCCCCCCAACGTGTACTTGTTGACATGTATAATTAGGTCTATTGATGATAAAAAAACAACCAACATTTAGTGGGTGCTTGATATGGGCCAGATTTCAAACACTTCACATCCCTGGTGGCTCAGATGGTAAAGAACTTGCCTGCAATGCAGGAGACCAGGTTCGATCCCTGGGTCAGGAAGATATTTTGGCGATGGGAATGGCTACGCACTCCAGTATTCTTGCCTGGAGAATTCCAGGGACAGAGGAGCCTGGTGGGCTCACAATGTGGACTCCATGGGGTCACAAAGAGTTGGACACAACTGAGCGACTAACACTTACATGATAAATGCCATAAAGATGCGCAAATATTGACAGAGCATACTCACAGTACCGGTGTGTTGTTGATCATGCATGTACTCACACGTGTGCACGACCTATGCACATTCAAGCACCTAAATATTATGCAGTGCATACTTTGATATAAAGGTACACACATTTATTATAAAGGCATAAGTTTCTGCAGAGATATTTTCAAGTGCACACACACAGTCACACTCATATATACAGTATACACGTTCAGTTCACATGTGTATATTTTCTCTTTTGTGCCAGGTACACAGGTTGTACACACACATCCTCATAGGCAACACAAGTGATACACACTTGCACATACATCACAGGCTTGTGCACACACGCACACATGTGCAGGACACACAGATACACACTCTTTTACCTTTTCTCACACAGGGCAGTTTATGACCGGCCAGGCTCATGTCCGGACTTCCTATTAACATTAATGAGGTGATGTCGCTGGGCTGTTCCGAAACACTTGTCCTGCAGAGGCGAGGGTGGGGGTGGTGGCCAGGAGGAGGGGACAGGGAGGCCATGGTCACAGAGCAACAGCTAATTATCCGGCTGACCAGGGTTTGATTGTTTTTCCCACGGTTCCCCCAACTGTCCCTAATGCAAGGCCAGGTCTGGCTGCACCAGAGGGTGTTGGGGGCAGGAAGCTAGATGAGGGAAGCGGGAGGGGAAGGAGGGAGCAGGAGAAAATGGTGGGGGCTGGGCGGTGCCTGACCTCAATTTCAGTATCCTCCTCCCCCTTTCTCAGACATCCCCTTTGCCTGGAGCTGGAATTGTTTCCTGAAAGGGTTCAGAATTCCTGAAGTTTGAGTTCCTAGGGGCTTGTCCTCCACACCATGAACTTTGTATCAGAGTCACATTCACCTTTTTATTTCAGGAACTTTCATTCCCTGACTTAGGGGGCAGAAAAGGAGCCCCGCCCATTTGTTTCTCCCTTAATAAGGAATGCAGGGGTAACCAAGCACGGTCATCACTGCCTCCTTCCTCCATCCAGTCTTCCCACCGTCACCTCAGTGAAACAGCTTTCCCAAGCACGAGTAAGGGTGGGCTTCCCGTGAATTCCTCAGTCAGAGGAATGGCTCCCAGGCCTTAAGGGCTAATGCTCAAATCACAATAGTAATGGGAAACTGCAATAATTTAAATGCAATAAGCGCAAATAGCCTTTGCATACCTCTTCCCTGCTTGCAAAGGTGTCTTTCATGTCTTGATTCACATTCAGAAGAGTCCTGTGAGGGTTGCAGGACAGGTGCGTTGTGTGCATGCTCAGTCGCTTCAGTCGTGTCCGACTCTTTGCCAACTTATGGACTGTAGCCCTCCACACTCCTCTGTCCATGGCATTCTCCAAGCAAGAATACTGGAGTGGGTTGCCATGCCCTCCTCCAGGGGGATCTTCCCGACCCAGGGATCGAACCCTAGTCTCCTGCGTCTCCTGCATTGCAGGCTGGGGGAAACCCTGGGGCGCAGGCACAGTTATCCCCATTTCACTGATGTGGAACCTGAGGCTGAGAGAGGAGAGGGTCTCCCGTGGTCACGTGACTGGGGAGGGGCAGGCTGAAGCTTGACTCTTTTAAGGCACCTCTCTGTGAATCACTACATGTTCTCTTTCATGTATTTGTGTGGCTCCCCCTGCCCACCCACCCCATCATAAAATGAATTAGTCTTCATGTGCTTCTGGGGCACTTTGTGTTAAATCTCCCAGGAAGCCTGCAACAGTCCTGGGGTGGAAGGTGGAGGCCGAGGGTCATATACCCTGAAGCTGGGAGAACCTGGGTGGCCACCTTGTCTCCTCAGGTCATTTCAAGGCCTTCTTGAGCTCAAATGGCACTGAGATGATGTCTGGAGGCTTAAAGATCAGAGAGCTGGAAGGAGACCTCTAAGAGCCCTGATCTAAACACTGCCTCCAGGCATGTCCACCTCAAGAATTATTAGCTCAATTTACAAACAAGGAAACTGCCCGAAGTCATTAGGGCAGCCATATTTATTGAACACCTGTTATATTATTAAGCCCTGATCTCAGTACTAGATGTGGTGGGAGGAGTCAGTGGTCATAGCTCTCTAAAGAGCTTAGAGTCTGGTGGGGAAGAAAACATTTAGGACTGGGGAATCACAGACTCTGGGTTTGAGTTCCAACTTAGAAAGTCATTTGTTTTCGAATGGCTTTGAGGGAAAGTCACTTTAACCTCCCTGAGCCTCAGTATTCTCATCTCTAGAATGAGGATGCTCCTGCCCTCCTTCAAGGCCATGGTTACAACTAGATGTGTGCAGCGCCTGTCCCACTGCCCCTCACAAACACAAAGCCCAGTTGATGTGCTCTTCCCTCAGTTTCCTGCCAGACTCCTCCTGGCCTCACTGTTCCATCTTTCCTCTCTCCCTCCCGCCGGCCACTTCCTCATGACTGACCACCTCTTTTAGAATTATCTGAACTCTTGGCCCAACTTTGTCAAATCCCCCAGCATCCTCAGCCCTGTCCTAGCTTGGGTGGGTGCAGGGACCCTCTTTATGGATGTTGAATAGCACGGGGTTCACAGGGAGTCAACAGCTCTCCCTGCAGCCTCTTACTTTATCCCCCTCCCACCTGGAGGAGACAGGGAGACCCAAAGACATCCCCTCCCAGCTTCTCTGGCTTCCTCGGTCCAGGGCACTGCTTTTCCCAGGAAGACCCCCTTCACCCAGCCAGGGGCTCTTGAAAGCCAGTGGGGAAACTGAAGCCCTTTCAATCAGTGTCTTTGAGGGACTGAATCCAGAAAGACAGTTAGATGCACGGATCAACTAACCCCGCCTGGGATATCCCAGGAGGGGTGGCTTAAAATCCCCCTGGGGGATGTTTGCTCCCCTCCCAATTGTGGAGGTCAGCCCTGTTAGGTGAGAGAGGGTGAGCTTCTGTGACAGGAGTCTCCTTCGAGCTGAACAGAAAACTGCTGCTGATAAGTTTGGGAGGGTCAAGGTCTGTCTGCCAGGGCTCTGCAGAACCTGAGCCTCCTCCCTGTCTCTGTCCAGATGGGGATGAGGACTTCTGAGTACCTGTCCCCACTGTGCCATCACCCCCCACCTTGGCCTTGGGTCTTCTCTCTTGGCCTCAGTCCTCTTTCCTGTAAAATGGGTGAATAACCACCCCCACCATGGCCAAGCCTACTCAAACTGGTATGTTATGAGCCTCTCATAAGACTACAAATGAGAAACACTTTTATTGTATTTATTTTTTTAAAGACTTTTGATGCAAACCAATTTTAAAGGACAGGGAAGCCTGGCTTGCTGCAGTCCATGAGGTTGCAAAGAGTCGAACACAACTGAGCTACTAGACAATGACAAAATTTTTAAAGTCTTTAATGGATTTGTTGCAATATTGCTTCTGTTTTATACTTTTTTTTTTCTGGCCATGAGGCAGGTGGAATCGTAACTCCCAACCAGGGATGGAACCCATACCCCCTGCAGGGGAAGGAAGTCTTAACCGCTGGACCACCAGGGAAGTCCTGAGAAACACTTTTTTTATTTTTATTTTTGATTTCGTTATATTTTATTTCAAATGTTTCAGATGGTCTCATTTTATTTTATTTATTTATTTTTTTATTTTTTAACTTTACAATATTGTATTGGAAACACTTTTAAATGCCTGCTGTGCCATTCAGTTAGGGACCTGGACAGAGTTTTGGGGTTCCAGCTGGACCACTGTTCATTTTTGGTGGACAAGAGGGCTGCCCATGCTGGGAGGCTGTGCTTCACTGTACCTGCCCCTCCTCCAGCCTTAAGTAGTAGAAACACCAGCTAACCAGAGCCAAAGATGCCTCAGAATTCTCTGGGGGCAGCACAGTACTGTGGGTCCTGCCGACAGCAACAGGAAAGCTTGCTGGCCGCCTTGGAGCTCTGTTCATGTTCTCTGGGCTCAGCAGGTCCCTGGGGGCCTGTTCCCTTGGGAAGATAGCCTGGCAGGAATCTGCTGGTGTCCCAGGTTCAGGGCCTGTGTGAGGGCATCTGGGGCGAGGGGTGAATGGGAGGTGCCTGGAGACAGTGGGTTAGCAGGGGACTTGCCAGGAATGCAAGCAGAGGGAGCGGAGTGTGTGAGTATACAGTGGAGGGGGCAGAAGGCCATGGGGAGAACAAAATGGAAATGTGCATGCGGGTATGGGGGCAGGGCACTGGCTGGAAGTGACCGGGGGTGAGGACCAGGGCTGGGTGATTGGTGCCTGGGTTAGAATTTCACATTGGACTGTGAACCTATCCCCCGGCACTCCGGCTGTGATTCACCAGCGTGAGGAGTGGATGGGGTGGGATGGGGTACTGGATTCTAGGGTTCCTTCCCTGATCCCTCAACCAGGGCAGGCCTCTGTGTTTTCTCAAAAGTTTCACCTTAACAGCCTGAGATCTTACAGGGCGAGCCAGGCTCCATGCCTGCTATGGGCCTTGTGCCCTTTCTACCTAAGGTTAAGGATCTTTTAGGATCAAACCAGTCCATCCTAAAGGAAATCAATCCTGAATATTCACTGGGAGAACTGAAGCTGAAAGCTCCAATACTTTGGCCACCTGATGCGAAGGACCAACTCATTGGAAAAGCCCCTGATCCTGGGAAAGTTTGAAGGCAGGAGGAGAAGGGGGCAGCAGAGGATGAGATGGTTAGATAGCATCACCAACTCCATGGACATGCATTTGACCAAACTCCAGGTGATAGTGAAGGACAGGGGAGCGTGGCGTGCTACAGTCCATGGGGTTGCAAAGAGTCAGATGGGACTTAGCAACTGAACAAGGAGCTCTTCCCAAAAAAGGGCCCTGAGAGCTCACATGTGCTTGTAAAATCAGGGGCTCGGGGACACCGGGTTCAGAAGCCTGTTTGTTCCATTTTTTGCCTCTTTGCACAACAGCCCAAGGCAAATGGCCTCCCCTCTTTCAGACCTCAGGTCTTTTTATCTGTACAATGGGGATTAAATGATCCCTGCCCACCGCTGCAAGACCTGTGGGGTCGGGGGACTGGTGTGGGCTCTGGAAGACTCTGACAGGACCCCAGAAGCGGTCTTTGTGGGTGAGAGGGTAGGTACTTTAGTGGGACTCGGGGAGGAGGAGGAGGGATGAGGAGCACCTCCTTGGCCAGCTCACTTCACAATAAGCACATGATTTAATGCAGCCAGTAAATCCTTTTCCGCCTCAGCTTCTCAGTTACCGCAAGACAGGCTCATAATTCAGTTGTTAACAAGTCTAGGATTAGGGCTGCAGCTGCAAGATGCAGGGGGTGCCTGTGTATATGTGTGTTTGTGTGTCTCTATGTTTGTGTTGGGGGCTGTGCATCTGACCATGGAGATGGTGTTCGTGTGTGTGTCCATTTGTGTGTGCGAGGGTGCATCTGGCCATGCAGGAGTAGGGGTGGAGATGGGGCACGGTCTCCGTGGAAGAAGTCCTGGCAGCTGGCTCAAGGGGAGACCTCATGGCCTCAGGGAGTGTTAAGGCCTTGTCGAGCTGTCCCTGGAACTATAGACTCTCAGGGTTGGGAGGAACCCCAGGTTTCATCATGCCCCAGAACTTGAGCAGCAACAGGCAACTGTGGGAAAAAGGAGAAGAAGGGGGTGTCATTGTAAGTCAGTGACCATTGGCCTTGGTTTTCACATATTGAATTTATTTGAAGCAGAGCCTGCTTCTAAATCCCCTTCATGGATCACAGCCTTGTGTGGCGAAGGGGCTTGCGTAACTCAATGAAGCTATGAGCTATTCAAACCAGTCAATCCTAAAGGAAACCAACCCTGAATATTCATTGGAAGGACAGTTGCTGAAGCTCCAATACTTTGGCCCAGACTTGATGCAAAGAGCCGACTCATTGGAAAAGACCCTGAAACTGGGAAATATTGAAGGCAGGAGGAGAAGGGGGCGACAGAGGATCAGATGTTTGGATGGTATCACCGAGTCAATGAATTTGAGCAAACTCCAGGAGATAGTGGAAGACAGAGGAGCCTGGCGTGCTGCAGTCCATGAGGTCACAGAGAGTCAGATACAACTTAGTGACTGAAGAACGGTAACAACTACTAAATTCCTGTGATTCTTTTTCAGGTTTTCAGTTCCTGAGAATTGGAAAATAGGGGTGGAGAAACCCCACTCAGAGGTGAGGAGATGTGGTGCTGTGGGAGCAGTCTGCACACCCAGGAGCTCTGTCTTCCTGGGTGCAGGCTGGGCTTCTTCAGACGCGCCCTCACCAGCAGGATTAATGCTCATGGGGTCGGGGGAGCAACGGAGACAAGACTCCTCAGAGCCCCCAACTGCAGCAGCGAGAGGAAGGAATTGAGCTCCCCATGAGCAGCTGGGGTGTGTGTGACCACAAGGCAGGTTACTCAGGCATATGGAGTGGGCAGCCAGAGAGCCCTGGTTTGAATCCCAGCTTCCCTGATTGTCAGCTATGAGAGGGCAAGTTACTTCATCTGTCTGAGACAGTTAAAGAAGATAGTGATTTAAGAAATGTTTGTCCCATTCCCCCTAAAGGGTCTCAGAGATTTGTAGCGCACAGAAATGGAGCCTTTCCCTATGGGCTGGCCTGCTTCAAGGCATAGTAGAGCATTTGCCCCAGGGCATATGGGGTGTTTGCACCTGGCATGGGGGGTGTTTGCATGTGGCATGGGAGGTGTTTGCACCTGGGCGTGGCGGGATGTCTGTCCTATAGACGGTGGAATCCTTTGTACACCGGCTGGTTGGTCTTCCCTTGGCTCCAAAACACCTCATGCTTTCTGATTCTTTTGGCTGTAGCAATGCCATTCCCTGGGCCTCGAAAGCCCTTTCTCAAATATCTGTTTTTGGCTGAGGCCCTGAACCCTCAGCTAACGTATTGCCTCTGAGGGTCAGGACTACGTTTCAAAAGTGCCCGTTTCCCACCCACCTCGTGGTAGGCTTTCATTTAAATACTTAACAGCATTGAGTTCTAGCACTTCTTTCACTGTTGGAAGGTAAGCTGCTCATGTCACTCTCTCCCCACAATCACCACCTCCTGAGAGCAGGACGACATTCCCCTAAGCGCCTGATGCAGTGGCTGTTTAAATAACAAGTGTCGGTTACTTGCAAGAATGAATGAATCCATGGGAGGCAAAGCGGACAGAAAGAACCGTGCTCTGAGAGTTCAGAAGGTGACATTGTTTCCCGTTAGGGAGAATCAGGGGAGATTTATTAGAGGGGCTAACTTGGGAGTTGGCCTTGAAAGGTGGAGTTGTGAGGAAGGGTTGGGAAGACACTTCCAGTAGGGGGATTGGCATATGCAAAGGCCCAGGGGCAGGAGGGAATTGGCCTCTTGGGGAAGCCCGATGGAATTAGAGAGGGTCAGGAGGCAAGTGCAGAGGCTGACTTTGGTTGGTCACCCAGCTTCCTGTCCTTTCTTCTGGGCAGAGTTTTTCTCTTCCATTTCTGCCCTGCCTCCTCCAGGAGCCCAGAGGATTGATCTGCCCCTCTCAGTATTCCCCCTCCTCTGGCTCAGCACCCTCCCTGCTCTGTTCTGGGACTGTGAGCCACACCCAGGAGCTCTGCATCGGCTCCTCTGTTCTCTCCCCATCCCTTCTCCTCAGGCCCTGGCTCTGAGCCTCAGGGAGCTCAAGCTGTGAGTTCGAGTTTGGGCAGGAGCCCGCTCACCCTGCAGTGACGTGTTGGGGCTGTCTGGGCCACAGGGAGCCAGACAGGAAAACCGCCAGTCCACGGAGCAGGGTGGCTGGCCGCAGTGCGCCAGCCTGGGGCCCGCCCTGCCCCTCCCACCCCTCCCTTCGCTGAGGGATGTCCCCAGTAGACTGGCCAGTGGCCCGTGGCTCTGGGGGGAACATGCTTTCTGCAGGCTTTGGCTGAAGAGGACATGAACCGGCTGTCCTGCCAGCTCTGTGTGGGGAAGGGGAGGTGCCCCTTGCCAGCCTGCACCCCACAGGACGCCAGCCACAGGCAGAGTGGAAAGGCTCTGGCCTCTGTCCCCTACCCCACTGGTCATTTCCCCCTTGGGGCCCTTGGATGGGAAAGCCAGAGCTGCCAATACCGGGATCAGTGACCCCCCAGGGGGGGTTTATGAGCATGGGCTTGGGGAGCCTGAGAGAAGCCCGCACTGACCGGGACCACTGGTTCTTCAGCTGGCAGACTGTGGTGGGACACGGGGAGGGAATGCCTCCCCTGAGAGCTGGGCTCCCCGCCATTCCTACCACCTACCAATTGCCTGCTGGATGCCAGGCTCCCATGGCTCTCAGAGGGCTCCCGGGGAGAAGAGGCCAGAAAGGTGCCAACAGAGGCCCTTCCCAGCCCTTACCCCAGGTCTCCTGGGCCTGAGGCAGGCTCCTGAGGAAAAGGGGGCATTTACTGCTCCAGTGATGCAGAGAGGGGCCTCTTCTGAGAGGGGCCGGCCGTGGAGGAGTGGTCCCTGGGGGTGGGGAGGCTCTAGAGGGGTTGAGGAGTGTGGACATGGCTGGCTCCCTGGTGTGGAAGGCAAACAAGAACCGGCAGTCTCCCGCGGTGAGGGTCTCTGTCCCAGGCTGTTGCTTTTCTTCCAGGGCAACAAAGACAATCAAGACAAGGATCCTGTTTCCTTCAGATTCACTTAGGGATTCAATCCGCCCTTCCTCAGTGCTTGCCCAGTTTACTTGTTCCTTCCTCCTTCAGTCTGTTCACTTCTTTGTTCATTCATTCAGGAAATATATCTGAGTACTTGACGAGTGCTCGGCCTTTTGCTGGGCTCTGGGGTCTAAAGAAGAGACCCCAATGCTGGGAAAGATTGAAGGCAGGAAGAGAAGGGGATGACAGAGGATGAGATGGTTGGGTGGCATCACTGACTTGATGGACATGATTTTGAGCAAGCTCTGGGAGCGGGTGATGGACAGGGAAGCCTGGCGTGCTGCAGTCCATGGGGTTGCAAAGAGTCAGACATGACTGAGCAGCTGAACTGAACTGAGGGTCTAAAGAAGTAGGGAATGAGAGTTCTTAACCCTTTGGGGAGCGAAAATCTTCTTGATGGGTGACAAGCAGTATATCCCCTCTCCCAGAAAGCTGCAAATGTCGCCAACCTGAGTTAAAAATTCCTTAATGCTATCAGCCTTGCCAGGGAGGCAGACGTGAAACTGGGAACACGGTGTGATAAATGCTAAGAGGGTCTGATTTCCAGCTTACTAAGTAAGTCTCTTACTTCTTTGAATCCTGGTTTCTTCACTTTTAAAAAGGGGATAATTATATCATCTCTAAGTGTCACTGTGGAGAATAAATGAAATGAACTCTACAAGGGGCCTATGTATAACAGGTGCTCATGTATGTGAATTCTCTTTCCCTTCCCTACTTTTTCTTGAGGGATGCAAAGTCCTTTGACAGCTCTAAGCATGGAGAGCAAGTATGCCAGCAGAGTTCTGGAGGAAAGGTCATGTTTGAATGGGTTTTGAAGGATGACTAAGAGTTTCTGATAATGTCTCCCTCTCTTTCTCTCTCCCTTTCTTTGTTCTTTTAATGCAAAAGTTTTGGGTCCTTATTACCAGGGGCCAGAGACGGTGCTAGAAATGCTGCTTCTCAATAATGTTAAGTCTTGTCTGCTACCCTCTTTGTGCCTTGCATTGTTCTAGGCATCTTGTATTTACCATTTCACTCAAGGGTTATCTCATAACACTAGGAGATGGGTACTATTATCATTCCATTTCAAAGAAGAGAAAACTGAGGCACAGGTAAAGCAGTCACCCAGCTACTAAGTAGCAGAACTGGGATCTAAACCTACCTGGTCTGGCTCCAGAGTCCTTACTCTAAACCACTACCCTACACTGCTTTACGAGGGTAGCTGTGTTTTCTCTCCCAGATTTGAACTTCTAACTCCCTTTCAACTTCTTGCAGATGACTTCTGTTGGAACAAAGAATCCAGGAGGAGAAACGAAAGTCCTAGAGGAAATCTACTGCCTTTCCCAAAAATACAAGTTTCAAATTTAACCGGGAGGGAGAAGGAGCCCTCTAGCAGAATAACTTTAAGAAGTGGTAGGAACATCAGCCTGGAGCCAGAAGAGACAGTTTGGGTTTTGTTTTTGCCGTTGATTAATCAGTATCCACAGGCCTCCATTTCCTCATCTGTGAAATGGGCATGTCAAGTCCACAGACTGGAGCAGAGTCTGTAAACCCCTTTGAGGCAGCTGTCCTGTGTGCCTCCCATGGCCTCACCAAGGGCCAGTCCTGTTCCAGAGCTTGAAGTCTGCCTGCTTCGCAGATTGTAAGTCCCTCCTGGGCAGGGCTGGGTTTGTGCTCTTCATCAGCTCTCTGTACCACCTCTGGCACATTGGCACTCCATAAACGCTTGCTCGATGAAGAAGCCAAGGGGCACATCAAAAGTGCCAGACCTTACTTACACCCAGAGACCTCCTTCCTTTTCACAGACTGGAGGCCTGACCCGTTGTTGTCCAGGGAGTTCCAGGAGAGAAGCCAGGGTTACTGGAGGCGCGCCTTTCCCAGGGTCCAGGAGGAGCCCCTCCTGCTAAACCATGCTGTCCTCAGCCCAGCACCATCAACCTCCATTCCCCCAGTCTTCAGATGCCTAGCAATGCCCTAGCACACCCAAACCAAACAGTGCTCCTCAGCCCCCCAGGCACAGACAGGTGGCCTGAGAAGGGCCAGGTTACCTTAATTCCACACAAAGAACCTGCCGCAGTTCTCCTGTTAATACACTGGCCTTCTCTACATGGTCCCCCAGAGACCTGCCAGGAGGGCAGAAACAGGTGTGGCCAGCACCAAGGTCTGGAAACCAACCCCTGTCAGAATTTAATTTTGTAACTTGCATCCTATATATCAAGCCATAAGGTCACTGGCTATTTAAGAAATCTGTGGGACTTCCCTGGTGGTCCAGTAGTTAAGAATCCACCTGCCAATGCTGGGGACATGGGTTCGATCCCTGCTCTGGGAGGATTCCACATGCTGCAGGGCAACTAAGTCCATGAGCTGCAACTCTGAAGTCCACGCACCCTAGAGCCTGTGCTCTGCGGCAGGAGAAGCCACTGCAAAGAGAAGCCTGCGCAACGCAACTAGAGGTAGCCCCTGCTCGCCACAACTAGGGAGAGCCTATCACAGCAACCAAGACCCCGTGCAGTCTAAATAAATAAATAAATAGCTTAAAAATATTCTCAGAAAAGAAAAAAAGAGAGACCTGTGGTGAATCCCTTTGTAAAAGTAGAGAGAGAGTTCCTCAAGGGAATTCTTTGTATAAATCTAGGTTTGCTGAAAGGGGAGCAGAAGCTTGTACTTGGCTCCCCACTGTCAGACCAGGAGACCGAGGTCCCCAGGGTCCAAGTGCTTTGCCCAGGAACTAGGAGTAGAATGTGAGCAGAGAGCAGGTCTGTCCCGCTAGGGAGGACTTGGGGAGGAGATGGACTCTAGGCCGTGGCAGGCAAGAGCAGGGGCCTGTCCTGCCACGTGGGGTGCCGGCAGGGGTGAACAGGGCAACCTGAACCGGTGAACTTCACGCACGTGGACAAGACAGCACAGCCCTGTGCATCCGGGTCTGAGTCCAAAGCAGTGCTTCCTGAGTGGGGCCCAGCCGGTCACTGCTGGATGAATACTCAGAACAACTAGAACGGATTCCGTTCCTCTCCTCAGCAGCCGGCCAGCTCTCAGCGTGGGAATAAGTCAGGTATGCAAAACCCCACGGTTCCACAGACTTTTCTTGGTCACCCTCTGTGTGCTTAGGGCTTTAGGCTGCTGAGGGAGGGGTGCGGTGTGTGGATGGGAATAGAGAGTGGAATAAACAGGAACCACAGACAGTCCTCAGCCTGAGGGCCCCCTAATCTGCAGGAAGAGGCTGCCACAGCCAGAGCCCACAAGGAGAATTTGAGAAGAGCGAGCACAGAGGTGGGGACAACACAGAAAACCTGCAGCTCTAGATTGTACTTAAAAAAATTTTTTTTTATCTGTTTGGCTGTGCTATGTCTTAGCTGCAGCATGCAGGATCTTTCACTGCGGCATGTAAACTCTTAACTGTGGCATGCAGGATCTAATTCCCTGACTAGGGATCGAACCCGGGCCCAAGTATTGGGAGTGCAGAGTCTTAGCTACTGGACCACCAGGGATGTCATAACTTGTTCATTTTTTAATTCATCTGTTCAACAACTATTAAGCACCTACTATGTGCCAGACATCATTCTAGGTTCTGGGGATACGGCAATGAACAAAACAGATTAAAAACCCCTCCTTCCTGGAGCTCATTCTGGTTGATGAAGATAGCAAAAGAAAAAAAGAGATAAAAGTGGGTATACACATCAATAGGGGGCTTCCCAGGTGGCGCTAGTGGTAAAGAATCTGCCTGCCAATGCAGGTAGATTCAAGACAAGGGGTCAATCCCTGGGTTGATCCCCTGGAGGAAGGCATGGCAACCCACTCCAGGATTCTTGCCTGGAGAATCCCATGAACGGAGGAGTGTGGCCGGTGGGCTACAGTCCATGGGGTCGCACAGAGTCAGACACGACTGAAGCAAATTTGCACGTGTGCTCACATACACATCAATAGCCATAATTGCTCCAAAGAAACATAAAGCAGGGCAAAGGGGGTGGAGAGTGGATAGGGGATGGGAGCCTATTTCATGAAGGAAGGGTAGGTTAAGTTTTCTCTGAAAAAGGGACATTTGAGCAGAGACCTGAGGGAGAGAATCGTATAGATATATGGGGAAGAACATTTTAGGCAGCAGAAGCAGTAAGTGCAAAGGCCCTGAGGCAGGCAGATGCTTATTCTAAAGGAATAATGCTGAGGGCAGGGAGGCTGGAGTAGAGGGAGAGGGCAAGTGGAGGCACTGAGGTCAGGGAGGTAGCAGGGAGCTAGTTCACGTGGGGCCTTGTCGGTCATAGAACAGTCATGAGTGAGGTGAGCAGAGGAAAGACATGATCTGACCTAAGTGTAACAGGCGCACTCTGGCTGGTGTGCAGAGAACTGACTATGAGGGACTAGTGAGGGTAGAAGCCAACCAGGTGGGAGATGATGGTGGCTCAAACAGGGTGTAGCCATGACCAGGTGAGTTGTAGACGGAAAGTGGATAGATGCCCTGCTCTGCTACTTTCTAGCTTGTGTACCTGGACAGATTACTTAACATCTCTGAGCCTCTATTTTCTATCTGGAAAACAAGTTTGATAATAATACTCAGCTATTCATTTGTTACTCACCTATACGAGACATAGTATAGTGCCTGGCCCATATTTGGTACTCACTCAATGCCAGCTCTTCAGTTCAGCTCAGTTTCTCAGTCATGTCCGACTCTTTGTGACCCCATGGACTGCAGCAGGCCAGGCCACCCTGTCCATCACCAGCTCCCAAGCTTGCTCAAACTCATGTCCATCGAGTCGGTGATGCCATCCAACCATCTCATCCTCTGTTTTCCCCTTCTCCTCCCACCTTCAATCTTTCCCAGTTTCAGGGTCTTTTCCAATGAGTCAGTTCTTTGCATCAGGTGGCCAAAGTATTGAAGTTTCAGCTTCAGCATCAGTCCTTCCAATGAGTGTTCAGGACTGATTTCCTTTAGGATGGACTGGTTTGATCTCCTTGCAGTCCAAGGGACTCTCAAGAGTCTTCTCCAACACCACAGTTTAGAAGCATCAATTCTTCGGCCAACTCTTAGTCACTTTTAAATATTTTGTTTATTTATCTTTAGCTGCACTGGATCTCTGCTGCTGAACATGGGCTTTCTCTAGTTGCAGCGAGCGAGGGCTACTCTTTGTTTTGGTGCGAGGGCTTCTCACTGAAGCGGCTTCTCTTGTTGTGGAGCACGGACTAGGGGCGTGGGCTTCAGTAGTTGTGGTACACAGGCTTAGTTGCACCCTGGCATGTCTTCCCAGACCAGTGATGGAACCCATGACCTCTGCATTGGCAGGAGGATTCTTAAACGCTGGACCACCAGGGAAGTCCCTCTTAGTCATAATTAACCCCTGGGAAGCGCTACTCTGGGAGCCACATATTCAAGGCAGAATTAACTGAGCCCAGAAAACTCGAGGAGATCCGAGAGGCCAGCTGGATCTGGGGGAGACAGTCTCAGGGCTCCGCTGGGCACTGTCCTCCCATTGCCTGCCTCGGTTCCCATGGCCCTGGAAGGAAGTGTCCTTCTGTCTCCTGTTTATTTGTTTGCTTTTTACTTACGTTGAAGTTGCAGCTGAAAAATCAGCCCTGCCAGTCAATGGGTCAAACATCCCGCCACCACGGGCAGGCAGCCACTCCTGCAAAGTCAACATCGCCCAAGACAATGAAGGGGGAGGGGGCAGTGGGGAGCCCACAGCCCACAGTGCTCCCTGGCAAGCCCGTGACCCTTGGGGATGACTGTCAGAGGTAATGATGGGGAAAAGAATCTAAAGAGGACACTCAGGTCCGGGGTGCGTGCTGGTGGCTGCAGTGCGTTCAGGACCGACCCTGGCTCTGGACAGGCGATAGCGATCCTAGACAAGGGATGGCGCTGGGGAGCGACTGGGGACATTTGCCCTCCCTGGGGACGTCAGCCTGGAAGCCCGAAGCCTTGGTCCACCCCTGCTGCACCCTCGCATTGACTCACCCTCCTATCTGTTTATTCAAAATATTGAAGTCTTCCGTGTACCAGGGCCTGGGCTTAAAAATTGTTCCTCCCACAAAGAGCATTTCTTCGGGAAGTGAGAGTCAGATGGTCAAAACACAACTTCCGCCTATGGGGAGTCTCCGGGCTCTTACGCCCAAGGGCTGACATTACAAAGAGTTCATCCCTGGCCCTTCAGGCCCCACAGCCCCACAGCCCTCAGCTCTGGAAGTGGTGTGCAATCTGGGGGCCTGCCCTCATCTCTAGCTTAAAGGGAAGGAGGCCTCTACACCTGGCCATGGAGGCTGACCTGCATGAAGTCTTCAAGCCCCTTCCTGGGGCTAATGGCTAATGACCATTCCCCCCTTCCCTGAAGCCTCCCCAAGTGTAAGCAGCTCCTGCTGGATCTTCATACCACCCCAGCCCTGATATCCTTCCAGAAGGTTCTTCTTCCTGCCATAAGCTCTGGCACTGCTAATCCAGTCCAGTGCCCAGTGGGATGCCCAGTGCCTGCTTCTGATCCAGCCCTGGCTCCCCGAGTTGGGGACGGTGGTGGGAACAGGGCTGAAGGTCGGGGCTGGGGCCAACAGGGCCTGGGAAACTGCAGTCTGTGGTGGGTCAGGAGGGCCCAGCTTCTGTTTGTTGACCCTGAGTGTGGACACAGGAGAAAGCATCTCATCGCTTCCCGCGTCTCCTCCCCGGGCTGACTGAGTTCTGCCGGCACCTCCCCCGCTTCCCTGGTCCTCTGTGGCCACGGGTGCTGCCCCCACCCAACCACCCAGGCTTCTCCCCTTCTCATCCATTCCTCCCCAGCCCCCGCAATGCTCCCTGGCCACTTTACTTCAGGCCCACTCCAAGTGGGGCTTACATATAAAAATATCCCAGCTTTTTTTGAGCTTGTTATCTACTATTTTTATCAGATGGTCCAAGCAAAGCGTGGCTGAAAAAAGGGAAAATCATACAGCTCTGTTTGCCAAGCTCCGTAGAAATAGCAACGGGGTGGGCTATTTTTAACAAGATGAATACCCCTGTCCTCTGAGGTCTCCCCTGGCCCCATACCAGCCTCCTTTGTCTCTTTGCCTGGACAGCAGATTTTAAAACACAGCCAGAGTTGCCAAACCACTAAATGCACCCAAGACGGTGACTGAAGCTCTTGGAGCCCAGGAGGACCGTGGGGGGTATTTTTTCCCCTTCCCTTCCCTCCCCTGAAGGAAATCACACTCTTTTGTTTGAAAAGCCTTCCAGGTTGGTTTTCGAGGCCTTTTCCTGGTTGTCCCACTCCCACGGGAACAGCAGAGGTTACTCCGAAACATGTGGTGGTTTGGGTAGAATGACCCCAGAGGCCTGGCATGGCCCGTGGTGGCTCGTGTGCCAGGCTGTGGCAGGGCAGGGACACAGAAGGAGCCTGCAGAAGCCAGGGCCTCCAGCAGGGTTGGGAGGAGACCATGGGGGAGGCTGTGAGCTGGGAGGCACCGGGGCTGCACGGGGCTGCTGTCCTTACAGTGGGCTGAGGCACCACTGCCCCTCGGGCTCGGCCACAACCAAGCCAGGCTGTGGAGGGTTTGAGGGTCTTCTGAGCTCCTGTTTGCCCAGGAAAGAGTCACACTCACCCATCATTATGGGAAAGCCACCTCTCACCTCAGAGCTGAGCAGAGGGGATGAGAATGGTATTCAGGAGTGGGGAGACTTATGGAGGGAGGAAGTCACAGCCTCTCTCCAGGCCCCAGCGTCCCCCGGTGGACCATGAGGGACCTGACTAGTCTGGCAGTCTGGGGTGTGTGGCTGGCAAGGAAAAAGAAAATAGAAATAAAAGGTAGCATTCACCGATTCACCGAGCAGTTTGGGAGTCACTGAATGAAGCACTGTATATCACGTGTATTATTATCTCCCTTAATTTCCACCACTACCCTATCACTGAGGCATACAGAGCATCTCTCTGTCCTAGCGGCTGTGTGTGAAATCCAGAGGAGATCTTGGATAATATGATTATCCCAGGACCCATCATCCTGGCCAAGGGGATGGGATTCTGTGAGCGGCTATCTCTGGTCCCAGACCTTCCCTATAGCCAGGAGCATGGGGACAACGGTGGGCCATGCTGCCAGAACTACAAGTAACAGGGGTACTAAGCTGCTTCCACCAGATGCAGCTAGAGAGGGGGTTGGGAGTCTGGGAAGAGAGACTGGCAGCGCCTCCTATAGTTAGTGGAGCCAGACACTGACTCCAGACAGCCCAATCCCATGCCTTCCTACTGACCTTGACCAGAGAGCTATTCTGCTAGAAGTCAGGGCAAAAGGAAAGAGGGGTGGATCTCGGCTGGGAGGAGGTAAAGGAGACCTGGTGTGACTCTACAGGCCATGCTCTCTCTAGTCTCCAGTCCTTCGCAGAGCTGTTCTTCTTAGTAGCAACACCCTCCCCCACCCTTGCCTTCTCCATCTCATAAGCCCCAACATGGTTTTCAAGACTCATCTCAATGGCCTTTCTCTGAGAAGCCCTCTCCCCTTTGCAGGCAGGATGGGGTCTCTGGAGCCTCTAAGAGACGCCTCTACCCAGCCCTTCAGCTCCAGCGTGTGGTGACTGCTGCCACTTGCTTTCCTGGGGAAGGGACCAAGGCCTATTGGTCCTGTTCCTCCAGGCCAGCACAGCATGGGAGTGCGGAAGATGTCTGCTGAGCGGATAGAAGGAAGACAGAGGAATAGGAAGTGAGAAGGGAAAATGAGGAGCAAAGAACGGGTTGGGGTGGAGGGACAGTGGATCAAGAGCAATCACAGGCCAAGGCCTAGTGGGTGGTGGGGCATGACAGGAGGGGAGGAGAGGGCTTTGTGATGGGCCCGGACAGGGGGCTTCCCCTGCCCTGGAAGCTCTGGTGGAACTGCTCTCCTGAGCTGCTGGTGTCCTAAGTGGGAAGAGGCCACCTGCCTGTTTATGCAGTCGCATCTGTTGCTAGCCCGCTGTCTGACTGGCACTGCAGTGGGCACAGGGCCCTCTTTTCTGCTGGCTGCCCTGGAAAGGGCGATCCGAGTGACAGGGAGCAGGGCCCTTGCAATCATCTGGAGCCCTGAGGAGACGCAGCTGCCCTTCTCTGGACAGCGGGCACCCCCAGCCTCTCTGCCTGACGCCGTGGCTGGCACACTGCTCAGAGGACACTATGGCTGGGACGTGGCTAGAAACCACAGGACCTGTCAGTCTCGCCGTGCTTCAGTCTTGCCCCAGTGGGAAACTCTGAGAGGAGGAGCGGGGGCTCCCACCCAGGCTAGCGCTTCACCCCAGGGAAGGATGGAGACCAGAGGGGAGGGAGTCAGCCGGCGGCAGCTGCCCAGCCTGGCAATGAATCGTCCCAAAGTTTGCTGCCTCGTCTCAATAACTTTGCTTCTGAAACGGGCTTGTGACAAAGGGTACATTGACGTCCTCCATGGGATGAGGAGGGCCGCTCACATGTGCAGGGGAAGCCCCTTTGGGGAGGCGGCGGGAAGCGGCAGCACGGACCTAGCCACGGAGCAACAACATTCTCCCTGGAATCGGCCTGGTGGGTGTGGCTGGCCTGAAAGGGCTCAGACCCGGGTGTATGAGGTGATGGAAGACCTCCTTGTTTGGCTGAGCTGGGGTGGGGGCCCCGGAGGGGGTGGGGCTGAGCTGGTTGCAGGCAGAGAGCTTGGCTGTTTGGTTGAGGTTGTGAGATGCAGCTGTCCTTTGCTGGACACTCCCCTCTGCTGGGGTCCTCACAGTCAAGAGGCTCCCCAGGCCTCCTCAAGACCCCATCCCAGGAGTCTGTACTTTTAGAGGTTGGGGTCTCCATGCTGCCTGTCGGGGGCCCCTGTGGCTTCTGGCAAGCTGAGCGGCCTAGGGTGGAGGCCCCTGGAGCTCATGGTTCTGGATTTGATTAGGATTTTGTTTGTTCAAAAGTTACTAGGAACAGTCTTTTTTGTTGATTCAATTTAATATGCATACGCATGTGCCTATTTGGTTTTCTCCACCAGAAATCTGGCTCTGCGGAGCTACGTTGGTTTGTGGCCCCACCTTTAGGCCTGAGGTGATCCGTGTATTTAATCAGCGGACTTTTTATGAGTGTGGGGTGAGCCAGGTAGTGGTCACACATCTGTAGGCCCACGGGCTGCCCTCACTAGATGGCCTGCCTGTGCCCAGCCCTCTGAATGTGAGAGAAGGATTGGACAAGAAATAGCCCTGAGGCGGCCCTTGTTGAGCCCAATAGGGACAAACTAATCATGGCTTGATGGGGTGTCTGCCCTGGGTCTTCAGCCACACCATATTACGGGACATCCTCCAAATGTCTGCTCACTGCCAGGCACAGGGTCCACAGTGGTTTGGCCCATGAGCCCTACAGGCTGCATCATCAAAATATGTGTGTGTACGTGTGTGTATGTATGAGCATCTGTATGTGTGTGCACGCCTTACCGAAATGGGTATTAATAATCCTGACTCTGCCACTTACCTGTATGAAGTCAACAATAGTAACTCTATGGCAACTGACTTATTCTCTGCATACAGTACCTTTGTTTCCTCATCTGTGAAATGGGGACAATGGGAATAACTACTTCATCGGGTTGTTGTGAGGTTAATATGGCAAAACCCTTAAGACAATATTTTGCACACAGTAGGCACTGGCCTGGAGAATCCCGGGGATGGGGAAGCCTGGTGGGCTGCCATCTATGGGGTCACACAGAGTCGGACACGACTGAAGCGACTTAGCAGCAGCAGCAGCAGCAGCAGCGGGCACTCAGTAAATGTGAGCTGCTGCAACGACAATGGCTGCTGGCATCTTAGAAGGTGTCTCAGATCCAGTTCCCCAGCAGCAAATGTTAAGACGGGGACTTCCTTGGTGGTCCAGTGGTTAAGAATCCTCCTTCCAATGCAGGCGATATGGGTTCGATCCCTGGTCAGGAGAACTAAGATCCCACATGCTTCAGGGGAACTGAGCCTGTGGGCCGCAACAAAGACCCAATGCAGTCAAAAAGGAAAAAAAAAAAAAAAAAGCTCTGTTTTTTATGGCTGAGTAGCATTGGAGAAGGAAATGGCAACCCACTCCAGTGTTCTTGCCTGGAGAATCCCAGGGACGGGGGAGCCTGGTGGGCTGCCGTCTATGGAGTCGCACAGAGTTGGACACGACTGAAGCAGCAGCAGCAGCAGTATTCCATTGTGTATATGTTGATGTGTGGCAGCAAAAATCAAACTAATATTGTAAAGCAATTATCCTTCAATTAAAAATAAATAAATTTTAAAAATACAGGGTTCACAGCTAAGTGATTTCCTAAAGTAATACTCCCCGGGGACCCAGGTGAGAGACTAAAGGTTGCTAGACAGGAGGGGAAGAGGCCAGCAGGGGTGAAGAGGGTGCTCCCAGCCTGTCCCACAAAGGGACTCTTGAGGTTGTCCCCTTAGAGGTAAGGGAGCTGGGACCTCAAGTCCTGCACCCTAGTTACTGGCGAAGGGCCACGTTGGGGGTAGAAACTTCCAGGTACTTCTGGCTCTGCAGGTGAAGCAGCTCCTGTAGCCTGGGGCAGTCACCCAGGGAAGAGTGCCCAGAGAGGAAGGTCAAAGAAGGTGAGGGCGGTGCCCAGACCCTGCACAGAGCCCTGGGGGAGCCTGGGGGTCCTGAAGGTGGCACCAAGAGTGCCCTCCAGAGAGGGCCCTTGTGAGGAGCAAGTGCAGAGCAAGTGCTCAGGGCCTGTGCCCCCACCGGCTCTTGCCCCCGCCTTTCCACCTCACCAGCCACAGCCTGCTTCTGGCCCACGGCCAGGGCTACCTCCGGGGTCTGCGAGGCCCTGGCCAGGTTCAGAGCGTCATATATTTGTGTAGGATAGTGGCTCCATCCATGATCAAGGAACCAGTGAGAAGAGCCTGCCTGCTTGGCTGCCCGAGCACTGTGGGAGAGAGGCAGCCCTGCCAGCCAGCGCGGGACACCCTGGATCTGCCCCAGGGCGCTGGTGTCAGGAAGGCGGGACAAGCTGTGACAGTGTGACAGCCACACGCATCCCCCAGCCCCTCGTAGGCACATCTGCCACCTCTCTCCTGCCTCCTGCTCCACTCTGCCCCGCCCTGGGCAGCCCTGAACCCCTCTGACGGGCCTGGCGGCAGCTGCCCAAGCCATAAGCTATTAGTGTTGCCCTGGGGGAACCACCTGCCTGGGTATCAGAGGGAATGTTGGAGAACACAGCAGGCCCTCTACATCTGGCTCCTGTGAAACGCCTAGACCCTCCCAGAAAGCTCCCATGGCCCGGGGAGGCAGGAGGGAGAGGCAGGAAGACCACCTATTGGAGGTGACTCTAGGGGGCCCCACACTGAGGATAAAAAGAATAACCTATTGTCACCCACGATGTGTTGAGTCATCACTGTGTTTCAGGTGGAACCCTTTCTAGGAACCATTTTATTCAAAACTCACCATGACTCCACGAGGTCCCTACTCCCAGGTCAGAGAGGTGAAGTTTCAGACCCAACCTCACCTAAGTTCCTATCTGCTCTCCCTGCGCCTCGCTCGCCCCCTCAGACTATCGCCAGCACAGCAGCAGAGCAAGTCTGGCGGACAGTTAGCCCACGGCTGTCCCCACTCTGGGCCCTGCAGCGGCTCCCACACTTATTGGGAGCAAAAGCCCAGAGCCTCACGTCGGCCTCCCCGCCTTGACCCGATCTGGCTTCCCACTGCCCCCAACCTTCTCTCCTATCCCTCATGACCCCCCTCTAGTCCCACCAGTTGCCTCTGCTGTTCTTCAAACGGCCATGCGACCTCCAGCCTCAGAGCCCTCACAGGGACTGCTGCGTTTGCCCAGCAGGCTCTTCCCCAGCCCCCGTATGGCTCCCTCTCACTTACTCCATGTCTCTGCTCCTGAGACCCCCAACTTTCTCTATTCGCTTTGTTGTTGTTGTTCAGTCGCTAAGTTGTGTTGACTCTTTGTGATTCCATGGACTGTAAACACGCCAGGCTCCTCTGTCCTCCACTATCTCCTGGAGTTTGCTCAAATTCATGTCCACTGAGTCCCTTTACTCTGCTTTATCCTCATTATTTTTGGTAGCTTTTCTGTACTGATTCTGTGCCTGTCTCCCTTCACTAAAATGTAAGCTCCACAGTGGCAGTGATTTTGCCTTCAGTGAACTGTTGGATCAGGTCCTCCATTAATGTCCTCGATACTTGATAAATGCGTGCAGAATGAATGGCACCAAGACCTGAACTCAAAAGCCCTAAATGGCAGGCACCCTGGGGTTGGGGAGGGTGGCTGCCAAGGTCTGCCAAGCCCTGATGTCTGTGGCTTTTCTTGCAGCCAGAGGGAACATAGCATCTTCTGGAGAGTTTGACCCCAGGCATGTGCCTCATGGGCCCTGCGCAGCCTGCCTTGGCCTCTGCACAGCCTCCTTCTCTGGGCTGCTGTCCTTAACCAGTGCTGCCCCCTTCCTTCCTTTTTTTTTTTTTTTAATTGACTTTTTGGCTGCACTGCGCGGCATTCCGGATCTTAATTCCAGGACCAGGAATTGAACCCATGCTCCCCTGCAGTGGAAGCGAAGAATCTTAACTGCAGGACCACTGGGAAAGTCCCCCCACTTCCTTCCTCTTAACTCTGAGGCCTAAGGGAAACACTGCCCTTTCTCTTTCAGCTGTGGATTCAAGTCCAAGTTCAGAGGAGCTCAGCAGACACCAAATTCCACACCTACTGTTTCTTTCAAAAGGCCTTCTGAATCCTCTGAAGCCTTTGTTCTGCAAAATAATATCTACCAAGCATCGTCTATGGGGCATGCATGCTAAGTCGATTCAGTCTTGTTCGACTCTTTGCAACCTGTGAACTATATATAGCCTGCCACGCTCCTCTGTCCATGGAATTTTCCAGACAAGAATACTAGAGTGGTTTACCATGCCCTCCTCCAAGGGATCTTCCCAACCCAGGCATCAAACCCATGTCTCTTATGTCTCCTGCAGTGGCAAGTGGGTTCTTTACCACTAGTACCACCTGGGAAGCTGAGAGGAACCCAATCTCCAGCTCTCTCTGCCACTTTCGGTCCAACCTGACCCAGGAGGCCATACAATGCGTAGCTGAAGAATGAAGGGCTGGATTGCTAAGACAGGGCCCAGAGAAATGTGGGAACAGGAGAGGGAGCCCTGAGAGGTGGCCCCATCCCACCCTACTCCCTTGGATGAGAGGGATGATGTCTTGGAGCAGCCGGGTGGAGAGCCAGCCTTGCAGAGGATGGAGAGCAAGCCAGGCATTTGGTTGGAGGGACACTTGCCAGCCTGTGTCTTCTTCCTCGAGCCCAGTTCTAAGAAAGCCTTCTTCCCTCTCCAGCCCCGTCCCCAACCCCCAGCTGCTGACCACCTGCAGCCCAAACACCCAGTGCCTGCCCAGGGCCTCTCCTCCTGGAGTTCCCTGGAGCCATGGCAGGGGTTTGCTTCCCCCCAGCCCACCAGTGTCCCCCCAGGGGAGAGGCGGGCTGCCTTCTCCTGTGCTTCAGAATCCAGGCCACAAGCTGCCACCTGCTCTTGCCCTGTGTGCGCACATGCTTCCTCATTCCAAGAAGTCCGAGATGTTAGGCTTCCACCCAGGTTTCTCCCTGTCTTTGCTGACTGCTGGTGATGAATCCCGGAAGGGGAAGAGAAATGAAGGCCTCCACCAGGCGAACAAACTGGTGTCATGAGTGTCTTGAGGAGGGACCCTGGGAAGGGCAGCTACTGGGAACAGGTAGACACACAGAGCCCCAGGGCGGGTGGGGTCCATGTGGCAGGAGGTGGTATCCAAGCCTCATCAGACCTCAAAGGGGCATCGACAGCTGACCATGAGCTTCCTCTCTGGGCTTCAGACTATTAGAAGGGCTCCTGAGTGGGTGGCAATGGGGTGGGACCCTTAGGACCTATTTCCTTAAGATTCCATGTACCCTGAGATTCACTCGTCTTGGGGATCCCCCCACACGTCCTCTCTTCCTCCTTGCAGAATGGAGTGGGCCCAGGAACAGGGGTCTCACCTTCAAAGCTGGGCTGGCACTCAGCCAGTTAATTCTGCTGGAGACCCCAGCCCCCTTGCCCCTTAGGCTCTTCTCTGCAAGGAGGGTGTGTTCAAGTTCCACACGGAAGACCAACCAGCCCAGGAATAGGGGTCTCACCTTCAAAGCTGGGCTGGCATTCAGCCAGTTAATTCTGCTGGAGACCCCCAGCCCCCTTGCCCCTCAGGCTCTGCTCTGCAGGGAGGGTGTGTTCAAGTTCCACAGGGAAGACCAACCAGCCCAGGAACTTCCAAAGCCCCAGCCCTGACTGGTGCACACGCCTTGAGCTGTTACTGTCTTCTGACTATTGGGCCCCCAGACCAAGATGACCTCAAGGGTAGGACCCATTGTGACTGGTCTGTGTCCCCAGGCCCAGGAATGAGAGGCACAGTGTACCTCCAGCGCTTGCTAATTGTGTGAATTCAGTCATGTGACTCTGCCTCTCTGTGCCTCAGTTTCCTCTTCTATGAAATGGGTAGACTCATAGGCCTGAGTTAACTGGGATAACCCACATAAAGCACTTCAAACAGCGCCAGGCACCTGGCAGTGCTCAGTAAACATCACCTGCGTGTCCCTGACAGCCTAGTGTGCCTTCCTGAACTATGAAGGAGTCTGGGGTTGGGGCCAGCTAGGCTTTCTCCCCAAGATGACCTGATCCCGTAGGAAACATGCGAGGAGAAGGGGGCCCGCAGAGCTGCCTCCAGGCCCCTGGAGGTTGTGGCCACTCTGGAAAGCCCCGACTCACCACACTGTTTGGATTGGGTTTCTATTCCCAACCCCAGTGAGAGGCCTGCTATTTATGGGCCCCCCATCCCACCCCCTGGGCAGCCAGACAGTGCGTGGGCTGGGGACCACATGGCTGGCAGCCCGCTCCTCCACCCGGCCTGGGCACTCTGACCGGGGCACGTTTCGCACGCCGGTCACCCTGCCTGCTGGGCGGTGGATTTCCCAGCTCCATCTGGTCCCCCAGGAGAGGAGCGGAGATGGAGGGGGCGTGAGGGGTCTCCCACCTATTCATCCTGCCCTCTGGCTTCCAGACGGTCTCCAAGAGGAGGTGGCTTCTCGGGGACACGCCCCTTTCATTTCCACCCTGACCACGACACCTGCCTCACGTGGTGTCTGACATGGTGAAAATGAAGGCTCTGGGGCCAGACTGCCTGGATTCAACCCCCACTTTGGGTCCTCATTAGATGTGATCCTGGGCTAGTGGACGAACTTCTTTGTGCCTCAGTCTCCTCACCTGTAAAATAGAGCTAGTGTTAGTACCTGCCTCCTAGGGTCATGAGGGTTAAAGGAATTGACACAGGTCAAGTGTTTAGCACTGGTCTGGGCACACAGAAAGCTCTCAGTGAGAGAGTAGCCTTGACATACATGGGCTTCCCTGGTGGCTCAACGGTAAGGAATCTCCCTGCCAATGAAGGAGATGCAGGTTCAATAGCTGGGTCAGGGAGATCCCCTGGAGAAAGGGACAGAAACCTACTCCAGTATGCTGGCCTGGAGAATCCCGTGGACAGAGGAGCCTGCCAGGCTACAGTGAACAGGGACGCAGAGTCAGATATGACTGAAGCTCCTGAGCACACACACATTGACACATATACACAACCATGTGTAAAACATCTAGCTCCTGGAAAGCAGCTGTATAGCACGTGGAGCTCAATTCTGCTCTGTGATGACCTAGAGGTGTGGGATGGGGGGAGTGATAGGAAGGAGGCTCAAGACGGAGGAGATATATGTATACCTATAGCTGATTCATGTTGTCATACAGCAGACACCAACACGACATTGTAAAGCAAGTATCCTGCAATTCAAAATAAATAAAAATAAAGGCCAGCTCTCAATTAAAGTCAATATTCTTATTCTTACAGGGTCTGGTGCAGGATGCCAACCCTACCTTCATCACCTGGCGCCTGTTATCTGCCTAGGCAGGATGGCTGTCCCCTCTGCACAGATGGAGAGACTGAGCCCTAAAGGGCAAAAGTGACCTCTTCAAGATCGCACAGCTGGGGATGGCAGAACCCAGGTCCTCTTGGGGCCCTTCCCAGCCCATCAGCTGTCTCTTGATCTGTAACCACTAGAGCCCTCCCCCAGCCTGACCCCTCACCAAAGCGATAATGAGTCCCGCTGGTCAACCCCAGCAAGGGAAGGTGAGGGCCCTGACAGGTGTGCGTGCAGCAGGAGTCTGGCTGAGCCTGTCCCCAGGGCCTGCCCCTTGGCTGGTGCCTCCAGCCAGCCCACTCAGGACAGTGGCTATTTTTAGCAAGTGCTGTTTGCCCAGCGGTGGGAATATTTGCGAAGGGTCAGTCCAGTGGCGTCCCTTGGCTTTCAACTAGAAACAGCTCTCGGATGTACAGTCGATTGGCTGAGAGCATGAGGCTTTGGCGAGCCTTTTCCCTTTACAGAATGTGGCTGTTTCTCCTTCCTGTCCACCCTGTTGCCAAGCCCACAGCTTCTGTTCCTGGCTCCCTGCCGCCAAGATGGTGACAGCCTTCCCAGGTCTGATGGGATGAGCAAATTGGGCAAAGTGTGGTTTCCTGGCCCTGGCCGGGCATCTCCCCTCTGCTAATAAACCTGTGGCTAACCAGCCGTGGCCTCGTGCTCCGTGGGTTAGAGCATCACGCCAGCGAGGCCAAGGTCAGGCTCTACGCGGGCCGGCTGTCTTTGCGGGGAGGTGCGTTCTGCCCCACGCCTTAGCCTGTAGCCCTCGCCGGTGCAGCTAGGATGATGGGGTCAGGCCTGGGGGCAGCTGTGAGCCAGCTAGAGTGTGGGCATCTCCGAGTGCCCAGCCCCTGAGAGGGCCTCACTGAGCTGGTCCACCTGCTGTCCCTGGGCAAGGCATGGAGGGGGGCACTTTCCTCCGTGAAGGCTGGCACGTATGTTTTGTGGGACTAGAGACTGAGAAAGTGCCAGGCAGACGGGCACACGGCCGCTGAGTCAGTTTTCCACATCAGCTGGAGACATCCTGGAGAGGTAGCAGAGTATAGGGATTAAGAGAACAGACCGTGGGGGGTCAAACCCCTGACAGGACACTTGGCTGTGGTGCACCAATCTATGCCTCAGTGTCCCCATCTGTAAAAGGGGAATGAACAGAGGCATCTCATGAGGATGGAGCGAGCCAAGGCTTGGCAGCACTTAGAGCTACAGCTGCTACATGAGTGTTAGCTCATGTTACCATGGTCGTGCCTCAACTGGGCTTCCCTGATGGCTCAGATGGTGAAGAATTCACCTGCAATGCGGGAGACCTGGGTTCAGTCCCTGGGTTGGGAAGATCCCTTGGAGAAGGGAATGGCTACCCACTCCAGTATTCTGAACTGGGAAATTCCATGGAAGGAGGAGCCCGGTGGGCTACAGTCTATGAGGTTGCAAAGAGTCAGACCCCACTGAGTAACTAACACTTTCACTCTCTGTTCACCTCAACTCTCAACACCAGTTCCATGGACCTTGTACCCCTCATCTAGCCCTCAGTCCCCGCGCTCCCACTCCTTCCCTTCTACAAGTAAGCTTTCACTGGCCCCACAGCCCTCAAGCTGTTGAAGCACAGGCACGTGGGCGGCCCCTCCTCAGTCCTCTGGGAGGGCTCAGGTGGATCCTGCCCCGACCCCTGCCAGAGAGAAGCTCAGAGTCTGGGGAGCAGGTAGGCACCGGGCAGGTGCCCTGCTCTGCTCCTGTGGCTCCTGCCCAGGAGGGCGTGGCCCCTGAACTCAGGTCTATAAATAAGGTATCTGGGAGGAACGGCTTTAATTTGCACTTTACCTATTGGTGTTTACTTTGCTATTTCCAATATGGCAATTTAATTCTGTAGGGCGCCTGGCTGGGGGTTGGGGGGGGCACCCGGGCCATGCGGTTCCCTGACCGCACCAGGAGTGACTCTGGGTCCCTGTGCAGCTCCGGACACAGATGCCGCCGGGACAGCCACGGTCTGTGGAGGCCCCAGGTGTGGGCACAGAGTGGAGGGCCTTGTCAGGACATCGAGACCCCTCTGTACCTAGACGCCTGGTCCTCCGGGCTCTGTCCAGCTCCTCCTCGGGACAGCACTGTCCGCGTTTCTCTTCCTTCCTGCCCACCTTCCACATCTCTTCCTGCCTTAGGTCAAGGCCTCCCTCTCTGATGAGATGACCACCCTCTTGCCACCCATCGGGGAGCTCTCTCCAGAGTTCTCTCATAGATATGTGGCTAATTAAGGGACAGTCTGAGATTTTTCTCTGCCTCGATAGTTTGCTGATTTAAATTTTTGATTTTGTCTCTCCGATGAGACTGTGGGCTCCCTGAGGGCAGGGCTGTGTTTCCCCCAGACTTGGGCTCCTTGAAGGCAGGGACTGTGCTTTTCCCTCAGATTAGGGGTCTTAAAGGCCTTGGTCCTGCTGTACTCCCTCTGGTCAGGGTTGTCCACCAGGGCCACCCAGAGCACCCTTCCCCTCACTGGCCGGAAGGACCACACTAAGACTTTTGCGGGCCATGGGCACCTTTGCTTCTGTGGGCCCTTTCCTCCATAAACTTCACTGGCACAAAGACAACTTCATTGGAATAAAGACAAACCTGTTTGTATTATATATGAAAACTTTTTCTTTGGCTTAAAAGATCATCTTTTTCCTTTTAACCTTAAAATAAAATAAACATATTCGTGGGCCCCAAGCAATTATATTCCAAGTTCATAAAAAAAAAAAAAAAAGAAACAAGAACCAAAACTATAATTGAAAAAAAATTTCTTAAATAATTTTTTAAAGCCTGAATATGCAGATAAAAAGGGCTCATGATACTTCAGAAAGAATTGATTAAAATACAAGCTCTATGGAGATCTTAGAATAATTTTTTTTTTTAAACACAGGCAAAAAGAAAAATTCTTATAAGGCTTCCAGACAGAGAAAATTACCTTAGAGGAAGCAATAAATTTGGTGTCTGGGGAAAAAAAAAGATCTTAGGGACCAGTCCTGTCCCAGCTGTGCCTGGTGGATACACTTGGCCTGGGTGGAGAGACCAGCACGGAGCTCGGCCATATCTGGCAGGGATACCTTTCCCATCCCTTAGCTTCTATAAACCTCGGGAAATACCCACGAGTCAGGGAGGGCCAGAATTCCTATCCCACACCGTCAGCATGGCCACGGTTACTGCCACTGGCCGGAGCGCCACAGGGACCCCCCTTGGTGGCGTGGTCCTCCGTGCCAGGCGCTGGGCTGAGCTCACGTCAGCCTTGTCTTATCTAATCCTCACAGCCATCCCATGAGGCAGGCACTGTGATTATCTCCCATTTCACAGATAAGGAAAATGAGGCTCAGAGGGGAGAAGTGACGGGTTCAAGGTCACCCAGCCTGTCAGTGACAGGGAGGGAATGGAGGAAGCAGAAGTCTGCCTTCAGAAGTTCTATGTCTTTCCGCTCCAGAGACGGTGAAGGGTCAAGCCAGGCGTAGGTCAGCGTCACCACAGAGGTTGCTTCTGACACCTCCAGGCCCTTTAGAAAGGAGGCGACAAGTATCTGCCCTGGAATTGCCAGCCTTCCGCACCCCGCCTCTCCCCCGGCCTCCAGCCCAGGGTTCTCGGCACTGGACTGGAGCTGCTAGACTTGATTCCTTGGTACAAGAGGGCAGTATTCCTTAGGAGGTGCCCTCAGCCATCCCAGCTCCAGGTCTGCTAGCTTGCTGGCCTCATCCCTGCCCTTCCAGCCACCTGGTCCCAGGGGCTGCCTGGCAGTCCCCTCTGGGTGGGCAGCCGTGGGGCCCAGAGGGCAGAGGTAACCTCGTGGTGTGGAACGTGAGGAGCTCAGACTGGGGGTCGGGTCTGGAGGAACCCTGGTCAGTGATGGCATGGGGGTGCTCAGGGCTCCGCCCCGAGCTGGGGACTCCTTCTGCTCTACTGGCCCATCTGTCCATCACTAAAGTTGTTTTCTTTTTTTCTTATCTTCCCATTTCACTCTTCATTTCTTGGCCTGTCTTTTCAAAACTCCATCTCTGCTTTATCAATCTCTTCGCCTTCTGTCTCTGCCCCGTTCCTCTCTCCCTGCTCCCTTCCCCTCCTCCTGCCACCTCTGCATCTTCTCCCTCCACGTCTCACCTCCGTGTGTGTCTGGTAGGTTTCCGATGTCCCTCGCCCCTCTTCCGCCCTAATCCCCTGCTTCCCTTCCTCCTCTCTGTCTCTGAGTGCTTCTCCACCTCCTCCACCATCCGTCCCCCTGTCAATTTCTGTCTCTCTTTGTCTTTCTCCCTCTCCCATTATTTTGAGACAAGGCAGTGCCTGACCCAGCGGGGACAATAGCTCCACAGACAAATCACCCAGCAAAGGCGAGAAAACGTGCTTCGAGGGAGCGTCAGGCGCTGGCTCCCTGCTGCATGTTGTGGGGCCATCTCCCGGCTCCAGCTGATCAGGTGTGGGTGAGTGGGAGGGGCTTCATGCCTGAGCTGGGGAAGGAAGGGAAGCAGGAAAGGCCTTTTGTGCAGCCTGGGCCGGTTGGCTTTCAAGCGGCAAGTCTTTCTCCCAGAGCCATCACTTTGATCCCTGGAGACATAAAAGGGGCCATCTGCATTTGTGTTTCATGCAGGTAGAGAAGCTGAAGCAGAGACAGGGAGACAAGTGGGGAATGCCACAGATATCTTGGGGCCACATTTGGTCCACCTCTGGGCCTTCTAGGCTGGGGGTCCTCTCTGTCAGCGGGCATCGATGATAGCTGACTAACAGGACTCCGTTTAAGATCAAATGAGATGATGTGTTCTAACTAAAAAGCCCAGTGAAAGGGCTTTGAGGGGTTTGGTGTGAGCCAGCAGCAAAGCATGCTCTCTAAGTGACTGCCAGGGCTTACTTTAAAAGCTTTCATTTCTTCGTGGTGACTCACCTCCTCCAGGAAGCCTCCTAGATTAGCCCCAGTCCCCTGGGGGTCCCTCCAGGCACTGAACCCCTTCAGCTCTTAGGTACCTGGCTCACCCTCTATGTCAGAAGGGTCAATGGTCATTTCTATTTCCTCCAAAAGTCAGAGGGTGGCTAAGGACAGGGCCATATCTCTGCTTTCCCTTGTGGTTCCAGGTGGGGTGCCCCACATGTCCTCGATCATAATAACACCGCCCCGTGGTCCTGAGGAGCCTCTGACTTTCAAAGCGCTTTGGCAGATGCTCCAGCATTTGGTCCTCACCCAGCCTCGTGAAGAATGTGGGGTATGGATTAGCGTCCCCATTTTACAGGCAAAGAAACTGAGGTTCAAAGAGGCTGAGTAACTTGCCCAAGGTCAGTTAGCAGCAAGTGGGACTGGAAAGAAACCCAGAACCTGTGTGCAATTCCCATTTTATGTATAGAGAGGCAGAGGACAATGGAAACAGAGCTTAATTAAGATAAGGTCCAGATTAAAACCAGTTTCCAGGCTCTTTTTACACACCATAATGACCAGATTGTCCCCCGACCTCCATGTGGTAGACACATATTTGGGGGACATCTGGCTTTCAGAGAGGGCTTAGAAGTCCCAGGGCTGTGTCCGAGGGGGCCTGCCAGGTGATCAGTGTCATAGGGGTTCCCAGACATGCCCTTGTGGCCCTGCCCAGGGGATAGGCCACTGGTCCTACCCACAGGTGACATGAGCAGAGGATAGGTTGGACAAGGACCCTCATTTGTCTCTCTTCCTCCCCTCATGCCAGGCTGAGTGTGCAGCTCAGCCTTTGGCAGCCAGGATGGGGGAGCACAAGAGACAAGGAAAGGCTGGTCCCATAGGCGCTTCCCACAGGCTGCATACACCTCTAGCCTCTTTTCAGATGATTTAAGAGGGTCTCACTGTTGGTCTGGGGACTCACCACAACAGGTCAACCCCTCTCCAGCCACCTTGGCTCTCAGGATCTCCGAGTTCTGACTCAGAATCCTTGATCTCTGGCTTCTCAGCCCCAGGACTTCAGGATTAGCGTCCCTGCCTGGGTTCTGTGTTTTGTCTACAAAACATACCCTGATCCATTTTCCCATTTTATTAATGAGAGAGGCCTGTTCCTGAGATAATCAGAGTTTCCAGTGTTACCGTACCAATAAAATGCCAGCTAAGGGCAGAGATTTGACATTTGAGTTAGAGACTGCAACTGTGTAAGAGAAGCAGGTAGAATTTTCAGGTCAGTGTTTGAAATATTAAAAAGAGCTCAAGGGGGCTGTCCTAACCATTGTTCACAGTTTCCTGAGGGTTTGGGCTCTCAGGCTAGGGAAACTTAGAGGAGTCATGGGACCCTTCTATGGCACACACGGGCTCCAGACACACACACACAGGCACGCAGGCATGTTGTGTTGAGTGTTGTTAATCTATCAGTCGTGTCTGATTCTTTGTGACCCCATGGACTGTAGCCCACCAGGCTCCTCTGTCCATGGAGTTCTCCAGGCAAGAATACTGGAGTGGGTAGCCTTTCTGTTCTCCAGGGGATCTTCCCCACCCAGGGATCGAACCCGGTTCTCCCGCATTGCAGGCAGATGCTTGACGACTGATCCACCAGTGAGCGCAGGCATGTACATGCACATACACACAATAACACACATGCCCTATACACACGAATAACACACATGCCCCAAAAGAGCCAGCAGGCTGGGCCTAAGGCGATGAGACTCGCTTGCCAGCGCAGCCCATTAGGCTCAGCTTGTCTCCTGGCTGCCAAGCATTGTGATTTCTCACTTGGGCTGTTCACTTTAAGCCCTTCCCACATGAGCTGTGAGCTGGCTGAAGTGTGGGAACTCCTAAGCCAGGCAGGTGATAAGATCTATGGACTGAAAAGACAGGTCCAAGTGGGACAGGATGTGCGCTTCGAGCAGGCGATCAGAACCAGGGGCCGCGTGGAAAGCGCATCACCGTGGAGTAGTCTGTGCTGTGCTGGGTGCCTTTGGATACTTCCTTGCCAGGATCACTCTTTACGCTCTGGGGGAGTGGTGAGGCATTCTGGGCTTCTAGCAGCTGACTATCTTCAAGTCTCAAATAGCTCTTGTAAGATTTACCTCCCTAATTAGCTTTGGCTTTGGCTGTTACAGGGCTTCCCTGATGGCTCAGATGTTAAAGAATCTGCCTGTGTTGAGAAAGACCTGGGTTCGATCCCTGGGTTGGGAAGATCCCCTAGAAAAGGGAATGGCTGCCCAAGTATTCTTGCCTGGAGAATTCCATGGAGAGAAGAGCTTGGCGGGCTACAGTCTACGGGGTCACAAAGACTTGGACATGACTGAGTGACTTTAACTAACTGGGCTGTTACAATGAGTGTTCATTCCTTAAGGTGGTACCCCACCAGGTGGAGGGGCCTCAATGTGTGCTTGGAGCTGGGGGAAGCTCACTTGAGCGGCAGTGACAGCCACAGATAGTGCTTGAGGTGTGCTGCCCAGCAGGGGAGCTGGAGAACTCAGTTTCTGGGAAGACGGAGGGTAAAGGTGGAAATAGCTGGCAGGTCCAGCCAACAGCCTGGGACAGAAGACGCAACTCATTAATCCAAAATCTGTCTTATCCAACTTGTTCACTTTAGAGACCCAGAAATTGCAGTCTGGGGTGGGAAGTGACCTACCTTGCACCCCATAGCTGACCACCAGTAGAGGCAGGAATCGAATGCACAGTCAAAGGCATGTCTCATGATGTGCAGTCCAGGACCCTCTTCCCTTGACTGAAGCCCTGTGGCTACCAAGTGGCTCTTCTTCCCTCCTGTGACAGCAGTAGGGGCAGTCGTGGGGGCAGAAAAGGGCGGGTCTAGGTGGGGGCGGGACTGCTTTGGCCAACCACTTCCTGGCATGTCCCTTCTATCTCGGTCTCAGTTTCCTTATCTATAAAATGGAACACTTAGCCTCTGTGACCTCCAAGGCTCCAAGATGGTCAGACCAAAACATTCTTCCCTGGCCACTGAGGCCACAAGAGATGGGCTGGAGCCAGAGTGAAGCAGTGGAAAGCCGTAGTTCCAAGACCAGGAGGCGCCTGCTCTGGGGTTGGCGGGGTGGGGTGGGGGACAGAAAGCAGTGAAGTTAATGCTGTGCCCTTCACCCCAGCTATTTTTACCCTAGAACACTGGATGACAAGAGGCCTGGCTAAAAATACCAGCAGCCCAAGCCCTGAGCATCATCTCCCCAGAGGGGCGGGGTGGGGTCTGGCAAGGAGTAGGGTGTGGGGACCGGAAGTTTAAAGGGCATTTATCCTTCTCCCCAGGCTGAGGTGCCTCCAGGGTGACTGGGAAGGAGTCTCTTCCCACCAGGGATCCGTTCCCCTCTGATAGCCCAAGAATAAGCTTGTTTTTGTCATTTTCAGCAATCCCAGCCAGCCATGTCCATACGCATATGCATTCTTTTTTTACCCAATGTAATGAGTCTCCTACAGCTTTGTGTTCTGCTCTTTTTCACTTACTCTTTCACAAACATTTAATGTTGCCACATGGTCTTCGTCTTAGTCCTTCTTAATGGCTACATAATATTCCATCCAAGAGACTTTTCTTTTCCCTGATCTCCAGGCATTTGATGTCTTCCAGCTTCCCATTATTATAAATAAAGGTGTCTGGGACATCTTTGTGGATGTGACTATTTCTTTTTCATTAATTATTTCTGTAAGATAAATCCCAGGTCTGCGGGCAAGACTGTTTTGTGCTGTTTGATGTGGCTTGCCAAACTGCTTTCCAAAAGTAAATGGAGGAGGTTTAATGTCAGGATACATCCACACTAGGAGCCAAGTACCGTCAAGCTTCAGGGAAGCCAGAGCTGGAAGTCAATAGGAGCTCAAACAGCCACCTCCAGCTCCAGGGGGCCTGCCTTGTTCCAGCTTCTCTGTTCTCTCAACTCTCTCTCTTTCTTGAGTTTTTTAAAATTTTGTTCTACCAGAGCTACCAGCTCTGAGCACGTATCACTTTGTAACTCACTGCTCACATGTTCTGAGCGCTTACTTTGTCCCAGGTACTGTACCAACTGCCTGTAACAATTATCTTAATTTTCACAACCACCTTCTGGGGTAGGAATTATAATTAATCCTGTTTTACAGGTAAAGAAACCAAGGCATGGAAAGACTAAGTAACTTGTTCAAAGATGTAGTCAGTAACTAGTGGGGCCAGATCCCACCTCTCTGGCCTGCCTCACTGCAAACGTACTCAGAGCCACATCTGGATTTCCCTGGGGACACAGAGGCCCCACATCCACCACCAATGGCCTATCATTTCTGTGTCTCTGAGTTCAAATTCTGAAGAGGGAGGATCTGATTGGCTCAGGTCAGCCTTTGGGTTGGAACCCTAGAATCAAGGTCCAATTTCCTATGATGGGAGCGGGGTTAGACAGGAGGAGTCTGGGCCTTGAGGGCAGATGGACAGACCACCTTGATGTCCCAGTATTGGAGTTTGCTAAAAAATATTTAAAAGTAGTACAGGGAACTTCCCTGGTGGTCCAGAGGCTAAGACTCCATGCTCCCAAAGCAGGGGGCGCCGGTTAGATCGATCTCTGATCAGAAAACTAGATCCCACCTTCTGCAACTAAGGCCTGTTGCGGACAAATAAATAGGTGTGTGTGTGTGTGTGTGTGTGTGTGTGAAGTCACTTAGGTTATGTCCGACTCTTTGCAACTCCATGGACTGTAGCCCGCCAGGCTCCTCTGTCCATGGGACTCTCCAGGCAAGAATACTGGAGGGGGTTGCCGGGCCCTCCTCCAGGAGATCTTTCTAACCCAGGGATCAAACTCACATCTCTAAACGTGCCCTGCATTGGCAGGTGGGTTCTTTACCGTAACTAGTGCACCTGGGAAGCCCAAATAATAAGTAAATATTACTTTAAAAAAACTAGTACCGTTGATCCTTGAACAATATGGGGGTAAGGGGCCCCCACCCTCCACGCAGTGAAAAATTTGTGTATGACCCCATAGTCGGCCCTCGATAGCCATGGCTCCAAGTTTGAAGATTCAATCAACCATGGATTGTGTAGTACTGCATTTTTTACTTTAAAATTTATTGAATTTTTATGGAAAAAATTTCCACGTATAAGTGGGCCTGCCCAGTTCAAACCCATGTTGTTCAAGATGACTCTGAACAACAATGTACACTGTATAACTGGTGTCAGTGCTCACTGGCTTGCGTTTGCCTTTCTTGAATTATTTGTAATGCTGAACATGTTTCCTATGTTCCTTTTGTGTGTGTGGTCCACGTCCACCCATCTAGGATGTGTTTTTTATCTTACAGTTATGAATGTCACAGAGAAAGACACTGTGCTGAGAGGGGCTGTGGGTGGAGTAAGGCTCATTTCTCCCTAAATGGTTTCTCCTTTGTCCTGAAGCCTGGGGCGGGGCGGGGGGCGGGGGTGTGGTGGGGGTGGGTTTGACTGGCCTTCTAGTCAGTGTCCTGAGAATCTGCCTTTTCCTTTCGAGCCTGCTGTGCTATTTAGACAACCTTGAGCAGGGACTTCTCCAGCTCGGAGGATCTCTGCACTTGCCCTTTCCTATTTGGCCCCTTCTTCGGAGTGAATCAACTTCTAGGAGTTCCAGGGGCCTCGATGTTCTGCTTGCGTGCTGGGACACATCCTTTCGTCCCACCCTCTCTAGTCCACTCTTCCTCGGCTTTTGTCTTGTCCTGATTCTGGGCTGACTGTGTGCACAATTTTGCTCCCAAGCTCCCAGGGAGAGAGCCCCTGTATCTGAGCCACTCTTTGTGGAAATGCGCCATTGTTCTTATAAGAAGCTGAGGGTCCCCTCCAGGCCTCTGTTGCAGGCCCTTCGGGGGACAAATTACCCACAGGTTAGCTCCAAAGTGCAGAACCTTTCACTGAAGGGGGTAAGGCCAGAGAGGGAGCAGGTACAAAGTAAACTAAACAGCTGACACCAACAAGGAGCAACCAGACTCCGTGAGAGACCTGTCCAGGGCGCCAGTGGTGTGGAGGCAGGGGGAGCCCTGTGGGCAGGGAGAGCAGACAGCTATCAGGTCAGCCTTTAATCGTTAGGCAGGTAGCTTTGCACTGAGCTCTTCACTCCTGCAGATGTTCTGAGCTGTGGAATATCTCGGGGTGCTGGTGGTACAAGAGGTTCTCTCTGAAGCCAAGGGTTCAGGTTTGCCTGTGAGGTCCCACCAGTGACCTTGACCTCTGCAGTCCAGAGCTCCATGGCAGGCACTGAGAGCCTGCACAAGCTCAGTGCTTTGGGCTGTAGCGGATGGTTCATAGCCTCCTCTAGGCAACTGCAGGTGTTTTCGGTGGACCCGCCTCTGCCACGCCTTGGAGATGCTCAGGGGCTGCCCACAGGCAGTGAAGCTGATAGGAGCAGTAGGAACTAGTGCTCCTTTCTGCTGGCTCCCTAGGAAGATGGGTGGCCCCGATTGTGCAGAGCCCAGTCTGCCTGCCACCCATGGGTGACCCTTCTTCTATATCATGAGCCACAGTTCAAGGGTGCTTTAAAATCTTTGCTTCTGATGTCGGGAATATTATCCCTCCTAAATCAGAAGATCAGCAGATGGAATGTCCTGGGGCTGGTCATTTGTTTCCTATGGCTAAGACCACAAAGTTCCTCTATATTTGTTCTCTTCTTTTATGGTGATAAAAGTTTTACTTCAGTACAACACTCTCCACCAAGGACTACATTCTCCCGTTTCCTTTGCTGGTAGATGTGGCTTGTGACTAGGTCCTAGCCAATGGAATGGAAAGGAAGGAGTGCTTCCTTTTCTTTTTCCCTTTCCCCCTGGCTGGAATGCAGATGCAATAGCAGGAGCTGGAGCAGGCATTTTGGACCATATGATGAAGGCTGCCCATTGAGGAAGACAGAGCAACAAGATTGAAGGAAGCTGGATACCTATAGCAATTAAGTCACCACATCCTCTGTGGACTATATACTTGGATGTACATATGTGGGAGAGATCAAATTCAACCCTGTTAAGTCTCTATATTTTGGAGTTTCTGTGTTCCAACAGCTAAACTATATATTCTCATTATTGTTGTCTCTCAATGAAATGGCCTCATCTGGGGCTACATGGTTATGTCTGGTCACTGGAGCGGCTGGGGCTCCATTCTTTGGCAGACTACTATTTTTGTGGTCTCCAACAGATCATCCCTCCCACTATTCATACCCTTGTGTGGTCTCTGCTCACAGTGACTCTGGATCTAGCCATGTGACTTGTTTTGGCCAATGGGACATTAGCAAGAGTGATGCAAAGAGAGACTGGGTAGTACCTACATAACAGGACTTGTACTATTAGAATTCTGGCTCTTGGGACACTCCTCCAATCCCATCTGCCAATCTTGAGAAATCCAACACAACTGAAAGAAGAGGCCACTTGGTGAAGAATTGAGGCCCCATTCTCAGCCCCAGCTGACCCTGCACCAATTCCCCAGCCCGACGAGTGAATCTGTCCTGGAAGTGGGTCCTATAGTCTGAGGCATGGAGCCATGGAGAAGAAATGAGCTGTTCCCACCATGCCCTATCCAAACTGCAGAATCAACATCAAATAAATCACTGCTGTCTTCGTCCACTGACTTTGGGTGTAGCTTGTTATGCAGCTCTAGGTAACTGAAACATACGTAGATGGCCCAGGGCCCTTTGCACTGTCTGGAAAACTCAGTGGCCACTGTGCTCTTCTCTACACCAAAACACCAAGTGTGTCTTTCTCAAGCTTGAAACTAAAATACTACACCAGAAATTGTTGATGCTCTGGAAATACATGACGGGGGGTTACCCTTCCCTCTAGAGCGCTGTGCCCCTCCCTCAACTCTGCAGGTGGTTATCACTTGGCTTCATGCTTAGATTAATAGTTCCAGGAATGAGACCACTTTCTCATAAGGCTGCTGAAGTGCCATGTCTCTTAGATGAGGGTTTGGGGGCAGCATTTGGCAGGCAAGGGAGTCTCTGTGTCAACAATGGACTCTCCAGTACCCACATGAGTCTGTATTGGAGGAACCATTCAATGAATGAACAAATAAATAAATTGTGAAGAAAAAAGTAACCCATCAGGATCAGAGAAGGAGGTCAAGGTGAGAGAAGCATAGAGGGGTCTCCCAGGAGGGCAGGGTCAGTAGAGAGTCCAGGTGTGATGAAAGAGTGCTTTGGAAGTATCTTTAACTCTTTCATAATATAATTATAGTAGTTAACATTGAGTTCTTACTGTGTGCCAGGCACTGTGCGAAATGTTTTAGGTAAGTTATTGCATTAATCATCTCAACAAGCCTGGGAGGTAGTATTATAACTTTCATCCCATTTTATAGATGAGGAAATTGAGGCCCAGAGAGGTTAGGTAACTTGCCTGAGTGGGCATGGGAGGATTTGAACTCAGACAGTCTGGCGCCAGCACCCAAGGGCATAGCCACCACGCTCTGGAAAAAAAAAAAAAAAAGCAGCAGGAGTCCCTTATTCCACCCTTGGAGGAAAGGCCAGGACCTGGCATGCTTTATGGGCATGAGTGCCAAGCCTGAGTCCACCACGTGCTCCTGGGGAACTTGGAAAGCCCAGGTCGGAAGACAAGAAGGAGAAGAGGGGTGGGGTGGGGTCCGTGTGCCAGGCAGCTGGGGCACTAACACTGGGGCCCAGAGGTGGTGCTGCCTTCTCTGCCTGGGCACCCGCGCCAGCTGCTCCCACTCGCTCCTCAGAAACGAGCCTGGCCCCTTCACACGCGTCCCTAATGCCAGGTTCCAAGAAAGCCACCTAAATACCTGGTATTTGAGATGTAAAGAGACCGGCTCCCTGTACTTAGCGCTTCACTAACTTTTCCAATTATAGCGCCCTATTTTCCAAAGTCTAAAATGGACATATGTTATAACTGTCTTGGGCCCCAAGGTTTCAGAAACACCCTTAAGACTCCTGAAATATAATCGTATATTTTAGACTAATTCCTAAAGGGCTAAGCGGGGTTATCTTTAACATCTGCCAGCACTCACACAGATCTGGTCTTTGTTTGCAAATGAGCCTGGGGCCTGGGCACAGGGTAGGTGAAACCAGCTCTGCTGAGCTGGGTGGGAAGTTGTGAGGAGGGAGATCCCAGGCTACCTGGGGCTAGCAGTAAAGGGGGAGACACAGCCCTGCCTCAGGGAGCCCCATTCTGAGGGGAGTCACAGCTCTGTCCTCAGGCAGCCCAGTCTGAGAAGAGCACCCCTACCCAAGGAAGCCCCCAGGCTGAAGGAGGAGTCAAGACCAGTCATACTAACACCCAGCAGAGGACCTTGGAGGACTGTGTTGGGATTCACCCCTGTGGTTCTGCTGTCACAGAGTGGGCAGGTGGCTGAGGGAGGCAGGTGGGAAGGCTGCAGTGAGCTCTCAGAGCCTGGAGGCAGGCGGAGTAGGTAGGTGGGGACAATGGAGCTGAACTTTCATCGCTCCCTGGAGCCGGTGTGACTGCAGGCCTGCCAGCCGGGGCATTTTCTGGTCAGTCCCAACTGTCGTTATTAAACATTTATTATGCAACGGGTATGTGTTTTTCTGGTCCCAGCGTTTGACCAGCGGTCTTGGTGAGTAAATGGACTAGAACTAATCCTGTAGCTAAACAGTGAGAGCTGCAGAAAAGTTAATGCCTCGCTTGCCTAATAGCATGCAGGGAGGGGTGAGATAGAAAGTCCCAGGACTCAGGGTACCCTTTCCCTGGAGATGGAAAAGCAGTTGGCCTGGCAGCCAGGCCTTCTGACAGCTTTGTGAACAGACAGGGCAGAGATGACTCTGGAGCTTGCGAGAAGTTGAAGGGCAAAGTGGGAGTTTGCGCCTGATCCGTGTTTGGGACAGAGCCCTGGCCTGAAAGCAGGAGACCTAACTTCAGTCAACTCAGTCTTTCATCTGGGAGCCATCAAGTCAGGGGGCTTCCCTGGTAGCTCAGCAGTAAAGAACTCTCCTGCCAATGCAGGAGACCTAAGAGATGCAGGTTTGATCCCTGGGTCGGGAAGATCCCCTGGAGAAGGGCATGGCAACCCACTCCAGTATTCTTGCCTGGAGAATCCCACAGACAGAGGAGCCTGGCAGGTGGCAGTTTATAGGGTCGCACAGAGTTGGACACGACTGAAGTGACATAGCATGCAAGCACACCATCACCCCAGAAATAAGGAAGAGGATCCATTCTCTGCAGTGGCCAGGCCTGGAGAGGAGCGAGGAAATGTCCCCAGTCTGTGGGAAGACACAACCCTGCCCTCTGGGAGCCCCAGTCTGAGAAGAAAAGTAAACGCAGCTCAGGGACTCAAAAGACTGAGCCATCGTTTGCTGGGTTCTTGGGAAGTAGGGTCCACCCTTTCCCACTCACCTTGTGGCTGGGCGAAGGCTAAGGGCTCTTGGGGTAGCCATCTGGAGGGAGCCAGTCCAGACCCAGATAGAAACCAGAATGGGTCAGGTTCTCTGCCACAGTTGGGAGCCTATTCCAGGCAGTGCCAGCCCTTCACTCTAGGTGAGTTTTTCAGTCAAGCCCAGAGTGGATTTCTCCAGAGTCAGTAAATTGTCCTTATGGTACTAGCCAGGCCATTTGTCCTGAGTGGGAGGCAGTTTGACCCTCTCTGTGGAGAAAGGGGCTTTTTGGTCTGGGAAAGTCCCTCCCCCTGACCCCACACTGGGTGCTTTGGTCCTAGAATAGTTCACTAGAATGTACTCTCCACAAGAGGGGGGATGTGCATCTGCCTTGTATGCTGTTTTATCCCCAGGGCCTGAGACCTTGCCTGGTGCATGGTTGGTGCTGAATAAAAATTGTTAAATTAATTAGAAGCCATCTTCCTTTTTCTGTTAAAAAGCAGAAACATCACTTTGCTGACAAAGGTCCGTATAGTCAAAGCCATGGTTTTTTCAGTAGTCATGTACAGATGTGAAAGTTGGACCATAAAGCAAGCTAAGCACTGAAGAACTGATACTTTTGAACTGTGGTATTGGAAAAGACTCTTGAGAATCTCTTGTACAGCAAGGAGATCCAACCAGTCAATCCTAAAGGATATCAACCCTGAATATTCATTGGAAAGACTGATGCTGAAGTTGAAACTCCAATACTTTGGCCACCTGATGTGAAGAGCTGACTCATTGGAAAAGATACTGATGCTAGGAAAGATTGAGGGCAGGAGGAGAAGGGGGAGACAGAGGATGAAATGATTGGATGGCATCATGGATTCAATGGACATGAGTTTGAGCAAACTCTGGGAGAAAGTGAAGGACAGGGAAGCCTGGTGTGCTGCATGCAGTCCATGGGTTGCAAAGAGTCAGATACGACTTAGCAACTAAACAGCAACAATGACATCTTCCTTTTCAACACTATTTCTGAACTCACCTCTTACTGAAAAAAAATCTCCTTGCTCAAACCTTCCCTCCTTCAGGGCCAACGACTCCACTCCAGTGTATATAAAATTCATTTGCCAATATGATCAATTGAATTCCAATAACTAGCTGTTTTGAAAAGGAAAGACAATAAATTTAGACTATAATTATTGCGGCACACAAGCCCTGTGCCTGTTGCCTTATAGACATTTTATGGCTTAATCCTTGAAGGAAGGCCCTGTTTACTAACAAGGAAACTGAGGCTTGGGAAAATTAGAGTGCATCTGAATTTACACCTCTTGGAAATTATAGAGCTGGGACTTGGACCCGTTCCTGACTCAACCCCTCCCTTGACTCTTTTTCTGAATGCCTGGGAATTATTTTTTCCAGTTAGGTCTGGGATCCAAAAGGTAATTCCGTAAGGATTTGTTTAGGTCCTGCCTGTGCCCTACGCTGGACAGGACACCCAAGAAGTCCCAGGCCCTAGAGTCGCCAGGCCAAGCAACAGCCGAGCGATGGGCCTGACAGAACTTCCAAGGCCAGGTGACCCAGTCTCCCCCTGGCTTCGGTTCCCAGCAAACGCTGATCCTGCCAGCCCTGACTTAATGACACATCATCCAGACCAACAACGAATCATCTTCCGAGGCAGCGGGCTGGAGCTGGCAGGGCTTCTCATCTGGGCCTTCACCCTGCCTGATCCCCTGGTGCCACTCATGGACTGTGGGCATGCAGCTCACCCTTTCACTTTGTTGGTTCCTGGACTTTTCCTCTGGCCAAGCTAAAAGGATTCATCCTGCCAGCAGCCTATCTTTTGAACCCTTCGCTGAAACCCTCTTTGGGATGGCTCTCATGTTTCTGCATATACGTGTCAGTGTCTCATCCTCTTTATTATAATTATTATCTCCTAGTAGGCACCAGGCATTGGCCGTAAAATTATTTCTAATCTTCATTGAAACTCTACCGGGATTACCCTCTCCTATGCCTAGGGAAGTGAAGGCTTGTAATTTGGAGAGGTCGTGTATCCTGCCCAAAGTCACTTAAACTCATAAATGTCAGAAGTAAGATTTGAATCTAGAGCTGTAGGCTCGCAAGAAGTTTTCTAAGCCCAACTAGCTGTTTATCAAAATTTGCTGAAGAGCTTTTTAAAAATGCGTCTTCTTTACTACAAAGCCACGAGAATGAAGGAAGTGGCTTGCTATGCTTTCATGGGTGCTGTGTGTGCCTGGAACATCTCCAGAAAGAAAGCAAGACGGTGGTCACTGCTGGCCCCCAGGGCACGGTTCCCGGGAAGGAGCATCCGGGGGAGATTTGCTTGTCACTGTGTTCTCTTCAGTACTGGTTTGTCCTTCCTCCCGCCTTCCCTCCCTTCCTTCCTTTTCTCCTTCTTTCCTTTCTTCCTCCCTCCCTCCTTCCGTTCTTTTCTCCTTTTCAAAACTATATGAAAATGAAAATCATTTTACTGTAGATTCTAGAGCCCCATTGCTAGATCTCCTATAAGTTGTGGTCTCCAGGGTTGGGTGTTAGGAAGCTTTATTTTAACAAGCCTCCTAGGTGGGTGCTGTAGTTCTCTGATCCCAGCCTCCTAGAGGCCTGAAGGAACCTCATCTCACCTGGTACGCCCCTCTTCCCCCTAATCTTGAGTCCAGAGCTCAGTACCACCAGCTCCATGTGGACTCAAAGCTGCCTCTTGATGCCTAGGGGTCCTCTCCTCAGTGTCTCCCCAGGGACCTTTTCCAGCCTGATATCAGGAAGCCCAGACCTACCTGTGAGCCAGCGCCACACAGGGATGGTGTCCTGTGGTCCCAGTGAAGCTCAGTGGTTACCCCCTCTCTCAGACTTTGCCAACACACACACACCTGGGGCCTGCCACCCTCCAGCCCCAGAACCTTCCACCTGCAGTATCAACAGGCTTGTTATTAGGGTTCCTTCCTATAAACAGTGGCTTCCTGACCAATGCTTCTGCCAGCTGGCTTTTTCCCATCATCATCTATCTGGGAGACCTGCTAGTATTCCAGAGTCCTGCACTGAGAGCAGTATCACATCTCTCTGGGTCCAGATGTTGACATCTGTCCAGGAGTGGTGTGAGCATGAGAGACTCCAGAACCAGAAACATCCTGGGCTCTTCCACACTTAGCTCCCTGACACCAGGGGGCAAGCTCCTTTTGTGCATGTGTGTGAGGCATGCGGCATCTAGTTCCCTGACCAGAGATCCAGCCCGGGCCCCCTGCACTGGGAGTATGGAGTCTTAGCCACAGGACTCAGAGAAGTCCCTGGAGCAAGCTTTTGATCTCTGCGAAGTGAGGACAGGACGAGCTGAGACGCGTCAACTCTCTGAGCAAAGCCTGGCACATATGAAGAATGCACCGATGCTCTCTGCATCGTCACCATCATCCCAGTCTCAGAGGGAAGACTAACGAGGGATGGCAACTGATGTCTAGGCTCTGTGGTTAGACAAGTTGGCATCTAATCCCACTCTGCAGCTTCCAAGCTTTCTCTTTCTCTCTCTCACCTCTTAAAGCCTCATTTCCTCACCTGTGAGATGATGCTGATGCGGCCTCCCAGGTAGGTCAAGGATGAGTCTGGTATCAAGCAGATGCTCAGCCAAACATTTATTGAATGAAAAGCGAATGAAAGTGGGGCAGAAGGAAGCCTGGTGGCCAGAGGTGTACTGCCTGCACGCTGCCTTGGGAGGCTGGGGAGGGTCTATCAGCACATCTGACTGGAGCACAGGAGGACTGGCGGTCCGGGACCCCTCTCCCACAGTGCCCAAGGAGATCACAGCCAGTTGATCCAAGTGATCACAGCCAGTTCCTTCCAAGGAGGAAGACCCTGGACTACCCAGGCATTTACTGCAGTGAGAAACGGGACTGCAACCCAGCCTACCCCTCCTGCCAGCAAAAACCCACCACACTCGCAAGCCACATCACTCCCATCCAAGAGGAAACATCACTTCAAGGGCTGGGAAGTCTCCCTGGGAATGTGGTGGGCAAGGGCCCTCTTGGCATTCAGATCAGAGTGGTCTGGACTTAGTCCAAAGGAGAACAGACGAGCAAAAGTCGGGCCTGCGTGGTGAAACCTGTGGTGCTGCTCACTGGCCTGGGAGACCGCCACCCCCCTGCCATGCCTCCAGGCTGCCTCCTGCCAGGGCCCATCGAGCCCTCTTCTGATGCACCAGCCCTTCTTTAGGGGCATCATTTAGCCCATCCACTTTGCAGCTTGAAGCTGGAGGAGAAAGGCCACCTCCGGCCCTTGCTGAGTCCAGGGCTCGTGTGCTAGTTTCCCAGAACCAGAGACTGTGAGGTGCCCACCTTCAGGCACAATGAGCTCGCTTATGCCTTCGTTTTGCAGTTATTTATCTGTTACTGTCAGCCAACCTCCCCTTAATAGGCTGAAAAGCTTGCTGAGAGGCAAGCTGTTATTCATCTTATTACCATTCCTAGGGATTAAGTAGATGAAGCTCGGGCATTATTATTCATATTCCCAAAGGTCAAGGGACACAGAGTGGCTAGAGTAACTGAGCACGGAGGATGGGCTGGGCACTGTGCTAAACTCTTGCTATTAACTACTAACTTGCTTTGTCTTCATGACAACTGGGAGATCAACGCTGTGATGATCTTTGTACACAGAGGGGAAACTGAGGCACAGAGCAGTCGAGTAACTTATGCAAGGTCATACAGCTAGGAGGTGATCCTGAACCCAGTTCCAACCACCCGATGAGCACTTGGGGGGCACCTAGGCTGTGATTGAGTGACTACTGTGCGGACAGGCAGGCACACCGTGCTAGAAGGTTGAGGACTAGGTCTCCATTTTTGGACTGACTTGGAGCTGACATCAGCATCTTGACATCCGAAGGCCTCTAGGCTCTGGTTCCTTCTCGCCCTACCACCTGCCTGGCCCCACACGACAGCCCCAACAGGGTTCCCTGTTGAGGGCCCCAGCAGGGATGTCATACCTGATAGTCCCTGACCCCTGTGGGAGCACGGCCTCTCCCTGTCAAGGCCATCAAGTTTACCCAGTGTGGCCCGGCTGCTGGCTGTTCTCAAGACAATGGGCCAGGTGAACCCGTCTCTTTCCCTAACCTGCTTCTTTGGGCCTTCTTGAATAATCGGTGCTTGAGAGTACAGAGCCCAGGGTCAGACTGCCTGAGTCCCAATCCTGCCTCTGCTCTGTGGCCTTGGGCAAGTTACTTAACCTCTCCGTGCCTCATTTCCTCATCTTTACAATGGAAATCAAAAAACATTGTTGTCAGGATGGGTGGGAGGATGAAAGGAGATAAAACAAGCAGAAGGCTTAGAACAGTGGTACCTCTCAAACACCATATACGTTTTTCGTGTATTTCATTATGTTTCTTCATTTAGATGGATGACTAGCCAGCACAGAGGGAGGGCAGGGCTCCGCAGGCAGTCAAAGTAATAACGGTCTGTCAGGACACATCCTTGTTCCTACTTAAAGTCATTTCTGGTTGGGGTGGGGAGAGAAAAGCCCCCTTCCCAGGTACCCCTAGTTCTTGGAGACCCTTGCTAGCATGTCTCACCTTTTGCTGAGACGGATAGCCAACGTCACCTGCTCAAGACTTAGCATTCAAGTACACTTGACCACAGATATCTCAGATGGCACAGGGGTAGAGGATCTGCCTGCCAATGCAGATGGGCAGAGGTTCGATCTGCCAGTTTCGATCAACCAATAAGAGATCCAGGTTCGATCCCTGGGTCTGGAAGATCCCCTGCAGTAGGAAATGGCAGCCTGGTCCAGTATTCTTGCCCAGGAAAATTGCATGGACAGAGTAGCCTGGGCTACAGTCCATGGGTCACAAAGAGTCAGACATGACTCAACGTGAGCACAGAATGAAAATGATGGACACCCGACCACAGGCATAGCTATCTACTTGATGTATTTTCATCAGTCATGATCAAAGTTGTTGATACCCATGAATCTCATGACTCTATAACGTCCCTTACGTAGCAGAGGTGTCCACGTTCACCGACCAGAACAGATTCTTCTGCTGCCTCTGGCCACAGCCCTGTGCAGCTTTCCCACCCACCCCCTGACTCTAATCCCCATGTCATTCTGGTTAGATGGAAATGGAACGTGGTCTTATAAAAGCATCGACACCCAGAGTTGAGCCATGACTTTTTTTCCATTTCCACATTTTACTCTTCCTGAAATTGAGGATGGTCATTTTTGTTGCTGTTAACTTGATTTTCTATGTCCTTAGAACAAATGCAGTGGCTTCTCATGTTGTAGCGACAGTAACAGTTAACACCCTTTGGCACTTTCTCTCGGTGCCGGGCTCTCTTCTAAGCACCTTCCATGTACTGACTCATTTACCCTTACAATAGCTCTCTGAGGTGTGCCCTACTGTACCCGTTTTACAGATGAGAAAACGGAGGGACAGAGCAGTTAAATGACTTGCCCGCAATCCCAGTGATTGCACCCACACACCCAGCCTCTTATCCTGGAGGTCTGATCCCCACCTAGTCCCTCATGGCCCCGTGGGCATGTCTGCCAACCCCTTCCAGCCCCTTCCCTCTCCTGTCTCTGTCTTCTATCTCTACAGCCAGACTGTAAGCTGGGTGAGGGCAGGCTCTTTTCTACAATCCTTGGAGCAGGGCTGGACCCAACAGAGCTCCCTGTGCTTGCCAGGACAGTCCTGCTCTAGGCTTCCTGCTTGTCCACAAGTTCCTCCATCTCGGGCCTTCCAGGTGGGAGGCAGGGAGGGCGAGTAGTACAGCTGTGCCAGTGAGAGCCAGGCCCACAGAGGCGCAAAAGGCCAAGGTATTGGAGCCTGAACCGCCTCTTCTGGCTGCAAGTCCAGGGCGGTTCCTCACATGCTAGGCTGCCTCCTACAGGCCCAGGCATGCACACATCACACACGTTACACATCACACACGTTACACATCCAGATGTGCAAACACATATACACGTGATTCGCTTATACTAATTATAGACATGTATTTCCACATGGGCAAATTATATTCATATACGGCATGCATGCTTAGTCACTTAGTTGTATCCAACTCTTTTGCAACCCCATGGATTTTAGCCTGCCAGGCTCTTCTGTCCATGGGATTTTCCAGGCAAGAATACTGGAATGGGTGGCCATTTCCTTCTCCAGGGGTATGCATATACATTCAGACTCAACTGCATTTCATGTATATGTCCACACACACAAGCACACACCCACACATGATACACAGGCATGCCAATTATACACAGATGCATTATATCCACAAACATATATTAACACAGAAATACATTATACAAACATATATATACCTTGTCTACAGACTCAAACCCACGCAGATCCTATATTCATAAATACAGACACAGAACATATACACATATTGTATAGACCGAAACACAGGAAGATGTAAATATGTACACATTTGCCCACAATTATACAACCCGCATTTGCGTAACATATGCTCACACAGTCACACAAACATGGGCACAGAGTGTTCATATATTAAAACCCACAAATATTTACACACAGAACATGTCCAAATAAACACCATGCACAGAACATATCTGTGCAAACATGTACAATAGAAGCACACGCGCACATCCACAGATGCAGAAACTTGCACAAACTCACTGACACGTGCACACACACACACAGACATGCCTATGGGTACACATACTCTTTTTGGGGGGAAGAGGGGAGAAGGCCCATGTGTCCAGGTCCTGTGGCCTTTGGCTGGCTTGGGGGTGAGCATGTTTCCTGACCTCCCTGGACATGGCTAGGGCAGCACCTGCCTTGTTACATCACGAATGGGGCAAGGAGGGTACGCAGTCCCCAGCCCCTGGAGAGTTGAGGGACACCCCCCACACACACAAACCTCCTGTCTTGCTCTGGAGCCCTTCCCAGGGTTAGCACCTGCCGCCCTCCCAGGAAGGCCCAAGAAGCTGCATGATTATGCTCTTTTACAAAGGAAAACATGGAGATTTTTAACAGCAACTTGCATTTTATGAGCCAGTTTAAGGAGAAAAGGGATTTGAATTTGAGTCTGTCAGAACCAAGAACCACACTGAGCTACACTTCTGAGCATCTAGGCATCCTTTCCCTGTGGCTATGCACACAGTAGGTGCTACATGTATGCCTGTGGAGTGAGGTCATTGAAGGACAGCAGCCCTTGGGGTCGGGGTCTGATAGATGGTTGGGGGGATATAGGGAGCGAGACCCAGAATTCTGAGGCAATGCGGACCTTCTGTATGTCTGGGGACCCTCCTTTCATCACCCCCAGCTTGGAGATCCAGCCACAGTGACCGTTGGGGCCCACCAGCCCAGGGAGCAACCCCCAGAGGCTCCCAGGCGTGGTCCCTTCCTCTCCCCCTCGGCCTCCTTCCCCAACCTGCTCTCCCCGCCACCCCCAACTTCCCCAGCGGCACGCCTCTCCCTCAGACATTCATTTCAAGGGCTCCGTGGTTTCTCTGCAGGATTTGATTTGCTGCTCAGGCATTTCCTTGAGTGGCCCCTCGATGTTTGCCCTTGTCCAGATGGCATCCAGATGCAAACATCCCTTCTCCCCCCCGCCCCACCCCCCGCCCCCAGCTCCCACTCCTTAGCTCCTCGGCTGGGGGAAATTAATCCCGACCCCCACCTCACACCCGCCGCCCCGCATCCCTGGCTTTGTTCCTCAGGCCTGAGGTCAGGCTCGGGCTGACACCACTGCCTGCTTCTCTCTCCAAAGCTGGGACTTCTGGCTGTCCTATTACCTGCCTCTCTCCCGGGCCTTTGTTCAATGCAACAGGTAATTGCACTGCGAGCCAAAGCAAATGTCAGCATGATAATGAGTGTGATAGGGTGCTGGGCCCTGGCAAGGAGTGGGGAGACCAGGGGGTGTGACTGAGTTCAGGGAGCAGGTGACGAGCACCCTGGACCTCCAGCCGAGGTCCTCAGAGATGACCAAATCTGGATAAAGAAACCAGGGTGCAGAGAGGGAAAGAGATAGTAATCATGCTGACAGTTACAGACCAATGTCCACGTACAACAACAATATAAAGATCAGCTCATTTGGTCCTGTGAGCTGGGCGTGAGTTTCCTCATTTACAGAGGAGGAAACTGAGGCCCTGAGTGAAGAGAAAAATCCACTGGAGCATCAATAGCATAATTTCTGTGTGCTAGGCACAACAGGGAGATCGGTCCTTTTAATCCTTGGAACACCTCGAGAGCTGGACTTAATTGTCCCCATCTTACGGATGAGATAACTGAGACTCACTGAGGCTTAGTAACTCATACATGACCATGTAGCTTCGGAAATAGCAGAACTGGGCTGTAAACCAAAGGCTTCCAAAGTCCGTGGGGCCTCCCGTGTGGCCTGGCTAGGTCAGTAGAAAGACGAGGCCTTCGGGCACTGTCTTAGCACAGGGATGGCCGCCCTGGTGCAGAACACCTCCAGGAGTCTGGGGGACAGTCCTGGGTAGGAATTCCTGGGTCTGGTGGTGCCTCGCTGTCCTCAGAGGCCAGGCCCCAGGTCCCCCAACTCTCCGTCCAGCACTGGACTCTTGACCTGGAGGCAAGACCAGCTCTCAGTCACCCCGCAAGAGGCAGGCGAGGTCCTTACTGATCTCACTCAAGCCCTCTGCTTCCCCTTAGAAGTTAATCGTTACACACTCGCCACTCTCCTGGACATCGCAGTGGCTGGGGCGGGTGGGGGCATGGAGCTTCTCTGGTCCCGAACCCCTCTACACACCTCTTGAGCTCCAAGGTGGGGGCTCCCTGGACTCCAGCTGGCCTCCTGCTGCGCCCAGATGGACTTTACTCTCCTGTCCTCGTGCAGTCAAGTTTCCCTGACAGAAAATAGGCCATTTGGCTCAGGCTCAAGGCCGCTGTGTGGCATTTGCTAGAACCCCTGGGCATCGGACCCCAGCTGTGTGAAGGGTGAGAGCCGGAGGGCAGGCTGTCGCCCCGCTGAGCCTCTGGCAGCTGTGGGAACATCGATGAGAAGGATCTGCCTAGTGAGAGGCCGGGGTGGGCCTGAGGTGTGCAGGCAGGGTCATCTGGGCCCGTGGGGTGGGGTGGGGCTCACCCAGCCCTCTGGTCGCGCAGCCCGACAACTCCAGAGCCGACACACAGGGTGCCTTAGGGAAAGGGTAGAAGGCCTCACCTGCCTGCCTCTCCCAGTACCTCCTCCAGGTGGCCTCCGAGCGTGTTGAGGGGTGTAGGCCAGCACGGCCTGGACTCCGTGTCCCCTCCCCTTCCTTCGGGAACCTAAGTGAGCTTGGCGTGGCAGCAGACGAATAAAACCCCTGAGGAAACCTCGGAGGGTCGGAGGGGTTGTTTTCACCTAGGAGCTGGGCTGACTTGTGCCCCCAGAGGCTTCAGGGAAGACCCCAGACTGAGTGGAGGGAGGAGCCTCCCTGAAGTCACCAGTCTGGGTGGGCTGGCCACACCTGTGCCCTCGGGCGCTCGGGCGGGTGGGCGCTTCCCGCTGGAGCTTGTGGGTGAGTGTCCATCCAAGAATGGGAGGGGTGGCCCCGGGCAGAGGACACTGTCAGCAGCTGCATGTTGGTGGGCAGGGAACTTGGGAAGGGACACCGCGGCCGGCACGCTGGGTCCCGCAGGTTAATGTTTGACCTGCAGCCACGTGTTTTTCCACTGGTTATTTTTATCCTCTGTACCTGGCAGTGGGCAGCGGGCGACCTCCTCTGTGGGCAGAGGAGGGGGGCGGGGTGTGCAGCTGGGACTGCTCCGGGCGAGCAAGGGCTGCAGGCGCGGCTTGGGGGTCAGGGGCAGGGGAGAGAGAGAAGGGACCGGCCAGGAGCCGGGCAGCTCACTACCGCTCAGCCACAGCCCAGGCCCTCCCCTGGGGCCACTCCAGGCCCAGGTCTCCTCTCCCGAGAAGAAATGGCACACGTGAGGGGACCAAAGAGCTGTAAGGGGGAGACCAAGAGAGCCTTCTGGGAGTCCACAGCTCTTTAGGAAAGTTAAAAATGCCCTGCCCCACCTCCCTGACCTCCTTGCATTACTCTCAATGGTAACGACTTACTCTCAGACCCTGGACATCACAAGTGAGAGGTTTCTCTCTTCTGAGACCCCATGGTCTTATCCAGATGGTAGGAGAAAGTCAAAGCTGATTGGTCCCACCCGCTAGGCCACTCTGATGGGGGAACACAGCCTTGCTCTCAGGCAACCCCCAGCCTAAGGGGGTGGGGGCTGGGTCTTCACTTATGACAAGAGCTTGGCTCCTTGGCATCCAAGAACCCCAAAACTGAACTGAAGACTCCTGCTTTGGCATACAGCTCTGGGTTTCTCAAGCCCTCACTCTCTCTCCGTTTTCCTCCTTTGCAGTGGGTGTCCGCCCTGCACTGGCTTTAGGACTGTTTACAGCCCAGTGGCCACTGAGCCTTTCTCACCCCTGCCAGAGCCTGGGGGAGGGAGGCACTCAGAGGCCACTCAGCCTGGAGCCACAGTGCCACAGTGCCAGCTGGGCAAAACCAGCCTCCTTCCTGCCCCTCTGTGAGGTCCAGAGGGCTTTCAATTTACACGAGTCTGGTAGGAAGTAGGCTTCCCTGGCAGCTTAGACAGTAAAGAATCTGCCTGCAATGCAGAAGACCCAGGTTAGATCCCTGGGTCGGGAAGATCCCCTGGATAAGGAAATGGCCACCCACTCTGGTATCCTTGCCTGGAGAATCCCATGGACAGAGGAGCCTGGTGGGCTACAGTCCATGGGGGTCACAAAGAGTTGGACACGACTGAGGGACTGAGCACACTATGGTGGGAAATGGGTCTCCAGCAAACCTGCTCACCAGCTGCCTGCCCCTACCCAAGCACCAAAGACCTCCTCGCCCCAGTGCTCGCCATCACTGGTCTGAAGCAGGGGGGCAGGCTGGCCCCCAGCCCAGGGTCTTCTCAGGATCTTTCAGGAGAAGGACTAGGGCCATCTGGGTTCTTTGAGACCCCATGCAGGGCTTCCTTTGGTAAGCGAATGAGGAATGAAGAGCCTGCAGAAAGAGCAGAGTTCACCAGGGAGGCGTCTGAGCTTTCTTACTGTCCTAGCACAACTGCCTTAAAGTGGGGTGCAGGAGTAGGGCTGGGGGACAGGAGACTCTCAGCCAGGGCACAGGGAGGGGGACCAGCTCGTTGATCGGCAGCCGTGCCCCAAGGCCACCTCCAGCTAGGATAACAAGTCTTTCTCTTGGGGGACTGAGCTCCCCACCCCCGCCTACCTTCCTGCACATCCTCCCCTCTCACTGTTCCCTAAACTCCCAGTCCACTCTGTTTCCCAGTATATGCCAGGCACTGGGCTGGAACCGTTCACCTATAGGCCTTCCTCATTCCTCAATTACAACCTGGGGGGATGGTGGGGGGAGAAGTCTCTTTCTCCCCATTGTACAGACAAGGAAACTGAATGGACATCGTTAAACAGTTAACCCGAGGTCACCCTGCCAGTCAGTGGCATGGCTGGGATTTAAACCTAAGTCTGTCTGACTCTCAATGTAGGTAACTGAGAGATCATATTGGCTATATATCCTGTGTGTTTTATTTTTTACTAATTTTATTTATTTATTTTCGGCTGTGCTCCGTCTTTGTCATCACGTGAGCTTTTCTCTAGTTGGCGGCGAGCTGCAGCCACTCTTCGTGGCAGTGCATGGACTTCTCGCTGCAGCGGCTTCTCTTGTTGGCGTTTACGGGCTCTAGAGTGCGTGGGCTTCTATAGCTGTAGCACGTGGGCTCAGTCGTTGCAGCTCCCGGGCTCTAGAGCACAGGCTCAACAGTTGTGGCACAAGGGCTCAGTTGCTACTGAGCCACCAGGGAAGCCCCTATCCTGTGTATTTTAAATCCCAGTTTTCTCTTCATCCCAGTCTACCGGAGCCCTCCCCCATTAACCTGATCAGAAGATTGAATACAACTGGCTCCTACAACCATCTCATATTTCTCATCACAAGGAAGTCCTTCCTGGAGTCTAACCTTGGTGTCTCCTGCTGTCTCTTACTCTGAAGTCCGGGCAAGTGCAGCAAAGATGATCCCTGTCCCATGCCCTGTTCCATGAGACTGGGGCATTCCTCTGTTGCTCCAGATGGTGGGTTGCTCCTGGTCATAGAATCAGGAGTCCCAGACCCAGGGAGGAGGAGTGAATTCTGGCTGGGAGATGGAGGAGTTCTCCTGGGCCTCCTCACAGGGGACTTGGGCCTTGCCTGGGGACCCTTCCATTTCCTGCTGAGTCCAGAACAGGTGAGGAATTAGGATGAATGCGGGGGCTGCGAGACTGTTGGAGGGCCCTTGGCCTCTGATGCTGATTAGTTCATTGGGGAAATTTGAGGCTGTGCTCTGGGACACCAAGATGTCCCGGAATCCAGAAACCCCCACGTGGCCCTCGCACCCCTGTGGAGGATGGGGCTGAGATGAAAGGACTCAGGCTCGCACCCACGTTCCCTGAAATGGAGGAATTCCATTCCTCATCAGGGTGGGGAGGCAGGGGGAATTCCAAAGCTTCGGCTCCAGGGCTCTGGCGTGGGACCCAGGTCTTGCATTTCTTAGAAGCCTGCTCACAGCTTTCCGGGAGAGTCCTCCCAACTTCTGGCCTCCCCTGGCTTCATGGCTGTTCTGGCAGGTGGATCAGATCATCCATCTCCACACTTGGAGACAGGGTGCAGTGGACACGGCTTGGCTCCTGTGGTTCCCTGTGGCCTGGGAGGTTGGAGTGAAAAAAGCCTCTTACCCCTGAGCCGATCTGAAGCTCCTCTTTCAGGCTGCCATGCCTCAAACGCCCCAGCTGTCACCTGCAGCCCACCTCTTCTCGACAAGGGCGACAGGTCCATGCCACGGAGGGGAGGGGTAACCAGGTCTGTCATCCAAGGCATCCTTATCCATCATCCTTATCATCCTCAGGGCACCCTGAGTCTTCTTCACTCCCTGGTCCAAGGACACAGTTTTCTCCGCCTCGGGTTGGGGCCATGAAGAGTTTAGAGCTGGAGCAGACAGAGGTCCTCAAGGCGGGAGACGTAGTCACGCCCACGGATTACAGGCTAGACACCAGTGCTATACAGAGAGCAATAATAACAGACTTTCTAAAATAGGGCATTTTATGCAGATTGACTCATTTAATCCTCACAACCACCCTGGGAAGTCAGTACTATAATATCCCCATTTCCAGATAAGGATGCTGAGGTCCAGAGTGGTTGCGTAACTGGCCCAGGGGCTGGCGGCTAGGAAGCAGGATGGGAACCCTGGTGGTTCCCTCACTCTGACCCTCTATACCTGTCCCACCCGATACAGTCCGCTAAACTTATGGGACTATTTCACTGTGAAATAATTAAAACAAAATGCAGTTTAAAAATTCATTTCCTCACTTATACCAGCCACCTTTCACGTGCTCAGCAGTCGCATGTGGCTCATGGCTACCATATTGGATAGTGCAGATGCTGAACATTTTCGTCATCCCAGAAAGTTATATTGAGCCTACACCCTAGTATCTCTTAAGAATCAAGATGGAGACTTCCCTGGTGGTCCAGTGGTTAAGACCCCACCTGCCAATGCAGGGAACTTGGGTTTGCTTTCTGGTCCGGGGAGATTCCACATGTTGTAGGGCAACTTAGACCGTGTGCCACAACTACTGAGCCCACAAGCTGCACCTACTGAGCCCGTGAGCCCTCTTAGCCTGTGCTCTGCAGCAAGAGAAGCCACGGTAATGAGGAACCCATGCACTGAAGCTAGAGAGTAGTAGCCTCTGCTGGCCGCAACTAGAGAAAAGCCCATGCACAGCAATGAAGACACAGTGAAACCAAAAGTAAATAAATTAAAAAAACACCAAGATGGAACAATGGAAAATCATCCTTCAGTGGATAGAATAAAATAATAATTAACAGTCTGGTAATAATAGCTCTATTTTACCAAGCTTCCTACGTGCCAGGCACAGTGCCAAACCCATAATCCTTACTCAATCCCAGGCTCAGGAAGGTTACCCAAGGTCACCGTAGCCAGGAAGTGAATCCAAGTCTAGATGACCCTGGTCTTGTCCTGCCCCCGCCCCCTACTCTCCGGCCTGCTCACCTCCTGCCTAGCCCCCAGGAGTTTATAGTCCCTGGGGAAAGGAGGGGAAGGCAAATACGTGCATTTCACAAGAACAGGGATTAAATAAATCAGCACATAATTAACATCATCACATTTCTTCAAGCCTGTTGACCAGAACATTGCACTAATGAGGTCAAGGTCTTGATTTTGAGCCCTGTGAGCATCACTTCACTTCACACGAAAAAAAAAAAAAAAACCCTCACTCCCTGCCCTGAGGATTGCATCAGGCCTCTAGATAATGTGATTAGGAGGCTGGGAGGCTGTGGACGAGTTTCACCAAAGCCTGTGACCCGCTATCAGAGGTCAGCTCTCGGCAAATTGTTTTAGGTACTTGTCTTTTGGACAATGGGGAGAGCAGTGTCTTCTTCCTCTGGGAAGGGTGGAGTTAGCAGAAAGCAAGATAGAAGAGAAGGCTTTCCATGTGGCACAGTGGTAAAGAACCCACCTGCCAATGTAAAAGATTCAAGAGACACAGGTTCGATCCCTGGGTCGGGAAGTTCTCCTGGAAAAGGAAATGGCAACCCGCTTCAGTATTCTTGCCTGGAGAATCCCATGGACAGAGGAGTCTAACAGGCTACAGCCCATGGGGGTCACAAAGAGTTGGACACGACTTTGTGTATGCACAAAGAGTGCACACACGCACACATACACACACAAGACAGAAGACAGCATCTGAGACACGCTACCTGCCAGGTAAAACTCTGGAGGGATGTGGGATTTATACGGACTTTGGAGGGCTTGGGTTGACCTGGCAGCTCAGCTGGTAAAGACTCTGTCTGCAGTTCGGGAGACTAGGGTTTGATCCCTGGGTTGGGAGGATCCTCTGGAGAAGGGAAAGACTACCCACTCCAGTATTCTAGTCTGGAGAATTCCATGGCCTGTATAGTCCATGGGGTTGCAAAGAGTTGGACATGACTGAGCGACTTTCACTTTTACTTTGGAGGCCTTGGCTTGGGTGAGGAAATCTGCCTTTAATATCCCATAAGAATTGTTCTGTTGTGGGATAGTTAGCTTCAATTATATGCCAACCAGTGTATGTCATCTGGGGAGATAAGGACTAGTGAGTAACAAGAGCAGACAGTTCAACAGAGAGATGGACCTTCTCCCCTACAAACCTGGGGTCATAAAGACACAGTGCCTGTACAGGGCCAGGCATGTAGAAGGTCTCAGTAGATTCTTAGTTGATTCATGTAAAGATCTCTTTCCTTAAGGATCTTTTCTTCTGGGCCAGCACAGCACCAGGTTTGGGGACTCTGATGAGGTGCCAAGGCACCAGCCAATGATCGGCTGTGCATGTCAGGACAGGCTATGCTGTGCTGCAGTTTCAACTGAGCCCTGACATCTCAGTTGACTTATACCAGGAAGATTTGTTTCTTGCTCACATAATTTAGCCAAGGTAAATGGGCAGGGGTTCTTCTCCACAAAGTCAATTCAGTTCAGTTCAGTTCAGTCGCTCAGTCGTGTCTGACTGTTTGCCACCCCATGAATCGCAGCACACCAGGCCTCCCTGTCCATCACCAACTCCCGGAGTTCACCCAGACTCACATCCATCGAGTCGGTGATGCCATCCAGCCATCTCATCCTCTGTCGTCCCCTTCTCTTCCTGCCCCCAATCCCTCCCAGCATCAGAGTCTTTTCCAATGAGTCAACTCTTTGCATGAGGTGGCCAAAGTACTGGAGTTTCAGCTTTAGCATCATTCCTTCCAAAGAAATCCCAGGGCTGATCTCCTTCGGAATGGACTGGTTGGATCTCCTTGCAGTCCAAGGGACTCTCAAGAGTCTTCTCCAACACCACAGTTCAAAAGCATCAATTCTTCGGCACTCAGCTTTCTTCACAGTCCAACTCTCACATCCATACATGACCACAGGAAAAACCATAGCCTTGACTAAATGGACCTTTGTTGGCAAAGTAATGTCTCTGCTTTTGAATATGCTATCTAGGTTGGTCATAACTTTCCTTCCAAGGAGTAAGCGTCTTTTAATTTCATGGCTGCAGTCACCATCTGCAGTGATTTTGGAGCCCAGAAAAATAAAGTCTGACACTATTTCCACTGTTTCCCCATCTATTTCCCATGAAGTGATGGGACTGGATGCCATGATCTTTGTTTTCTGAATGTTGAGCTTTAAGCCAACTTTTTCACTCTTCTCTTTCACTTTCATCAAGAGGCTTTTTAGTTCCTCTTCACTTTCTGCCATAAGGGTGGTATCATATGCATATCTGAGGTTACTGATATTTCTTCCGGCAATCTTGATTCCAGCTTGTGCTTCCTCCAGCCCAGCGTTTCTCATGATGTACTCTGCATATAAGTTAACTAAGCAGGGTGACAATATACAGCCTTGATGTACTCCTTTTCCTATTTGGAACCAGTCTGTTGTTCCATGTCCAGTTCTAACTGTTGCTTCCTGACCTGCATGTAGGTTTCTCAAGAGGCAGGTCAGATGGTCTGGTATTCCCCTCTCTTTCAGAATTTTCCACAGTTCATTGTGATCCACACAGTCAAAGGTTTTGGCATAGTCAATAAAGCAGAAAGAGATATTTTTCTGGAACTCTCTTGCTTTTTCCATGATCCAGAGGATGTTGGCAATTTGATCTCTGGTTCCTCTGCCTTTCCTAAAAACAGCTTGAACATCAGGAAGTTCACGGTTCACGTATTGCTGAAGCCTGGCTTGGAGAATTTTGAGCATTACTTTACTAGCATGTGAGATGAGTGCAATTGTGCAGTAGTTTGAGCATTCTTTGGCATTGCCTTTCTTTGGGATTGCAGTGAAAACTGACCTTTTCCAGTCCTGTGGTCACTGCTGAGTTTTCCAAATTTGCTGGCATATTGAGTGCAGCACTTTCACAGCATCATCTTTCAGGATTTGAAACAGCTCCACTGGAATTCCATCACCTCCACTAGCTTTGTTCGTAGTGATGCTTTCTAAGGCCCACTTGACTTCATATTCCAGGATGTCTGGCTCTAGGTCAGTGATCACACCATCGTGATTATCTGGGTCATGAAGATCTCTTTTGTACAGTTCTTCTGTGTATTCTTGCCACCTGTTCTTAATATCTTCTGCTTCTGTTAGGTCCATACCATTTCTGTCCTTTATCAAGCACATCTTTGCATGAAATGTTCCCTTGGTATCTCTAATTTTCTTGAAGAGATCTCTAGTCTTTTCCATTCTGTTGTTTTCCTCTATTTCTTTGCATTGATCACTGAGGAAGGCTTTCTTATCTCTTCTTGCTATTCTTTGGAACTCTGCATTCAGATGCTTATATCTTTCCTTTTCTCCGTTGCTTTTCGCTTCTCTTCTTTTCACAGCTATTTGTAAGGCCTCCCCAGACAGCCATTTTGCTTTTTCGCATTTCTTTTCCATGGGGATGGTCTTGATCCCTGTCTCCTGTACAATGTCACGAACCTCATTCCATAGTTCATCAGGCACTCTATCTATCAGATCTAGGCCCTTAAATCTATTTCTCACTTCCACTGTATAATCATAAGGGATTTGATTTAGGTCATACCTAAATGGTCTAGTGGTTTTCCCTACTTTCTTCAAAGTCAATTAGGGACCCTGATATTAGATCTATCAAATTTCAACAAGTGGCTTCCATGGTTGTACCTGCAGGGGCAGAAAAGAGCAGGAGGGTTACACACTGGCTCTCAAATGCTCTGGCTCCGAAGTGACAGACAGCATCTGGGTTCACACCCTATCAGTGAGACCTAGTTTTGTGGTCCCGCCTAATGGTGAGGCACTGGGAAGTAAAGGGTGGAGCAGGGCATGTGGGCATGTGGGGCAGAGAAAACGTCTCTGTTTTCCTCACCTCTTCACTCTCACATCACCTCTTCACTCTCTCTCACCTCTTCACTCAAAATGCATTTTCTTCTCATGTAGAAGGACTCCAAGGTGCCTTTTAGCTCTGGGATTCCAGGTCTCCATGGAATGTTATTCCACAAATATTTCTTAGGTATTTTATCTAAATGCTGAACGTCCTCAGTGGTGTTTGATCCTCCTCTATCAGAGGTGGAATTGACTTTTTAAAAACAATCAAAATTTATCTGACAACCAGATTTAAAAATGAGTAGAGGGACTTCCCTGGTGGTCCAGTGGCTAAGATGCTGCCCTCCCAATGCAGGAGACCTGGGTTCGATTCCTGATCAGGGAACTAGATCCCACATACTGCAAGTAAGAGTTCGCCTGCCATAACTAAAAGATCCTGCATGCTGCAACTATCTGGTGCAACCAAACAAATATTTTTTAAATGGATAAGACATCCGAAGAGACAGCTCATCAGAGAAGATGTATAGATGGCAAATAAGCCTATGAAAAGATGCTCAGAGTCATTGGTCAAGAGGAAAATGAAAACAATGAGAAACCACTATATACTTTTTTGAGTGGCTACATTTTTTTTTTTCATTGACAATATCAATTGCTGGTGAGGATGTGGGGCAACAAGAACTCTCACTCATCACTGATGGGAATGCAAAATGGTACAGCCACTTTGGCCATTTCTTATAAAACTAAACATAGTCTTACCATATGCTCTAACAATTGTACTCCTAGTTATTTACTCAACTGATTTTAAAACTTAAGTCCACACAAAAACCAGTACGGGAATATTTATAGCAGCAATTTATTTAGAATTGCCAAAAATATAATTGTCAAAGAACCAAGGTGTCCTTTAATAGGTGAATAGATAAACAGACTGGTATGTCCACACAACTTAATGCTACTTAGCAATAAAAAGAAAAGAGCAACCAAGCCACACAAAGATGTGGATGAATCTCAAGTGCATACTACCAAGTGAAAGAAGCTGGTCTGGAGAAGCTCCATTCTGTGCAATTTCATTTATATGACATTGTGGAAAAGGCAAAAGTGTAGAGAATGGTATACAGATCAGTGGTTGTCCTGGGTTTGGGATGGGAGGAGGCTTGACTAGGTAAACCTAGAGAAAAAATCACTGCACATGGTGACTGCAGCCATGAAATCAAAAGACGCTTGCTCCTTGGAAGGAAAGTTATGACCAACCTAGATAGCATATTAAGAAATAGAGACATTACTTTGCCAACAAAGGTCCATTTAGTCAAGGCTATGGTTTTTCCTGTGGTCATGTATGGATGTGAGAGTTGGACTGTGAAGAAAGCTGAGTGCCGAAGAATTGATGCTTTTGAACTGTGGTGTTGGAGAAGACTCTTGAGAGTCCCTTGGACTGCAAGGAGGTCCAACCAGTCCATCCTAAAGGAGATCAGCCCTGGGTGTTCATTGGAAGGACTGATGCTAAAGTTGAAACTCCAATATTTTGGCCACTTCATGCGAAGAGTTGACTTATTGATGCTGGGAGGGATTGGGGGCAGGAGGAGAAGGGGATGACAGAGGATGAGATGGCTGGATGGCATCACTCGATGACTCAATGGATATGAGTTTGAGTGAACTCCGGGAGTTGGTGATGGACAGGGAGGCCTGGCGTGCTGCGATTCATGGGGTCGCAAAGAGTCGGACACCACTGAGCGACTGAACTGAACTGAATTGAGGACTAGTCTATGTGATCCATCCATTCTGTGTGAAATAGTGGATACTTACTGCAATTGTCAAAACCCATAGAACTTTAAGTCCAAGGAGTGAGCCTTAATGTATGCAAATTATAAAAAATCATTTAGGAGTCTGGGAGATTGCAGGATAGAACACAGAATGTGACAAAATAATCTAACCATATTACAAAAGTGTAACACCAACACCACCTCCTTGCTCGGGATGGGAGGAAAAGTCCTGACAAAGTAACTCCGGGAATGACTGGAATCTGTAAGACTATAGACACAGGGAACTGCACATAGCATTGTTTTCTAGTTGATAAAGTTGTGTCCCATGGAAATGTGGGTTAACAATCTGAATTGTTACACACTTACACTGGAACTGAACATTTAAGTAAATGGGTAGCAGATGAGAGCCAGTTTCTCACTGTTGGAGTGAAAGGTTACAATAAGAGGAGGAGGCTGGAATGATCCATGTGGTAATAGACTAGAGGTGGGGACTTAAATACAAACTCACGTCTAGCTTAATACAGATATGCTGCTGCTAAGTCACTTCAGTCATGTCCAACTCTGTGCAACCCCATAGACGGCAGCCCACCAGGCTCCCCCGTCCCTGGGATTCTCCAGGCAGGAATACTGGAGTGGGCTGCCATTTCCTTCTCCAATGCATGAAAATGAAGTCACTCAGTCGTGTCCGACTCTCAGCGACCCCATGGACTGCAGCCCACCAGGCTCCTCCATCCACGGGATTTTCTAGGCAAGAGTACTGGAGTGGGGTGCCATTGCCTTCTCTCTAGATAGTTACAAAAGAAATACTTACAGAAATGTGTAGACACATGAGTTAGTAAAGACATATATGTCCTTTACCTGTCAGCTGGGAGTGTCTATAAGAAACTATACCCCAGGAGTGATAAGCACACCTGGTGCTCAGATCTTGGTTTCTAATCTCATTCTTCATTCAAAGAAACCACAGCTCCCTGAAAAAAAGGCTGAGTCTAGAACTGGGGCAGGAAATATACAAGGTGAGCCCAGAGTGTCTTATAATTAGCCAGGAAGTAGGAAAGTACAAAACACACACACACACACACACACCACACACGCACACACACACACACTCAAGAACCAACTGAAAGAATTCCAGTGGCCAAAGATAGAACAACTTGAGAAATGAAATAAAGTAATTTTGGACTATAACCCAGGTATAAAATAAATTTCTATGAGCCCATAACTTATGTAAATAAATGATTACATGATCAATGGGGGAGAAGAGACAAAATTTCCCACGCAGAAGAATTCCAAATAACGATATAGATGCTTCACTCTGGAGGAGGTAGAACGTAGCTCCCTCCCTCTTAAGTATAAGCTCTGGACAGTGACTTCCTTCCAAAGACGGCAGTATGGAAAAGGTGGGGTGAAGGGAAGGAGTAACTTTACGGTGGAAAGAGCTAACAAATGCCACTTCAGCCATGTGATCAAGGTCAACATCAATAGTGATAAATCGTGTAGACAGTATGTACCCTTGATAGGATGCGATGAAAATGACACTTTATCTGTGTTCTTCCATCATAAACTCCTAACTTGAGCCTAAACATGAGAAAAACATCAGACAAATCCCAGTTAAGAGATGGGCATTCTACAGAATACCAGACCAGCAGGCCTCAAACCTGTCAAGGTCATTAAGAACAAGGAAATGAGGGAGCTGTTACAGCCAAGAGGAGCCTAAGGGGCATGCAGGCTAATGTAATGAGGTGTCCTGGGTAGGATCCTGGACCTGGAAAAGGACATTAGTAAAAACTAAGGAACTCTGAATTTCCTTAAGAAATTAGGAAGCATGAATTTCAGTTAATAATAATAATATGCTAATGTTTGTTCATTAATTTTAACAAACATACCGAACTAATTAAGGTGTTTATTATAGAGATATTTATTCTATTGGTGCTAGTGGTGAAGAATCCGCCTGCCAATGCAGGTACACGAGAGACATGGGTTCAGTCCCTGGGACGGGAAGATCGCCCGGAGGAGGAAATGGCAACCCACTCCAGTATTCTTGCCTGGAGAATCCCATGGACAGAAGAGCCTGGTGCAGTACAGTCCACGGGGTCACAAAGAGTCAGTCACAACTGGAGCGACTTAGCGCACGCACATCATAGTGGAACATGGGTATGGAGTATATGGGAACTCTGTATTATCTTTGCAATTTTTCTGGAAATCTAAAGCTATTCTAAAGTAAAGAATTTATTTTTAAAATGTTATTTGAAATCGAGTTGGAAGAATCATGTGATGGATTAAATTGGGGGGAAAAAGTTTGTTTCTGATATAATGGGTTTAACTGACATTAAACGGGCTGTAAATAAAACTACAGAAAACCACAGAGTTCTTAGCCACAACCAAAGCCACAGGAAGAAAGGGACTAGTGACACTGAGACAGCTCAGGGACGACCTGCTTTTTGATCTTTTTTATGGTGCCCTTGTTCATAGAAAGAAATAAAATGGAAAGCAAAAGCAAAACCAGAAAGCACTGACCAAGCAGCATGATCAGAATAACTGTTCTTTTCAGAGGTAAATGTGTGAAAGTTCCCATGTTCTTTTTTTTTTAATTAAAACAAAAAGCCTCCCCACCCCAACCCTGTGAACTCTTCGGACCCCACCTAATCAAGGCATGTTGCTCTGGGTTCCCTGGGGTGTGGGGGAGCACGGGAAAGGGGGTGCCCTGAACAGAACACAGGGGTCAGAGCCCAGTCCGCTCACGGGCTATGACCCTGGAGATCACCCAGCCTCCTCGCACCTCTGCTCCCTCATCACCATAATGAGGCCCGAAATTGCCATTTTCCGGCTGGTGGAAAATTGGAGAGGATGTGTGTGAGCCAATAAGCCCAGCATGGGGCATGGCAAAGGCCTTCCGTGAATGATGGTGACTATCAGCAGAGGAGCTGGGGGACAAGCTGATGAATCCAGACAGCCTGGATAGGCCTGTGTAGACAACAGGAGGGAGAAGTTCTTGTGGACAGAGCTGCCCAGGAAGGCTGGTCCTGCGGGTGCTCAGCATGCGGATGGGCAGGAAGGGACAACGGGTACACTCCGGGCATGAGAATCACAGGAGAAAATACGGGATGAATGGAGAGGCAGCCATGGAGCAAGGGAGAAGAGGGAGGCCTGGAGTCGCTAGGGAGAGGCCCAGCGGTGGGCAGGGCCTCCATACCCTGGGAGGAAGTCCCTCTAGCATTTACCAGCCTAAGCAGCCTCTTGGGTAACCCCAGTTCATTGTGAAAAAAATAGATGGTATTTATTTATTATAGAAGTGAAGGCACTTCTGGAGAAAGAGGATTGGCCGAGCCTAGGACATGCTCCAGGACAGAGATCCTCAGCAAAACTTCTCTCGGGGAAGTCTCAGTGGTTACGGCCACGATTAAGGCTTTGGCCCTCCAGGGCAGCCTGTTCCCTGAGTCTATCTGAGGCCTTGAGCCCTAGCTGGCCCAGTCCAGCCACCGAGTGCAGAGGGACACAGAGACTGTGCCTCCACCCTCAGCCTGGGCAGGAGGAGGGAGGGGTGGCAAGGGCTGGTCCCTTCCCACACACTGGGGATTTCCTGGGGGCCGGCTTGAGTCTTTTCCTCAGTGTCTCCCCCAGGATCCTGCGTGGAGATCCGCCCCAGTGTATTCCTGGGATCTGGGGCAAAACTCCTGCTTACTTAGAAAAATGTCCTCTCCGAACTGGGCAAAGGACAAGGGCTAAAACTAAACCAAGAGGCAATTTGGATGTTCTTCTACCTTCCATAATTTTGGAACACATTTTTCTGGCCTGCAAGGGGGTACCTCTTCTGGCCCCCAGTGCCGGGCCTTGGGGTTGGGTTGGCAGCAGAAAGTGCCAAGGATCTGGGTCTTGACAAGATAAATCCCTCTCCCCACTGTCTTGGCCGGCAGAGCAGAGCCAAGGCGGGCCGCCCACCCCCTACAAGGCAGGATCCTCCAGGGGCCGCCAGGCTGAGGCCGTCGTAAATAGCTTAACTGTGTTTACAAAGCAGTAACATGCGTGTTACCGTTCACAGCGACCGCATTCCAGAGGGCAATCACGGGTGATTTACCTCGCCCCGCGCGGCCGCCAGTCCCTGTGGTGGGTGGGTGGGTGGCCTCTGGGGCCCAGCTTTGCTGTCTCCAGGGGACTGTTTTTAAAAAGCTGATCCTACCTTGCTGCGCCCCACCACATATGTGTTCTGGAACTGGGGACCCCTCTGCAGACTCCCCAGGGCCCTCTGAGGAGTCTGAAGGAGTCATCAGGGACGAGACTTGTGTAGCCCTCGGCCCTCCCCTCCCTTCTTCTCGTCTCTCCAGCCAGTGTTTGGAACTTGCCCATCATGTTCATGGAGATTGATGGACAGGGCTGCAGCCCTGTTCTCAGAACTGGCCCTGCTACCCGCAGCAGCCCCCAGCCAAGATACTATCAACAACTAACCTTTGTGGAGCCTCACTAGGCACCATTTTTCTAGGCTTATAGTTCAAAGAAAGTGCTGTCATGAACAAAACTGAGCAAGGAGAGTTTACAAAACCTGCTTGAGGATGCACAGTGGGTGAGGGGCAGAGTCGGACCCATCCGGGCAGCCTGCACTCCCAGCCACCACACTTCTCCAGCTCTCTTGTGCCGTGAGCACTTCCCGCACAGGTCTGACTGCTAGATGGGGCAGGGTGACCGAGTGGGAGATAGAGTCCAGGAAGCAGAAGATTGCCGGCTATCTATGCACACTCCCATGCCCTGTGCATGCAGGTGGATGCCAAGGAGGCATGCATGTCTCCCACAAAAACATGCACACATGCATGGGTCCCCACCCACACAAGGGGCTTCCCTGGTGGCTCAGAAGGTAAAGAATCTGCCTGCATTGCGGGAGACCTGGATTCGATCCCTGGGTCAGGAAGATCTCCTAGAGAAAGGAAAGGTGACCCACTCCAGTATTCTTGCCTGGAGAATTCCAGGGACGGAGGAATCTGGCAGATTCCTGGGGTCACAAAGAGTTGGACACAACTGAGCGACTGACACCACCCACCCACGCAAATATCCTATAAGTGTTTTTATAAGGACCCTCACATATACATCAGGGCATGCATACATATCTGTACCTTCACCCTCTGTAAATGAGTCCATCCTATATGTATATGTACGCTACACATGCAGTCTTACACGGACCCACATAAATGCAACACATGCACACCAACACACATGTGTGGGTGGGGAGTGTCCCACCACTTTGCTAACCAAAAGCATCCTTCCTTTCCCTCGCTTCCAACCCAAGTGTCAGTCCTAACACAAATGAGGCAGAATTGAACCATCATTCAAGGTCTCCTGTGTTCACTCAACCAGTATTTCTTGAGTACCCACTATATGCAGGGTCTTACGTCAGGGACTGGTGGAAGGCATAAATGGTGGCTCAGCCTAGCCTCTCAGGGGCACCATACCCAGGGCAGAGGACAGCCACGAGCCAGGGACACAGTCATCCCTGTTGCCAAGAGCCAGCCTCTGTTCGTGCCTGCACGCATGTGTGTGTGCATGCATATGTGCACATGAGCTCAGTCGCATTAACTCTTTGTGACCCCATGAACTGTAGCCTGCCAGGCTCCTCTGTTCATGGAATTCTCCAGGCAAGAATACTGGAATGAGTTGCCATTTCCTCCTCTAGGGGATCTTCCCAACTCAAGGATCGAACCCACATCTCCTGCATCGAGAGCCAGCCTGGGTGATGCTAACTCAAAGAAGGCTCTGAGATCCACTATGGCGATTGTGTACGTGTTTCAGGAGGCCAAGCTGCCTGCCCAATTGTAGGCACCCTTAGGGCCCTAACTGTTCCTGCAGGCTTAAGGTCTGCAGGTGGCCCATCCAGGGACTCTGGATGGTTTTGGCAGGGCCTGGGACCTCTCCCCAACATGCTTACAGTGGAAGCAGAAGCATGGCCAAGCCGAGTGAGTCACCAGGCAGGCCACGCCCTGAACGCCTGCCTGCCGGCCGTCCCTCCAGTGCGCTGGCTCGGCTTTATCCACACAGCCTCCAAAGATGTTCGTGGCACGAGTCTTCCTGATGCCCCGCCCCTCCGCCCGCCCTGCCATGCCCTGCGTTGTGGGTTACTTAGGCTCTGCCCCAGCAATGAGGGGCCAGGCCTTTTACACAATGCCTATTACCCAAATGCCATGCCAAGAAGAACCCTGAGCTGGGAGCCAGGCAAACAACCTGCTGCCCAGGACTGGCTGGATGGGTGACCCGAAGGGGCCACACTTACGAAGGCCCTGAGTCTGGTTTAAGCTCTGCTTTTGCCATCTTGAGAATTCTTAGTAGTTTTGAATAAGTTCCCTGAGGATGATGTATCCAGCCCCACCACCGAGGCTTTCTGTGCATGGGTTAGCAGCCCTTTCCTGCCTGCTCCCACCTACCCCCTAGCCCCACCGCTCACCCCCAGCCTTCCTGCTGCTCCTGCATGCCCCCAGCTGCCCTGCCACTGCCAGGTCGGCCTCCTGCCCTGGGCTGGCCCTGACTGCTGAGATGTGGGCGGCTGTGGTTTCCCGGCGCCCACAGCGCAGCCGCAGCGTTTGAAGATGAACTTAAGCGGTGTCCGCAGACTATGTTCCCTCTGTAGCCCAGCCTGTGGTCGCCCTTGCCGGCTCCCGCCCCACGGTCACTTGCCCGCCTGCTGCCACCCAGGCCATGGGAAGCTGAGAAGGAGGGACTCCCAGACGGTACCCAGCTTCTGGCTCTCGGCTCATGCATGGACCGCTCAGCTGCAGCCCTATCACCCCTTAGGGACATCGCTGGCTGGACGCTGTCTCCCCGCCAGTTCCCTCAGCTATGAAGTGGAGGTTGAGAAGTCCTCCCAGCAGCCCTGGTGGGAAGACTGCTAGTAACACTCAGGAAGCATCTGGTGGGAGTCTGGCATAGAGTGGGTGCCTTGAGAGCATGTGGCTTCAGCCACTCATTAGTTCAGCATTTACCAAGCGCTGGGCAGGTGGAGGACGGAAGGGCAGGCCCAGCCGAGGGAGCTCACAGGTGGAGTGGGGAGGGGCTGGGCTGGCTTTAGGCAGAAAGGCAAGTAGTTTAACCAGAATGCAGACAGAATACTGCAGCGTAAACTTGAATGGTGGGGAGACCGAGGCCCAGGAAGAGGCGGTGACTTGCCTACACTCGATCTTAGGGGTCTTGTTCCTCTGCCCACCAGACACTCCCAATGACAGGCTGTACTATCTCCCTGGTCGTGCAGAAGTCACACCAGGCTTGGTACCCAGCTGCTCACCAGGCTTGGTACCCAACTGCTGTGGCCATGTGGATGGGTTGTGTTCCAGCTTCATCTTCAGGGCTTGAGCCCAGGTCTTCTTGATGGGATGTGGACATTACCCATGCCCCTTCCCACCCTTTCGGGTAACTGAGTATTTATTAAGCAGCCCCCTGTATACCCAGCACCTGGAAAGGCTCCATGATCATTCTGGGGCACAACAGAGCAGCCCTAGATATTTAGCTTGATAGAATCTAAAAATTAAACATCTATAAAATAATCCATACCTCATCTATCATACTAAAGGTTAGTTGTACATGGAGAAACTCTTCTGTAGTATGCAATTTAAATTGGGGAAGAAAAACGCTTAAAATGTAACTGAGAATATAGCATAGAACTTTGGTTTTTTTGACCAGACAATGTAAGCTCTTATCCCAACACTTGTTATCAATGTAAAATTTCTCTTTAGAGTGAAACATATCAAATGCTTCTGCACGAGAAATAAATTATCCTTTTCACTTTTGTATCCTCAATACAAATCCCTGCCCTTTGGCTTTGGGGATTAGAGGTGAGGAGGCCAGTATCCCTCCATTTCCACATCCCATAGCCCTGGGTACCACCGGGTAAGTGGTAGCCAGCTGCGGGTCCTCTTGCCCATCACCCCTTCCAATTCCCAGACTCTCCTCCTGCCCAGTTCTTGGGTTCACTTGTCTTCCGGGGGCTCAGTCCACTCCCAGCGGGTTTAGTGAAGACAGAAGAGCCTTGGGAATGGCTTACTGAAAGCAGAGAGTTGAAAAGGGAAGCCTTGGTGACCACTAAAGGCAGCTGGAAAGGGGAAGGGGTGGGGCCCACAGCATCTTGAGAGGCTCACTGTGCTGGGATGTGGAGAAAGGGATGTGGGGCCACAGTGGACACAGGCGGAGCTGATCAAAGGGGAATTCAGTAGTCCAGACACCAAGGAGCTAAGGGAGCCCAAGCTTGCAGATGAGCAGGGAGGGCTCAGAAGAGGTTTGGAGACAGAGCCCCTGCCCCCCCACTGGTCGCACCCCCACGACCTGACAGAGGCGCCCCATCCTTTGCCTCGCTGAGCCCTTGTCCAGCCTGTGGTCCCCAGGACTTGGAATTATGCAGCCCGGAAACCAGGCAATGAGTCGCAGGTCTGCCCCAGGCTGCAAAATGGATTATATGTTTTGCTTTTTTTTTTATTAGCTGTCCCTTATTAACTCATAATTACGATCGTGTAACATTTAATAGAGACACAAAGTGATCCCCATCGCTGCCCCACAGTCATTCATTAGCTAACAAGATGGAGCAGCTCATAAAAAAGGGCCGTTAAAAAAAATTCCGCAGAAATGGAAAGCAGGAGGTGATGCAAGCCGCGGTTAACAAAGGCCGGGGAGGCGTGAGCGGGTGTGAGCGGAATAACCCAACCCTGATAAGCCACAAAGCAGAGCCGGCAGCTCCCGCCTCCTTCTGCCGCCTGAGTCAGAGAAGCTGGGATGTGTTCAAAATCAAGCAATGTAATTAGCAGGTTGCATCATGCCCCTCGATTATAAATTACAATGGGCACAAAGAGGGTGGATGGAAGAGCAGGGATTATATGGGTAACTCAACCCTGGTGCCCAGGAGGGGGCTGGGAGCTGCCACCCGGCCACTCACAGACCCTAGTAGCCTCTGCCTGTTGTATCACGGGACAGTGAGAGGCTTACTCAATGTCTGCTTTGTGGAACCTGGGATAATGATTTACAAACCAGAGGAATCGGGAGGTGCGAAAAGAAGATGACCCTCTTAACCCAGCCATTGTCTGCCCCCGCTGCTGGAGTGCCCAGCCCCCACACACTCCATGCACCTGTGCACACGGATGCTGTTTGGGGATGGTCCAGGTGAGGAGCCCTCATGGGGGCTGAGCCGATAAGATCTAAAGGGGCTGAGCAGGGATTTGAAGACATCGTCAGGGATGACTGACACTCAGCAAACAGAGATAGACTGCCGTGATGCTGAGGTTTGCAGAGCCGTGGGGGGTGAGCGAGGGGTTGAGAGCTCAGGTTGAATACAGGACAAGCTCTGTCCTGAGTCCAGCCCTAGGCTTTTCCACCAGCTGGTTGTGGGAGCCTGGGCACAGCCTCCTCTCTGATCCTCAGTTTCCCTGCTTCAATCCATCAGCGGGCTGTATGACCAGGGCAAGCCATTTCCCATCTCCACGCCTCAGTTTCCCTGGCAAGCCTGGCCAGAGCTGGCCGTGTGACCTGAAATGAGCTCACTTTTGTGTTAGTGGGGACCTCGGTGTCCCAGTTTACCATGAGGGCAATGACAATCATTCAAGTCCAGCTTGGACCTTCTCTGGGTCTAGAAGAAACTCTTCTCTCCAAAGCTCACCAACTAGCCAGGTAACCCACCCCTCGGAGGCCTGGCAGCTGTGCCATCTGGCCACCTGCATGAATCACAATCTGGTGAGGCAGAGGAGAGTCAGCACAGGCACGCGGCAGGCTCGGGCAAAGCGAGGTGCTGGTGGCACGGTTCCCCGAAGCCGGGGAGACACACCCTTCACTTCCTCCCGGTGGCAAAGGTTTGCCCTTTCCGTCTGACCTTTGAAAACAGCCCTCGCTCCACAGTGTTTTCTTAGCAGCCCTATTCTTCCACACGGAAAATAGTCCCATGAACTTTATTATCTCTGCAGAGGGAGGACAAGGAGATAGCTTTGCCCTTAAAGGTCAGTGATCTCTGCTCTCTGCAAAACCAGACTCAGGACAACTGACCAATAGAAAATTTTTTGAGCAAGATCTGGCCCCAGCAGAGTTTCATTCTGAATCAGGGAGAGAGGTTGTGGCTGCCCTGTGAAGTGTGAACTCCACCACTCTGGGGCCTCAGTTTCCTCAGTTCCAAACTGATGGGAGAGGAGGAGGCGCCATCAACAGCAGGTGAAGGCTGAGCTGGAGTTCTGGTGAGGGCTGCCTTTACTCAAGCCAGGCCCCGAGCCCCTGGACTATCGTCCAGACCATGGGTCTCAGCCTCCGGGTCCCTTTGCCTATCCAGCCACGTAGTTGGAACTTGCGACTCTGATCACACTCTGCCCTGCTTAAAGCCCATTGAAGTCCCCCCTCCCCGAAGTCCTAGGCCAGGGCCTCACCTTCCTCCCTGCGTTACCCTGAATGGCCCATCCCCCTTCAGCCCATCCCCAGCCATTTCACTCCTTCACACCTTGGCACAGGCTGATTCCCCTGCCCAGATTACCTTTCCCTCCTCTTGTTTAGATTCAGCCTTTGGGACCTCATTCCTGTGTCACCTGCTCCCGAAGCCCTCCCCCAGGTGCCTCTTCTGTGCTTGCCCCAGGCCCTGGCCCTGAGCAAAGCTCCATCTCAGCAAGAGCTGCGTCAGACTGCAGCGCAGCCTGTGTCCTGGATCTCCACTAGACAGTGCGCTCCCATACCCAGGGAGTCCCTGCATACAATCAGTCCCCAGCAGCGCCTTCCTTATTGGACTGCTGCCTTTTCCCGCTACGAGGAAAAGGCAGATTTAGTCTGAGACCCTGGCCTGGGGGCAAATTATGGAAAATTACTCATTCATTCATTCATTCACTTACTCATCTGTGTAATCTGAATATGTGTAGTGAAGGGAGGTGGGGGGAGTACAAGACCCACCCACTTGGAACATTTCCCGGAAGATACTTCCAGAAGCCCCTGAACCTGGGGAGGAAAGTGTCTCTGAAGCCACCCCCCAGCACTTCCGGCCAGGCCCCAGGTGGGCAGACCCCCAGGTGGACAGTGGCAGTGGGGTCACTGCCCAGTCTGCTTAGCCCAGCAGGTCCTGCCTCTTATCAGCTGCCATCTCTCTGCTCCCTCCATCAACAGAAACTAGGTGTGAGGAGGTGATGAGCAGGGGTCGGGGGGCCTCTTCCCCACCTGTCAGGAGCTCCGGGCGCACCCTCCCGGTGGTGTGGCAACCGTCCTTGTGTCCACATCGCCCAGGCAGGTGGCCACTCTTCTCCCATGTCAGGATGACAGGAGATCCCTAAGTCGTGACCTCCCTCAGGCATCTGTCCTTGGTACCCGTCTGCTCCTGAGCAGAGAGCCAAAATATGAGCAGAGATGCAGCGCCTGGATACCCTGCCCAGCAACGACAAGACCGAGAACAGCTGTTGTGCTTCCATTAGATCAGACAGGAAACTTGGACTCAACGTAGGGACACACCCACCCCAGGTCCCACAGCTCCTGGGGGCCCACTTCACCCTGTAAAACACCTCTTTTCCTTCTTTCCCCACCCTTGGAAGTTGTGGTATGCCCCATATTTGGTCCGTACCACATCCAATATAGGTAGAGATCTGAGCGACAATACTGACTACATGCGTTAGTCACATACTATGGGCTTCCCACGGGGCTGCAAAGAGTCAGACACAGCTGAGCAACTAAGCACAGCACAGGACATGGGCTTCCAATGTGGGCTCAGCGACAGAGTCCGCCTGCAATGCAGGAGACACAAGAGATGAGGGGTTGATCCCTGGCTTGGGGAGATCCCCCAGACTAGGAAACGGAAACCCATTCCACTCTTCTTGCCTGGAGAATCCCATGGACAGAGCAGCCTGGCAGGCTACAGTCCATGGGGTCACAAAGAGTCAGACATGACTGAGTGACTAACACTTACTTTTTTAACTTTCATATACCTGGCACCGTTTGAAGTACCTTATTTCCATTCATTCAATCAATAATATTTATTGAGTGCCAGGCTCTGTTCCAGGCACTGAGGGTGTGGCATTAAGCAAGGCAAACATAGTTTCTGCCCTCAGGAACTTTCCAGTGGGAGAACGAGAATAAGCCAAGAGGGACTTCCCTGGTGGTCCAGTGGCTAAGACTCAGCACTCGCAAAGCAGGGGGTCCGGGTTTCATCCTTGGTCAGGGAACGAGATCACAAGTACCACAGCCAAGAGTTCACATCCTACAACTAAAACCCAGCACAACCAAATAAATAAATATAAATATGTTAAAAAAGAATAATCCAAGGACTTGCCTAGCGGTCCAGTGGTTAAAAATCTACCTACCAAAGCAGGGGTTTCTGGTTCGATCCCTGGTCTGGGAAGATCCCACACGTGGTGGGGCAACTAAGCTGGTGTGCCACAATAGGTTACTAGCCTGGGCTCTAAAACCCACACACCACAGCGACTGAAGCCCACATGCCCCAGAGCCCATGCTCCACAACGAGAGGAGCCACCCCAAAGGGAAGCCCAAGCATCGCAACTAGAGAGTAGCCCCCACTTGCCAAAACTAGAAAAAGCCCACGTGCAGCAACCAAGACCTAGTGCAGCCAAAAATAAATTAATTTTAAAAATGAATAATACAAGAAGTGAGTAAATAGAAAATAGATTAGGTATGAAAAGTCAATCAGGAGAAGGGGTGATCAGTGAAGTGTTTGACTTGGTGACATTTAAGCTCACCCTTGAAGATGCTGAGGGTGGGAGCATGGGACTATCTGCAGGACAAAAATGCTAGGCAGAGAGAAGAGTGAGTACAAAGGCCCTGGGGCAGGAAATGCTTGGTGAGTTCAAAGAGCAGCTAGGAGGCCGCTGTGGTTGGAGCAGAGTAAGAGAGGAGCAGAGCACAGAGAATGGGATATTGTGTGATATTAGCTGTGTATTAGCTCATTCAGTACCACAACAGCGCTGAGTACCAGGTACTATGGTTATTCCCTTTAGCTGATGAGAAAACTGAGCTATGGAGAAGGAAAGTAAACTGTCCACCCAGGGAGGGACTTCCCTGGTGGTCCCGCAGCTAAGACTTCTCGTTCCCAATGCAGGGGGCCCGGGTTTGATCTCTGATCAGGGTACTAGATCCCACATGCTGCATGCCACAACGAAGACGTGGTGCAGCCCAATAAAGAAAGTATATTAAAAAAAACCATACTTTTAAAAAAGAAAATCACCCAGGGAGCTTGTAAAGAACCTGACTATCAGATTTCTAATTTTAACAAGCTGCCCAGGAGATTATGACAGAATCTTCGTGATCCCAGCTTTGGTGAGCCATGGGGAGGTGGCTGTGGGCAGGCTGGAGGAGAGGACGGAGCACTGGACCGGGGTCCTAACCTGGTCGCTCTGCGATCTCTGGGGCAACTAAGTGACTGCAGTCTCTGAACGTAAGTCTCTTCATCTGTGAAATGAGAGGGTTGAACTCCATCAGTGAATTCCCCACTTTCTAGATAGCAGTGGAATTCTCCATTCAATCGGGTCTTCAGTGGAGCTCACGATATGAAACAAGTCAATGAGTCTCTTTCTAGGGGGTGGAGGCCCTCATACCCTTGACAGTCTCTGAAGTATAACTGACCAATTCCCTGAGCTCCAGTCTCTAGACAGCATGGGCACCTGCTTTGGGTTCTAGATGGATACCCTCTTCAAGCAGTGGCCTCTGGAAAGACCCTCAGCCCCTGGTCCTATAAATACTGCTTTAGGGACTTCCCTGGTGGTCCAGTGGTTAAGAATCCACCTGCCAATGCAGGGGATAAGGGTTCAATCCCTAGTCTGGGAAGATCCTACATGCCAAGGGGCAACAAAACCAATGTGCCACAATTCCTGAAGCCCTTGTGCCTAGAGCCCGTGCTCTGCAACAAGAAAAGCCACTGCATTGGGAAGCCCACAAACTGCAATGAAGAATGGCCCCCGCTCACCACAATTAGAGAAAGCTCACGGGCAGCAATGGGGACCCAATGCAGTCAAAAATCATCAAATAAATACATAATTTTAAAAGATATTGCTTCGGGAGCCCTCCGCGGAGCTTGCTCCAAACCCAGGTGTGGACTCTGAGGAGGCCTGGGTGCTGATAACAGGGTAAGTGTGGGAGGCGAGGGACCTGGGGCTGGCACGCAGTCAGTCTCCTTCAACTTGCTAGGTCCCTGCACCTGCTTGCTGTCCTTATTGGGGAAGGGAAGTGGCCTGTCCTTCCTATTGATACTTGGGATGATCTTTGGACCAGTTGTTGAGGACCTGAGCAGTGAGTGACAGCTGGTGGCGGAGGGGCAGCAATTTGCTTCCACGAGCATGGGCCCTCTGATGTCTTGGACTGACCCTCCTTCTTTGCCTTGGGATGGGAAGGACACCTCTGTCTGATCAGGCCCCTGGAATTGGCCAGGCCCTTCCTGGCTGAGATCCCCGCCTGTCACCATTTCATAGATGAGGAAAATGAGGGCTGGAGAGGTCAAGAGACCTGTCTGGAGTCACGTGGCTTCAAAAGTGGTAAGAAAGTATGAAAGTGAAAATGTTAGCCCTCAGTCGTGTCCGACTCTGTGGCTCCATGGATTAGCCCTCCAGGCTCCTCTGTCCATGGGATTCTTCAGGCAAGAATACTGGAGTGAGTTGCCATTTCCTTCTCCAGGGGATCGTCCCAATCCAGGGATCGAACCCAGGTCTCCTGCGTTGCAGGCAGATTCTTTACTATCTGAGCTATCTCCTCAAACCTCAAGTCTGGAGCTTCACTTGCTGTTGTTAGGGTCTTCCTGGACTCAGGGGAAAATGCCCTGCAGAAGACAGACAGACAGATCCCTATCCTGACAGAGCTTGCATCCAGGAGAGGGTAACCTCATGTTGAAGTCCTTCCATACATTCCCTCAACATCTAGCACAGTGCCCTGCCTATGGCAGGTGCTAAATAGCTGTGATAATCATGCTCCGGAGTTAGGAGTGAAATGGTTTTCCTATCTGAGCTGACTTGGAGTCCCTCTGGAGTGCTGGCTTCCTCACCCAGAGAATGAGGACAATACTGTTCTCTCTCCAGCCTGGTAGAGAACAGGAGGAGGGCGTGGTGAACGGAGAAATTGGCACAGGCACCTACTATGTGCCATGGTAGGCCTCCCACTGCATGAGGGAGATGACTTACTCCATTTTATGGAGAGGGAAACTGAAGTTGCAGAGCCAGACCCACATCGACCACCAAAGCTCTTGTTCTTTCCACTGCATCCTGCAACCTCCCTATCCTTGTTCCTGTGCCCAGCATGGCATTTGGTTTGCTTTGGTTTTTATCCTAAAATCCCAAGTAAGACAGGGCAAGATTGAAATAAAGCCCATAGAATCCCTCCCTTCTAGTTGCAAACACTCAGGGGAAGAAAGAACTGGGTTTGTGCTCAGAGTGAAGAACCCCTTCTCTAGCCAGCATGTGGAGATGACATAAATTCCTCAGCACTTCCTTGAGGCTGGGGGGAGGTGCGGAGATCAAGTAGTCCATGGGGTCCCCTTCCCCCCAGGATGGATGCTGGCTGCTTTTGAAGGCCTCATCGGGGTCTAGGGCCTGGCTGTTGGCTCTGGAGTGTGAAACCCTCTCTCTCCCCACCACAGCCATGTAGGTGCTCGGCCACCCACACAGGGCTGTGGCCTTGGACAGACAGAAGTCCTGGAGTCAAGAGGCCGGGCTTGATGGGGGCACAGCTGGCTCCTGCAGGGAGACCTTCCCGGGCCCCCAGAGTGAGTCTGTGTTCAGGCTCAGTCCAGGAAGTGGCCCAAGGGGAGGCCCAAGCCTTGAGTCCCCTGAAGTCTGCAGCTGCTCCTGGGACCACCCTATGAGATGGGGGCTACTGGATCCTGGAGAGACCTGTGGGGCCGAGGAGGGGCGGTATTTTCTCAGCACGATTTATGTGTGTGTGCGTGTGTGTGTGAGTGAGTGTTTAACAAGGAGTGGGGCCTGCCTGACTTCTGAGCCTGGAATTTATACAGCCCCTCGTTGGCGGCTGCAGTTTATCTTGAGCGAAAGAATAATAAACTGAGTTGACAAGATGATGTATTCAAAGCATCTTCCCGTCACTGCACAGAGGCCTGCCCACTGTTAGGATGTCTGGTGTGGTGGGGACCATGTTATCGAGTGTTTGGCCCCCGCAGATTGTCAACAACGCATTGTTTGCGGGTTTGGGGCAAGGCGGAGATGGGCCGGGCTGGGGTGGGAATAGGGGGTCTGGCTGTAAGGGCTGGTGAGAGGAGAGCCTCTGCAAGGGGATCAGAGAGGTGTCTGCCTTTGATGGAAGCTCAGAGATCAACCCCTCCTCCTTGCCCTGATGTTCCCTTGCCTGCCTCCCAGAATCCTCTCCACTGCCCTTTACACTGTTCCAGTCTAGCCACGAGTAGAGGGACAAACTCAGGCCCCCCGCTGCTCTTTATGAGCGAGCACCCCCACCCTCCACTTCTCATTTTTAACTCAAGCAAAGAAATCAGCATTAAACCTCAGCTGCAGGACTTCCCTGGTGGCCCGGCGGTTAAAAATCCGCCTTCCAATGCAGGGAACTCAGGTTCCATCCCTGGTCAGGGAACTGAGATACCACATGCCGCAGGGCAGCTAAGCACACGCGCCACAACCACTGAGCCAGAGCTCTTGAGCCTGGGCCACAATAACAGATCCCGCGTGCCACAACGAGGATCCGGCATGCCACAGCTAGGGCCCGAAGCAGTCAAATAAATAAATAAATACTTTTTTGAAAAAGAAAAAACCTCATCTTCAAAAAACAATGCCAGACTTACTAAGCCCTGGAAAGGAGAGAAAGCCAGTAACCTGGGCTCACTCGTGCGAGAGCTCTCACCCCAGTTTCCTGACCCTCTGCCAGACGACCTTGGGCCATCCCGAGGCCTCGGGGACCTCCCCTCCCTGCGTGGGAGGGAGCCACAGTGCCTGCCCCACCTATGTTATAAATGACACTCTTGCCACATATTAAGAGCTTATTATGTGGATGAAGTAAGATGAGGATTAGGCAAACACTTTTAAAACTTGGAAGCCGAAGATAAATTCAAATGATTCTTTTCTCAAAGCCCCCTAAGCTTTAGGCAGGAGAACCTTGGCTCCTACCTCAGCCAATGGGCTCTTTCCCTCAACCTCCACTATTGGGAAGTCCTTTCTTACACCTCACCGCTCCAGTGGTCTTGCCTGGAAAATCCCATGGATGGAGGAGCCTGGTAGGCTGTAGTCCATGGGGTCGCGAAGAGTTGGATGCAACTGAGCGACTTCTCTTTCACTTTTCACTTTCATGCATTGGAGAAGGAAATGGCAACCCACTCCAGTGTTCTTGCCTGGAGAATCCCAGGGACGGGGGAGCCTGGTGGGCTTCCGTCTATGGGGTCGCACAGAGTTGGACACAACTGACGTGACTTAGCAGCAGCAGCAGCAGCAGCTAGAATGTCTCACATACAGATTCCAGTTCCGAATCTCTCTAAGGGCACCTCTTCTTTTCTGGCTCTAATTGTCCTGATTTCATCTCTGCCCTGAGGCTTAGAACTCCACCCAAACCAGCTCCAGGACGCCACTTCCTATAGGAGTGTGTTCTTACCTCCTAAAAGGCTGCCCACTCCAGTATTCTGGCCTGGAAAATTCCATGGACTGTATAGTCCAAAGGGTCACAAGGAGTCAGACACCACTAAGCGACTTTCCCTTTCCACTCCTAGACAGTAGGGGGCTCTCCTGGCCCCACAGACCACGGCCCCACGGTGGGCAGCAGTAGCAGGGACAGGGAAGGAAGAGAGGCTCCACATATGGAGTACTTGACTGAACATCTGGGTCCATTCCAGGAGTCAAGCTGGAACCTCATTTGGTCTCTTAACAGCCAGTATTAGCCCCATTTTGCAGATAAGAAAACTGAGACTGGGGAAGATTCCGGCTTTTGCCCTCTGGCAGATGATAGAAGGAAGACTCAAGATGGGGATGTCTGACTGACTCCGGAGCTGCACTTGACCTGGCAACCTCAAAGCAAGGCAGGAAAAAAGAACACCCAAAGGCTGTAGGGCTCTAAGTCAAACAGCTAAACAGGTGGGGTCAAGGACACAGGAAGTGCCATGGGGGCTGGGGGCGGGGGCTCAAGGCTGTGGGAGTGGGGCTGGAGTGAGGAGCTGGGTAGGAACACAGGCCCTACCTGGAGGGGCCCCTGGGGAGAAGTTGATGAGGAGCTCAGACCTGAGCACAGGACAGGTGTGTGTTCTGGGCCACCCGGGCTGGGAACAGAGACATTGAACAGCAGACAACAGCTTCCTCAGACCTCCACCCCGCCCCCAGTAGAACCCAGCTATTTATTCACTCATTCATTTACTTCTTCATCCCTTCACTTCATCCTTTATTTTCCCCTGGAGTCCAGTCCCTCTCGGTCTAACAGGAAAGACAGACCGGTCAGGGCCCCAGAGGTCCCCCTTCACCTGTCCATTTCTTCCCCGTGTAATGAGTGCCTGCTCTGTGCCAGGCCCTGAGTTCTGTCTGCACCCTCATGGGCCAGCGAGGGGTTGCAAGAAACAGAAAGAGACTCGCCTGCTTATGTGCTCATCAAGTCAACCAAGGTTTGAGCACCCTTCATGGAAGGCGACAGGGCCAAAGAGCGGACCAGGACATATCCTGCCCGCGGTGAACTCAGGCCAGTTGAGGACATGAGAAAAGAGCCCAGATGTTTCAGCTCCGACAGCATGCAGCTGCAAACTATACTGAGCAAGACACAGCAGGAGAGCACGATGGTCCCCAAAGGGAAGTGACTGTGCATTCGAATTTTGGTTCATTCACCTGCTAGTGAGCATCTTTTGTGTGCTGGGCATTGCTACCAACAAGAGCAGGGCCCCTGGAGGAGGTCATCTCCTCGATGGGCAGGCTACTGTTTTGGGCCCCCTTTGAAGGACAGGCCAATTTTGGGCTGGAGAACTGTGGTCATGAGGAATGGGCAGCCACAGACCCTTCCCAGCCACTGGGAAGGGGACAGTGGTTAGGAGCTGGAAGGCACTTAGCAATCCAGGCAGGGGAGACTGCATCTGGGCTGTTGTATGTTCTGGCCCCAGCCCCGAGTGACCCAGGGCCAGACCACAAGATTCAAGCCAAGAACTCTGGACTCTGGTAGAGCCGGAAGACCCTAGCTCCATGCAAGGACATATGCAGGGATCCTTGGGGCCCGTTCATTAGAACAGAGAGCCTCATCCAGGACTTGCTGGAGTCCTGACTTGCACATATCCTCCCCATCTGGGGGTAGATTTGCCTGCCTATTTGCATATGTTTGCATAAAGCCTGCTCCTAGCCATATTCATTTCAGGCATTTTAATCAAAATGTCATTGCTGTCCTTTCCCAGCTGGCTGTCCCCATGCCTTTTGCTCCCCCTTCTGGAAGGGAAGATGGGGCAGGGACCATGCCCAGCTGCAGACATCTCAGTGATCTCAGTGCTCCTTGGCAGCCTTGCCTGGGGAAGGCTGACGTGATTTTCCTGAGAGCCAATCGGCCTGCCTGGCCATACCGTGCTCTGCCTGAAGTTGCTGTGAGCGAGGTGGTCCCTGAGGACCCGTAAGCTGAGCCGTGTGCTCCACTCTCTTGCTGGGCCTCGGGGAGCGCCAGGCCAGAGTGAGAACCGCCCGCGGACTTTCGAGCGCTAATGGAGTGATGAGTGAGCGTCGCCTGGAAGTCTGGGGGCCATCCCATGTGGCTTGCCTCCTCTGACCAGAGGGTCGGGGGCCTGCACAGGGCTGGGCTTGGGACCGCTTCCAGGACCTGACTGCAGCCACTGGGTCTGCAGAGCACCTCTGCACAGCATGCATGCATGCACACAGGTATACCCGTACACAGAGCAGAGTGGAAATTTAACTCTGCAGTTCTCCTACAGCCTGGAGCAGGGAGGAAGCTAGCAGCTCTCAAGTACTGTGTGACTCTAGGCAAGGCCCTTGGTTTTCTTGAGTGATGGTTTCCCCTTCTGTACCTCAAGAGTCTTCCCAGTGCTGGCTTTTTGCAAATGCATGCTGGCAATCTCAGCTCATTATCTGGGCCCAGAGGGGATCCTCCTGTGGAGAAAAGGCCCCAGCCAACTCTGCCACCCAGAGGCTCATAGTCTTCCTCCCCTGGAAGCCTCCCTCTGGCCTCAGATCTTAAGAGCTTCAGTGACTACCCAATGGACATGCCTGCTGCCAGTCAGCTTGCACTCAATGTGATGTGATGGGGTTGGGAGTCAGGGTGGCGGAGCCATGAAGCTGCTGAAAAAATGCAGACACCCCACCTTCAGTTCCACCCCCATTAGCAGCAGGAGCTGAGGGGTCACCTCCGAAGGCCTCTCGCCCCCCAGCCCTGACCTCATGCGCACTCCCCCACCTCCCTACCACACACATCCTGGGCCGTGCAGGGCTCAGCTTGTCACCGACAGGCTCTCCACTAAATGAGGTGGCTTGATTGCCCCTTATCTCAAGGGCTTATCTCTGTGGTCACTCGCCTGCCAGACTCCAGAGAGCCACTCAGCAGTCTTCTCGAGCCCCAGTTCTCCCTGGCCCCGAAGAGACACTGGATTCCAGTGACCCTCAGGGCTGGTCAGTCAGACTGGGGACAGAAAGGGGATGGAGGGAGCTAAGAGAATGGCTTTCTCCCATTGCCCGTCATCCTGACAGCTTCAGACATGTTCCCACTCACTGCCTTGTGATCCAGATTTGAGAGGGCTCACGCCTCCCAATATTCAGCCATCCTGCTCCCAAAGCAAAACGCAAGTGGACATCAGCAGTGCAGTTATCTACCTACTTCCTCAGCTCCCTGAGGTGGGGCCGTGTCTCCCCTCAGACTGGGGCTCCCTGAGGTTAGACTGTGTCTCCCCTCAGACTGGGGCTCCTTGAGGGTGAGGCTGTTCTCCCCTTTGGTGACATTCTCACGATCATCCAGCCTGAGACTGGGCCCAGCTTCAGCTTCACCTATTCCATGCATAAGTGGTCAGAACTCAGGGTCTACATGAGGCCTTCTGTTGCTCAAGGATCATTCCTTAGAGCTGGGCCTGATGACTGGACAGCAGGGGCCAGAGGAAGGGTCATAGGGCACCTCTGACGGAAACAGGGAATCACCTGTGGGGATGTATATGCAGTTGCAACGGGAGGCAGGGGAATGGACAGGATGACCCTTTTATTGACTCTTTGGGTCAATAAACCGTTTTTAAGTGCTCAGTGTTCAGCACAGGATGACACTGGGAGGGCGAGGGGGAGCTTTTGTTCGGTTTGGTTTTGAATTGAAAAGGGGTGGTTGTTAAGAAAGACAGAATGAGAAAAGGAAGGAAAGAAAGAGAACGAAAGGGTGGGAGAGGAGGAAGGAACAGAGGGAGAGAAAGAGGGAGAGGACTCACAATCTTTCCTCTTTTAAGTCTCCCGTCAGGGAGTTGATTTGTTTAAAATCCTCTTATCTCCAACACTTGCTTCTCCACTGGTTGAGAGGCCTGCGGAGCGAGGCTGGTTTTTCTCTCAGTGACAACAGAATTCCAGTCTCCACAAACTGCCCGTGGGTGTCTGGGCAGAAGAGGAAGATGGGTTTGAGCTGAAGGCCCCGGGCTGCCTTTCCCCACCCAGCTTCACCCCAGGAGCAGCTTTGTCCAGCTCCAGAGCTCCAAGACCCAGGATGGGGAACAGGCTGGCCAGCCTCTGTGGGAGGCTTGGGTCGGCTGGGTCTCCCTCCAGCCCTGTCTCCTCCCTGTCCCCTCAGGCCTGGGTGGTAGTGGGGGGATGCCCTCTCCTCACAGCCTGCCCCATCGCCAGCCCCGCAGAGGCCTCCCAGCCTTCAAGGCTCTCCTCCCCATTCTGTGGGCTCCTCTCTCCAAGTGCTGCCTCTTCCAGGAAGGAGCCCTTGATGCCCTCCTCTCCTTTAGCCACTCGTTCACGTGTTCATCTTTTCAACACATAGTTCTGAGCCCCTGAGATGTGCCAGGCATAGGAGATAAAGGGCCTGGGGAGCTCAGAGTCCGGTGGAGGAAACCAAATGTCAACAGTCAATTAAAGCCCTTTAGGGTGGGTTACAGCTCGCTGCAATCTGTAACGATCGTATCTAACACCGACTGATGGCTTACTATGTGCCAGGCACGAAGTGTTTTACATGAGAAACTCATTTAATTCTGGAAACAACTCTACCCGGTAGAGCTATCACCCTTGATGTTTCACAAAGGTCCCATGTGTCCAAGGTCTCATTGTGTGACGGTCAGGCCTGAATGGAAACCCAGGTAGTTAGGGAGAGAGACCGAGCTCTCAGACCCACTCCTGATGGTTTCTACACACCCTCAGGGCCGCTCCGGGCCCCTTGACCCCCACAAGAGTCCTGGGCCAATCCTGCTGCGTGCCTTGTTCCTTACCTGAGTTGAGAGGCCCATCGTGAGTGACGTGGCTTGCATTTGGCCTTGGCTGCCCCAGCTGCCCTGAACCTTGGCCCACTGCCTATGGCCCACCTCTCCGTGGAGATGGGGGCATCTCTTCTAAGTTGGCCTGTCCGCCCCTGGCAGGCACAGCCCCCAGTCTTCTCAGCACTGGACCCAGAATGAACCCAGGGCAGGACTCTCTGAGCTAACCAGGAGGAGAGTGGTTCAGAGGGGGAGAAAAGTGGTGCTGACCGTGAAGAAAGTGCCGTTCCCCTTGGAGAACAATTGTCTCTGAACATATCCTGCTGGCCACTCTCAAGGCTCAGCTGCCACGAGGCTCAGAGAGGCTGGTGAAGGACAGCTGTCATCTGAGGGAGAATGGGTCCCCCACAGGACGGCCTCTGGAAACTCGGGTTGTGAATGTCTCTCCCTGGGCTCCTTTAGCAGGCTCAGCAGTACTGGGGGATGTCCCAGGCCAGAGATGTAGGAAGGGAAAGAAAGGGAGAAAGAAAGAAAGGAATTGGGAGCAGAAAGTGAGCACAGGCACACCTGTGTGCTGAGCACCTACTGTGCACCCCCCACTACCTGGTCCTGGGTGCCCACATAGGGATGGAGGCCCCAGCCTCCAAGAAGCTCTCGAAGCTGGCTGTAGCTGGTGGTGGCCCGTGGGCCCCCAAGTCCAAGTACGGAATGAGGGCTGGGGTGGAATGACCCATCCCCAAGTCAGCCAGGCTCACCCCCACCCCACAGAGGCAGGACCAGATGATCAGCTCTCTGTCCAAGGCCTTAGGCCCCAGTGCCCTTGCCTCCTGGCCCAGGAGAGGGAGACCCAGCCCCCACCCCAGAGAGGAGGGCATCAGCTCCTGTCTCTGAAGTTAACCATGGAGGAGGGTTTGCTCGAAGGTCTGTTCAGGTCCAAGGTTGGGGTCTGGCCCCACCTGCCTGGCCCATGCCCAACAAGACCAGTGTAGGCGAGATGAATGATCCTTGGCACTGCCTTGTTCTTCGCTGTGGGGGGACAGAGCACAGAGAAGGCTCCTCACACCTCGTAAGCCTCTCCCATTGGCCTGGAAGCCTCTCTAGGTCAGGTAGGAAAGCGAGAACCCACCAGAGCTGATGCCAGAGCTGATGACCTGCCTTGTCCTGGGGCCAAGGAGCCTGAGGAGGAAGGTGAGACCAGCCAGGGTGAGGCCTCCTCTTCTGACCAGGCCCTCCTAGCTCCTGGTTGCCAAAGCTGAGCCCTGAGCAAGTGTGCATGTGGGTATTTGCATGATGCATATGTGTCTGCCAGCCCACACGTATGTGTGTGTGTTTGTATGTGCCTGTGTAGGCTTATGAATATGGAGGTCTGGGAACTCGAGGACTTGGCCTCCCCTTACTTCCAAAACCACAAGGCCATTGGCTGACCTCAAGTCTCGATTTCCTCAAGGCCCAGACAGGCTGATGAGAAGCAAACACAACTGAGCTGCCCACGGGCACAGGTGGCCCAGTAACCCACTGGCTTGCCTGCTCCTGGGAGCCTGGTGGCCTCAGACCACTGAGGGACCCCTCTGGGCCTTCTCCATCACGATGCAGAGGAGCAGTTCACGAGGCCAGGGAAGCCAGGCTGGCCCAAGATGAGGCTGGGGAGCCCCTCTGTCAGGGAAGCTGCCTGCCTACCTGCCCTCCAAGCAGGCCTGGGGTGGGTTAGGAAACCTGCATTTGTTACACATGCCCCAGGTCAGCCGGGGTGGCACAAAGACAGCAAAGTGTAATAGTTAAGATACCAGGTTTATCTCTACCTGAGTTTGAATCTCCACTTGATTTCTCCCCATCCTTAAAGTAGGGTTAATAATGTGACTTCATAGAGATAACGTCAAGTCACAGATGCTCAGAAGATAGTAGAAACAATAACAGCAAGAGTAACAGTGTTGGCAGTTGACCCCAGCCCAGCACTGGTTGTGTGCCGAGCGCTCTCTGCCATCACAGGACTCGTATCCAGGAGCTGGGGGTACCGAGTGCAGGACCCCAGTCCTGTCCCCTTCCTTGTAAATGGCAAGCAGAAGCCTCCTTGCTGTGGGTACCATGTGGGCTGCGGGTGCGGTCCCACAGCTGACCTTGTTCACCTAGTTAGGGCTCCCAGAAGCCCCTGCTATCCTGGGAGATGCAACACAGAGCCCCTAGGAGCCAGACCTCTTTCCTCCAGGCTAATTGGCTAATCATTTGCTGCCTTGATAGTGGAAGGTCTAGACATGACTGCTTCCGGGCTGAGCACTCCTTCTGCCCACCTCCCTGGCCCCTCAGAGCAGTGAAGGATTAACATGCAGGCTGCATTTGCTCACCTAATTCCTTATCGAGCCCCTGTCCTCTGACAAGAGAGGCAGACAGTGTCTTTTTCAGGCAAAGGACCCTGGGAGACCTCTGGACAAGGGGAGGAAGGGACAGCAGGAGATGTGGGGAGTAGAGGAAGCCAGGGCAGCTCTCCCCGCATCCTCGCTGCCAGTCTCACCCATCCCCTCTTGGTGGACAGGGAGAACAGCTGCGGACCAGAGCCATCTCAGCTCCCACTTAAATAAACCCCCACTGAGAGAGGGACCCCAAACAAATGTTTTGAGAGAAGAAACCCCAGTGAGGGCTGGCGACTGAGCCAACCGTTCAATGATGTGGCACCTGCCTTGAACCCAGGTCTCCAGACAGTCAGCTGGGCGTTTATACCATATCTCCTGCCAGTGGGGCAGAGACAGAGAAAGCACTGCGTGGGTCCCCAGATTGGGGTTCCACTGGCAGAGGAGTCAGGGGTACAGGCTACAAAGGGTGGGCCCCACCAGGAAGAGAAGGTGGAGGGGAACAAAGTAGGAAGGAGGAGTCCACTCCAATGGGGAAGGATGGTTTGGGCCACGGGAGACGTCAGAGACTCTAGTAAGTTGAGAGACATGAGGCCTCAGTCCAGAGAAGAGCAGGTGTGGGTGAGGGGTGGTGCTCTGGTGCCCAGCCTCTGCTTGAATCACTCCATTCTCTCCATCCCAGTCTGTTTACAACCTCTTGAGGTCCATATTATAATTCCCCTTTCCCAGATGAGAAAACGGAAGTCTAGAAAGTCTCTAGAACGTACCTGAGTTCACACAGCTGTCAGAGAGCAGAGTAGTGAACCGCCTGTCCTGGCATCCAGCTTTGGAGGAGGTCCCAGGTCACCCCCCAACCCAGTGCCAAAGAAAGGCAGAAGTCTCAGCCCTCATCCTTCAACCCCTCCCCTCAATCTGCTTGATGCAGGAGTCAGCTAAGAATCCAAATGTCAGCTCCCAGCTTCCCACCAGCTCTCACCTCCCATGCTGTCCAGCCCCGTGCTAGGAGTTGCTCAAACTCCTCCCCCTCCAGGAAGCTTCCTGACCATCCCACCCCAACTGCCTCTGCCAGACCTCCAGAGCAGACCCTGTATTGGTCAAGATGCAGAAGGTGGGATCCTGATCTATTTGGGTGGCTGCGCGATGCAGGGCTTTGCATGGGTCCAGACTCACACAGCTCTGGCTTTGAAACCTAGTTCTCAGGGACTTCCCTGGTGGTCCAGTGGCTGAGACTCCACACTCCCAGTGCAGGCGGCCCGGGTTCCATCCCTGGTCAGGGAACTAGATCCCACGTGTCACAGTTAAGAGTTTCCATGCCATAACTAAGGACTCCACATGCCACACGAAGGTCAAAGACCCTGTGTGTCACAACTAAGACCCAGGACAGCCAAAGAAATAAATAAATAGTTTAAAAGAAGAAGAAAGAAAGGTGTGTGTTGTTTGGCAATCTGTGCCTCAGTTTCTTCATCTGTAAAATAGGGATAATAATGGCACCAACTTCAAAGTAGGTAAAGATTTAGAGATGCCACTGGTGAAGGAGTCCCCCAGAAAGGCTTAAAATAAGATTTGAAAAGTGTGTGTGCTCTCTCTGACGTCCTAGACCATCTTAATGGCAGTTGGGATCTGAATTTCGAAGCTAGGAGAAGAGGATGAGGCCCACGTTAGAGGCCTCCCAGGTCTATGGATTCCTGGACCAGTGCTCCTCCGCCTTGGCCGTGAAGCCACAGGGTCACTGTAGTTGTGAGTGCTCAGCGCGGGGCCCTCCCAGCCCCCACGCTGCCTCCTGCAGCGGCTGTCTCCACCTGCCCCCGGTGGTCTGAGTCTGTCTCGGGCATGGGGCTCTTTGCAACAGACGCCTATTGTCTGCTGGCCTGAGTGCACCTGTAGTGTCCGTCCCAGCCCGGTGAGTCAGCTCTTGGCAAGCCGTGGGACAGCCACTCCACATCTTCTTAAGCTTGAAAGAAGACCTTTCTTTTCGCTTTTCTCCCCCTTCCTCCCTCTGCTCTCCGTGAAGTGGTCATCTCCGCAGGGCAGCAGAGAACAGCATTCTCTGCCAGGATTTCTGGAGTCTTCTTGGTTAGGAGACAGGGTGAGGCCTGGGAAACAAAGACGAGGCAGCCGAGTGCTGGCCAAAGCCCCTGAGCTGCTTGAGGGCACTGCTCACGCCTCCAGACTCCTTGCTTCCAGTGGGGGCACCTAAGTCAGGCAAGAGCAGCCACACTTCAGTTATCCAGAGCCCCCACAATGTTCAACAGCCGCGACCATCCAGACTGAGATCTGGGATCAGAAGACTTTCTTTTGCTTTTGAAGTCTCTTTTCTAGCACAGTTCAGTTCAGTCGCTCATCATGGCTGACTCTTTGCGACCCCGTGAACTGCAGCATGCCAGGCTTCCCTGTCCATCACCAACTCCTGGAGCTTGTTCAAACTCATGTCCATTGAGTCGCACTTAGTATTTATTTTTATTTATTTGGTTGCACCGGGTCTCAGTTGCATGTGGGATCTTAGCTGAGGCACGCAGAATCTTTTAGTTGTGGCATGAAGCACATGCCACAGTTGACCTGACCAGGGATGGAACCAGGGCCCTCTATATTGGGAGCGTGGAGTCGTAGCCAGTGGACCACAAGGGAAGTCCCCAAAAGGCTTCTGAAGAGACTAAGGATGCTCCCAAGAGTTGTCTGACAAGAGTCTGACAATTAAACTTTACTGATCTACTTTTCCCCTATCTGAATCAGAACCTATCTGCTCTTACCTTACACACTAGTCTTGCATGCTTAGTTATCTAGCTTACATATGTATTAAAGGTTTAAAGACAGAATGGGGGAGAAGCCATTAAGAATATTTTCTTCGACAGTAAAAGGTATCAAGAGAAGATACAAACAATAAAAAGGAGACCCAAGAACTCAGAATTCAGGGTAGGGGCAAAGAAAATTACATCCCCCACTTTCTAGGGGCATCACTATGTTTCAGTTACAATAGAGGATGTTTTCAATAGGAACCCTGGGTCTTCAGTGGAAAACTGGATCATGATCAGTCTCTGTTTAAGAAGATTTGAGAAAGTGTGATATACATGTTTTTGTAAGAACTTTCAAAGAACATAATTTCATATTTCTTTGTGTTTTTGACATTTAAAGAATTAAGTAAATGAGAGTTAATAAAGACAGACAAAGTGATTTAGACCAATGCTCCCACTGAGAACAACCAGAACAGCTGGACAAAATAGTTTTAAAATCTCCCTAAAGGCATCAGGAAGCTAACAAGACAGAAATGAATTTCCAGACCACACCTGAGACCTAGAAAAGTGAAAGTGGCATTTAGGGCCATTTTTCCCCTAAGAGTGTCTGCCCATTTGGGAGGAGGTCAGCTGAAAGTCCAAGAAGCCAAACAATTCTTTTGACAGCCTTATGGGACTAAGAGGACAAGGATTGGAGCTCCAGGCTTATCAAGAGGTGAGACTTACTGAACCCTATCTCTCTGGGCAAGCACCACAAGAAAGCTCTACCCTAGGAGTTAGGGGTAAGCCAGAAGAAGATAGCTCAGTTTCCAACCATTTGGCCCCTAAAATTGAAGTAGGTGATTCTGTCTTATTAGTGCCCCAGGCACCTGACAGACACAAATGTGAATCATTTCTGAAGGATGGTAACATCATTCTGAACCTCAGATTATTTTTACAAACAAGACTGTAAATGTAATATCTAATGAATAATCAAAAATACCCATATATGCGAGGAGTCAGATAACAAAATTTTTAAAATTTTTAAAGTCAGAAATGATAAGTAGAAACAGATCCAGAAAGGCTACATGTATTAGAGTTATCAGTAAAGATTTAAAGTAACTATGCTTGCTATGTTCCAGGAGATTGTTGTGGTTATACTCGCTGTTTAACAAATTATCCCCAGAACTTAGTGGTATAAACAATGATTTTTTTGTCTTGTGATTTTGTGAGTCAGGAGTTCAGGAGGGGCTCAGCTGGGCAGTTCTCACTCAGGGTCTCTCATTCAGTTGCTGTCAGATGTCAGCTAGGGCTGGACAGCCAAAGCGGCTCCCTCACATGGCTGGCAGCTGGGACTTGTCATTGGCTGTGAGCCTGGCTGGTGTTGTTGACCAGAGTCCTATGCATGGCCTCTCCAGCATGGCAGTTTCAGGGTAGTTGGATGTCTTACATGACAGTTGAATTCCTCCAGAGTGAGTGTCCCAGAAGAGCTCGGCAGAAGATGCGTGGCCTTCTCTGATATTAGCCTCACAAATCACACAGGTGTCACTTCTGGTAAATTCTACTGGGCACAAAGAAGTGACTTAGAACAGTCCAGATTCTAGTCCAGATTCAGTCAAACAAAGAGAAAACACAGACCTCCCCCGACAACTCAATGGGAGGAATGTTGAAAGTTTTGCAGTCAAGTTTTTTTTAGCTCATCTTTTTTGTTTGTTTAACTTTATTTATTTTTAATTGGAGGATAATTGCTTTACAACATTCTGTTGATTTCTGCAGTCGGATTTTAAAACTTCCACAGAGACAAAAAAGGTAAGTTGCTCTGGTTGAGAAAATTCCAGCAGATTGATGATCTCTTGTGAGCAATTAGATAGTCTAGGCTTTATCCAAATGAACTGTGCATCACCCCCAGGAGAATCTGAACATCTTCACAGCCCAAGGCACTGCTAGAGATGGTCAAGATATAGTGGGTGTCCCAGCTTCACATCCACATTGACAATGATATCCCCTTCCCCTCACATCTCCTGAGGCCTCTGCCTCCCCCCACAAGTGGCAAGGAAACTTCTCAGAAAACCCGAGAATCTTAAAAGCATGCAGTGGCAGAATTAGAAATTATCTCGTGTGGTATCTATCTACCCAGGGGCTCCCCAAACCCAGCTGATCATTTAGGGCACCTTCTAAGATATAAGATTCTCAGACTGGGACAAGAGACTCACAACTTCGAGATCTGCCAGGGATTAGAATGTAAAATAGTCAAGGAATTTCTTTTATCAACAAGAATAAAGACAGGAAATCCAATAGAAAAAAAAATGAGCGAAAAAATAAGAACAGGCAAGCCACGAAAGAGGAAACACAATGGCCAAGGATATGAAAAGATGGACTAATTCATTAGTCATCAGAGAGATGCTTCAAACAATAGTATGCCTATCCACACCCAACGGAAGCGCAAAGTAGAAAGATGGATTATACCTGCTATGGGGAGAGAAGACTCCCGTGCCCTGTGGGTTGGAGGAGAAGCTTATACATCCATCCTGAGAGCAGCTATCTGGCTGTATTTAGTGAAACTAAGTATACACACATCCCATATCCCAGAATTCCACAAATAAGTGTAGAGCCTGGAATAATGATTATATAGGGTGAAAAGAGGGTGCATACAGGGTGCTTGTGTCAGCAAAATCTAGGGGAGTGGGGAGTTGGAGGTAGCTTAAGGGTCCATCCCAGGGGGAGTGGATAAGTAAGATGTGTCTCCCTTCCACATGGCGGGCAGAAACAACCCAGATGTACATACCAGGCTTAATGGATCTTTCTTTAAATATTTGTTTATTTACCTGGCTGTGCCAGGTCTTAGTTGCGGATGCAAGATCTTCGAACTTTGTTGCAGCATGCAGGATCTTTTCAGCTGCAGCCTGCAAGATATTATGGCTGCAGCTTGCAAACTCTCAGCTGTGGCATGTGGGATCTAGTTCCCTGACCAGGAACTGAACCTGGGCCCCCTGCATTGGGAGTGCAGAGCGTTAGCCACTGGACCACCAGGGAAGTCCCATAGATCTTAATAGAAGCGTTAAACGAGAAAAAAAAAAAAAAAAGAAATAGAGGAGCATTATAGCATAACACTATTTATGTAAATGATAAAACATACAGAAAACAACACGACCCAGTATACAAAGATGTATATTTCAAGACCACTATCAGGCACACAGAATGAGGGTCTGGAGGCAGGGGTTGGGGCTGGTGGGAGATGGGAGTAGAGATTGGATGAAGGAGAAAAATAAAATGAAAAATAACATTAAAGGAGGCTTTGAACAGAACAACGATGGTAGTGTAATTAGTTCACTTGTCTTCATCTGGGATAAAAATAAATAAGTAAAGTAGATTTCTAGACTGAGCTTCAGATGACTTGCTGTGAGTCCAAAATTATGGGTCCTAGTGATTCTGCTAATGCCCTCTGCAACATCCGAGACAGGTGTCATCAGTGGCTACTGAATACATTCAGTGATGCAGAGTTCGTTCCTGTACTAAGTATTAGAAAGTACTTCTTATTATATTATATTGTTAATTATATAGTTTATGACATTTATATATCATAATTATACTATTACAATACAATTCAGTTCTAACAATTAGAAAGGGCTTCCTGAGGCCAAAATTCATTTCCTTGTACTTCCTAAACCATTGATCCAAGTTTTATTCTTTGAAGTAAATACGGTAATCAAGTCTCTCCTGCTTCCACATGCCAGCCCTTCAGTGACCCTCTCTTTTTAGCACTCACCCTACCTCCACTCTAGCCAAGCTGTCCCCTCAGGTCTGATCTGGCTCTGGGTGCTTTTTCTCAAACAAGGCTCCCTCAGAGAGGTGCCACATTCTGGGTACAGCCTGACTGGCTCAGCGTATAAGAGGACATACACCTCCTTCAGCCTGGGTCCTAGGCTCCTGTTAATATAACCTCAGATTACAGTTGCTTTTTTCTAAGCATTTCTCAATGAATTTATGGTCAACCAAACTTCTAACCTTTTTCAGTAGAACTGCTATGAGGCCTGCTCCATCCATTTTCCTCTACACACCACAGACTCACACACATACACTCATATACACATTTGGCCAATGAACCATGCACTAGTATTCAGCCAAGAGTTCCTTTTACCAGATTTTCAAAACAGAGTTTGTTTGAGCACGCTCTCCACCCCCAGTGCCACCTGAGGTGCATCCTTCTCCCTCCACACAAACCTGGCCAAGATGGTTTGGGAGGGGCCCCACTTCCCAGCCTCGAATCCTTCCTGGCTCTCAGGGCCTCCTAGAGTGTAAAGTCACAGGGTCCTTCCTCTCCTGGAGTCCAGGATGCTTACCACCCGTGGGACCACCCGTGGGACCACTGCTGAGCGAGCATTCACGGTGAGAAGCCAGTGTCATTTCCGCTGTTGCTTGCATGAGCAAGGACCCCACTCACCTCGGACAAATTTGTTCAACAATCGTGTTATGAGCATGTTTGGGACCAGACCTTGTGCTAGACACTGGGAACACAAAGGAATACAACCCAGCTCCTGCCCTGGAGGAAATGCACAAAGACCTGGCCACCACTGGCTACCATGATGGCTTGTGATCAGGCGGTTACACAAGTTGAGGCCGTGGGGTTGGCCACTTCTGCAGGTTTTCTCTCTGCCAGCTCACAACCTCTATCAAGAGCATGCCCTCCCCATGCAACCAGCTCTGGGTTCTGAGACCCGTAGAGCCTTTATCTGATGGGATAGCCTGAGCATGTGTTCCCAAAGGCATCACTTCTAGTCTCAAACATCTCAGGTATGCTCAACCGAAGATTTCCCAGGCAAAAATACTGGAGTGGGTTGCCATTTCCTCCTCCACGGGATCCTCCCGACCCAAGGATTGAACCTGCATCTCCTGTGCCTCCTGCATTGCAGGTGGGTTCTTTACCACTGAGCACCCTCAAAGGGAAGTAAGCAGCAGCTAGGAATGGTTGAGCAGAACCAAGATACCAGCCCAGGCTCTTCCTATGTTACTCTGAGCACACCCTCCCCTCCGCCTCTTCCCCACCCCTCCCCTGCTTCTGTCCACTGTTGACTGAAAGGGAAAGAAGTAGGAGAGGACCTTCCTCTGTACCAAGCCCTGCACTGCGAGGACTCCCACCTGAGTCCTGACTTTCCCCCAGGGCTTGTCTCCACTCGGGGGTCAGAAATGAGCACAGTGAGCTGTGCCCTGGTGAGAGATAAGGTTCCTGGGCATTAAGTTCAGAAGAGAGGCCACCCAGCTGTGGACAATGGTGAAACTGCGTGAAATGGTGAATTTACGGAGCACTTTGCAGCTTTCCAGCCCCTCCTCCTCTCACCTCCTGTGAACTGGCAGGCAGGGAGGTGGCGGCGCTGGCCAGAGAGGGCAGCTGAGGCCTGGGTGAGCAGGTCCCCACTCCCAGCTGCCTCCATCAGGGCAGGAAGCATGAGCCCCGGAAGACTCTGTGGGTCCCCCAGATCTGTTTTCTTTTTTCTTTTTTAAAATTAATTTATTCATTCATTTATTTCACTGCACCAGGTCCTAGCGCTAGCATGCAGGGTCTTTAATTGCAGCACATGAGATCAGTTCTCTGACCAGGGATCGAACCCAGGACCCCTGCGTTGGGAATGCAGTCTTAGCCACTGGACCACCAGGAAAGTCTCTCTTTTTTCTTTTTAATTGATTTTTGTTGGAGTATTTAGTTGCTTTACAATGTTGTGTTAGTTTCTGCTGTACAGCAAAGTGATTCAGTTATATGTATACACATTGCCCTCCTTTGGATTTCTGTCTCACTTAGGTGGCCACAGAGCATTGGCTAGAGTTCCTTGGCCATGCAGTAGGTTCTTATTACTTATCTATTTTATACATTGTATCAATAGTGTATGGATATCAACCTCAGTCTCCAAATTCATTCCACTCCTCCTTTCCCCCTTGGTATTCTTGTTTGTTCTCTACATCTGTGTCTCTGTTTCTTCTTTGCAAATAAGATCATCTATACCATTTTTCTAGATTCCATATATATGATACCTGTTTTTCTCTTTCTGATTTACTTCACTCTGTAGGATACTCTCTAGGTTCATCCATCTCTGCAAATGACCTGATTTCATGTCTTCTTCTGGCTGAGTAATACTCCATTGTGTATATATGTCACATCTTCCGTATCCATTCCTCTGTTGAAGGACATTGAGGTTGCTCCCGTGACTTGGCTATTGTAAACAGTGCTTCAATGAACACTAGGGTGCTTGTGTCTTTTTGCACTATGATTTTCTCTGAGTATATGCCCAGTGGTGGGATTGCTGGGTCATACGGTAGTTCTATTTTTAGTTTTTTAAGGGCCCTCCATACTGATTTCCATAGTGGCTTTATCAGGTTACATTCCCACCAACAGTGTAGGAAGGTTCCCTTTTCTCCTCTACAGCATTTGTTGTTTGTAGATATTGGGATGACGGCTGTTCTGACCTATGTGAGATGGTATCTCACTGTAATTTTGATTTGCATTTCTCTAATAATTAGTGATGTTGAGCATCTTTTCATGTGTTTGTTGGTACCCATCACCCAGATCTGTTTTCTGCAGGTGGGGGACCCGTGCTTAGCCAGGGTGGGGAGGCTGGGTGTGGCCTTGCTGGCAGCACCTCTCTGCACTGGGGCCCAGGGGCCCAGGGGCCCAGAAGTGAAGCGTGAGCAGCAGGTAGCCCTGCAGACCTGAGAAGCAGCACTCAACCTGGGTACACTCGAGCCCTGAGCCCCAAGAGCCACCTCCACTCACCCCACAGCTCAGCCAGGGACCAGGGATGTCAGGGGGCCCCTCAGTCTCACAAGCCCAGCTCTCCCAGTTCACACCCCCTCACCCCAGGCGCCCAGCCTCTTCTCTGAAGCGTGGACAGCAATTTGACATCTCCACTGGGGTCTGCCGGGAGATGGCAGGTCGTGGGCCAAACCCCTCTGCATAGATGCTCCAGGGTGGTGGAAGGCAGGGCCGTTCTGGGCCAGGGCCCTGCAGGCCTGCCACCCCCACCCAGGAAGTGCCTCCAGTCAAATTCGCTGACCTCTTAGAGCCCCAGCCCCCTTGACTGGCTTACGGAGGCCTCTGAGCTAAATGAGGTGATGCAGGTGGCGCATTTTGGAGGCAGTCAGCATGTGGCCAGAGTGTGATGAATGTGAGGAGCTGGTATTGTTGTCTCAGTATTACTGCTCAGTTCTAGGCCACTCCCCACCATTGCCTGAGGTTGGGGGCGTTCTGTTAAGGTCTGAAAGACCAGTGCCCCATGTGAGAGTCCCTGAGAGCTCCCCACAGGGAGTGGCGCTTTCTGATGTGGCTCAGAGATAAAAGAGACAGTCCTGAGATTTGGGGGTGGGGGGTGGGGGGGACGCACGATCTTGAGATGTGGGGGTGGCGAGGGGGAGGTGGGGTGTGTGATGTGGTTCAGCCACAGAAACACCACCCTGGAGCCAGCAGAGAGACGCCACAGGAGACTCAATGCTGAAAAGGAGAAGAGGAGGCCTCGGCCACTTCACCTCAGAGGCCTGGTTCTCTGAGCTTATTCCCTGCAGTATTTAAACCTTTCAGCCTCATCTCTGCCACAGTAGGAAATGAAGGGCCAGGGCCTGTGTCCCTCCATCACTCAGCCACTCCCTCCTTCCTTCATTCACCTGGGCTGCACTGAGCATCTCTCATGAGTCCAGGTACCAAGTTATGGATTCAGGATCAACAGGACACTCCTGCCCTTGGGTTGCTCTTGACACTTCCTTGAGCAGCCTCACCCTTCTCTCCAAGATCAGTGTGGGATGGACCGGAATCTGGTGAGAGAACCACAAAAGGTCAGGGTCTTATGGGCCAAGCTGCCCCTCTCCATCAGGAGGATATTTTCAGTGCCAGTCTTGGATCCAGGGCTCACTTTCATTAAAGCAGGTGGCATTTCCTTACTATCTCATTGCCCATCAGGGCAAAGAAGTGCCCCTTTCTCTTCCCTGATCTTGGCAGTGGCCTACCAGCCCCTCAAGATCTGGTCCCTCCTACCTCTCTGACCTCTTCTGCCACTACCCCCCTTCTTACTCATTCCACTCCAGCCCCTTTGCTCTTCTTCCAATCAACCAGCTTGGCTACGACCCCAGGGCCTTTGCACATGCTGTTCCCTCTTATGCAATGCTTTCCCCTCATTTTGCACATGGCTCCCTCTTTCAGGTCTTTACTCAAATGTTATCTTCTCCGTGTGGCCTGCCCCACCTCTCTGTTACAATTGCATAACCTGCTGACACCCATAATCCTATCCCTTATCCCTTCTCACCACCCTCTAATACATTTATTTTGCTGTTTTCACTTTCCACTAGAATGCCAGCTCCATGAGGTCAAGGACCTCGGCCAGTTTTGCCCGAGGGCCTGGCGCATAGCGTGTCCCCAGTAAAAATGCTGACCAGAATAAGAGGGGAGCACCTAGAGAGTTACATACCCCGAGGAGACCTTAGCCCTGATGGGGGATGGTAAGAGTCCAGTAAATCCCTCTGGGTGCTGACCTGCAGCCAGGAGCACAGGAATGGGAGAGTTGCTGTGCAGAGTACTAAGTGAAGAATCAATGGGGCCTGGCCCCTTGCCCCCTCAGTGCCCCCACATTCTGGCTGCAGTTTGATGTGTCTGAGATGAAGCATTTGCCCAAACCCAACTCAAATCTCATCCCAAAGGAAGCCTGTTCTATTAGCACCCCCTGACCTTAGCTGGCTTTCTGCCCAATTTTTCAGCCTCAGCTCAGGGAGATGCCCCCTGCAAGAAGCAGAGAAGAATGAAATGAGGAGACATTGCCTAACTGACACCTCCTGTGTGCCAGGCACATCCCATGCTCGCTCCCTCCACAGCAGCCCATTTTACAGATGAAGAAACTGAGGTCCAGAGAAAGTATACGCCTTGCCCAGTGTCACAGAACTTAAGTGAGGGAGCAGAACTCTCACCCAGGGTTCTGACCTCTTGCACTTCCTCCAATCCCAGAGGCCGTGGGAGGGATTTCATTAGGTTCAGCTGGAAGTGTGGATTGGGGACTCTGCAGAGGGGTCTCCATGGGGCATCCCTGGGTGTTGGGGTGGGCTGAGAAGGCCTGGGCCCCCACAGACACTGCTGACACTTCCGCTCCAGCCACAGGGTGAAGGCCCCACCCTGGGTGGGCAGCAGGAATGCCTCAAGGCCATCTCTGGGGTCAGGGCCGGCTTGCTCGGCTCCCGCTGGCTGCCAGCTCCCTCTGCTGGACCCAGACCCAAGGACACACTCAGACACGGGGACGCTGCTGTCTGTCTGCACTTAGGCTCTGGGAGCCCCTCCCTGTCGCCTGTGGGCAGTCACACGTGGGGCACCTGCTGGGTTCCCCCAGTATCTGGCGAGGGATCCTCCAAAGGACCTTCTCTGGATGACCTGGGAGCCTCACTCTGGGGGAGAGAACAGGGGACGGGTTCCAATCCCAGCCACCTCTGTGCTCCGCTCAGACACAGCCGCGGTCTCTAAGGACAGGGCTGCATCTCCTCCATCAGGCGAGGGCTCCCTGAGAATAGGGACCATTCTGTCATCAGACTGGAAACTCTCTAAGGGCAAGGGCCCTGCTGTCCTCCTCAGACTGGGAGCTACCTGTGGGCAGGGGCTGCCTCCCCTCTTCAGACTGAACGCTCCTGCATCTTGGGGCTGCTCCCCTGTGATATAAACCCACCTAACGCCCCCCCCACCCCGGTACCCTGGATCACCTTCTCAGCAGCCTGGCCCCTCCCAGCTCTGGGCACCTGTTTCTGCCATGCTCCCCGCTCCCCAGGCTCCCCTTCCCCACCTCCAGAGCTGAGCTGAGTCTAGGCAGTGCTGGCAAGTGCCACCCTGACCTCAGCAGTCCCAGAGGCGACTCGGTGAGTGGCCTAAGAGCTGTGCCAGGAATGGGACGTGACTGCCCCCCCGAACTCAGCTGCAGGCTCGGCCATGGGGAAAGCGATACCTCAGAGAGGTGGAGTGACCAATGACATCAGCCTACGTGACTGTCGGCCCAGCTTTCCCTTCTGCCCTCCACCCCCCACCCACACTGCCTGCCGACCACACTGACCTTCAGCTCAGGGGCACAGGCCTTTCTACGTGCCTACCCCAAGGACAGGGGCAGTACCCAGGGGGAGGGGCTGCTCTCGGACTCCTTGTCTTCAAGTGAGTAAGGGGACTGAGGAGGCCACAGGTCCCAGCCCACTCCAGCCCGGGCTTCTGGGGCAGGAGACAGCCACTTTCCGGGTGACCCCTTCCCCCTCTGCTGGCAGTCCTGCCCTGAGGGAATTGAGCGATCTCTTGGCTCCACTATGGATCTTCCTCTTGAGTGCCTGGCAGGCCTCCGGGGACCGGAGGCCAATGTAGAGGGCACCTGGTTCCCCATCCAGGCCTGCTGACAGAGGAGGCAGGCCTGCATCTCTATGGGGGCAAAACCTCAGCCAGACTGGGCAGGGGCGGCTGTCTTAAGGAGTCAAGTTCACCCACCTTAGATGACCACCACTTGCCCCTGAGATGCTTTCTGGAGAATCCTGTTGTTGCAACAGCTCTTCTCAAATACCCCCAAACCCCCACCCCAAGGATGCCGGTTCCAGAGCTCGGGCAGACCAGCAAGAGATGCCCCAAAGTAGACCAGCAGTTGCCAGGCTTGTTTCATTGTGCACCCTTATTGGGAAATATGATATGAATACATACTCAGTATATGTGTATTTCTTTAAAATTATATGCATTGAGGCCAACATCACAGCTAGCCTGAGGTATAATACTAGTTGGGGCAAGTAACAAATCAGCAGAACAGTACAACACTTAACAGGGATATCCAGGAACAAGAAAGCCAGCGTGAGCCTAGATAAGCTCCCATATATCTCTAGGGGTATGGAAGGCTGTGCACACACTAAGAGGAGACTGGAGAGGGCCTCGGCTATCAACCCATCCCTGGCTAAGCACAATGAGAGTAACAGTTGGGGCAGACTCATAAATTGTCTAAATCTTGAATGTGTTCCCCAACCCACACACAAAAGCATTGGCAGAGGATGCAAGCCTAACTGGATCAAGGCATTTAAACACAATTTCTGACCAGTCGTTGGCAGAACTCTAAGCTTTGCTGACCTGGGGCAATTCCTAGGAAGCCAGACTTAAAAATAAAAAGAAGAATTTAAAAAATAAACTGAGCAGAGGCACCAGAAGCCTCACACTGTGAGGAAGACAGATTCCATAGAATTAGTCTTGGCAAGTCACTGCACAAACAAACAAACAAAACACAAAACTCAACAACAATAACCCTGGTCATGATCATGATGAGTCAGAGTTCAGAGTTGCTATAACACGTTGTCTAAAATGTCCAGTTTTCCAAGAAATTTTTTTTAAATGTCCAGTTTGCAACAAAAAATTACAAGGCATGCAAGGAAACAGGAAAATGTGATCTGTTCAGAGGGAGTTGATAGGAACTGTCTCTGTGGTGGTCCACATGCTGCACTTATCAGCCAAAGACTTTAAAGCAATTATTGTAGAGAACTAAAAGAAACCATGTGTAAAGAATTAAAGGAAAAACAATTGACTCATCAAATAGAGGATATCAGTAGAGAGACAGAAACTGTGTGTGTGTGTGTGTGTATGTATGAAAGCTAATGGAAATTCTGGAATTGAAAAGTAAAGTAACTAAAATTAAAAATTCACAAGGGGAACTTCCCTGGTGGCCCAGTGGTAAAGAATCTACCTGCCACTGCTGGGGACACAGGTTCAATTCCTGGTCCCTGAAGATTACGTATGCTGTAGAGCGATTAAGCCCATGAGCCACAAACTTCTGAGCCCGCTGTTCTCTAGAGCCTGTGCTCTACAACAAGAGAAGGCGCTGCAGTGAGAAGCCTGAGCACTGCAACAAAAAATAACCCCCTCTCACTGCAACTAGAGAAAGCCCGCACACAGCAACAAAGACACATCACAGCCAAAAATAAAAAAAGAGTATCTTTGTAAAAAATTCACTAGAGAGGTTCAGTAGCATCTTTGAGCTGGAATAATAAAGAACCAGCAAACTTAAAGATAGATCAATTGAGATTATTTGATTTAAAGAACAAAAAGAAAAGAGGACTGAAAAAAGTGAGCAGAGCCTCGAGTACTTGTGTAACATTGAACACGCTACACACTTAATGGGAGTTCAAGAAGAAGAGGAGAGAATTGGACAGAAAAAAAATTTGAAGAAATAATGGTCCAAAAATCCCCACTGTTTTGATGAAAAACATTAATTTACACTTCTAAACAAAGCCCAAGTAGACATTGTAAAACTGCTGAAAGAGGCAGAGAAAATCTTGAAAGCAGTAATAGGAAAATGATACATCATGCGAGGGAACCACAGAAAAGTAAAAGTGAAAGTCGCTCTGTCGTGTCCCACTCTTTGCGACCCCATGAACTATACAGTCCATGGAATTCTCCAGGCCAGAATACTGGAGTGGGTAGCCGTTCCCTTCTCCAGGGGATCTTCCCAACCCAGGGATCGAACCCAGGTCTCCTGCATTGCAGGTGGATTCTTTACCAGCTGAGCCACAAGGGAAGCCCAACCAGAGTAAAGTTAACAGGTAATTTTGTATCAGAAACAAGAGAAGCTGGGAGTGAACTGGCATATTCAAGTACTGAAAGAAAAAAATACTGTCAATCAAGAGGTCTCTGTCCAATAAAACATCTTTCAAAAATGAAGATGAAATAAAGACAATCCCAGAAAACAAAGCATGAGAATTTGTCACTTATAGGCCTGCCTTAAAAAAAAAAAAACCCTAAATGTGGACTTCCCTGGTGATCCAGTGGTTAAGAAACTACCTGGCAATGCAAGGAACACAGGTTCAATCCCTCATCTGGGAAGATCCCACATGACATGGAGTAATTACCCCCGCGTGCCCTAGAGCCTGTGCTCTTCAATAAGAGAAGCTACCGCAGTGAGAAGCTCCCTCACCACCGTGAAAATTAACCCCCCACTTGCCACAACTAGAGAAAGCCCACATGCAGCAACGCAGGCCCAGTGCACCCAAAAATAATACTACTAAAGGACATCCTTGGGGAAAAAGGAAAGGACACGACAGTAACTTGAATCCACATGAAGAAATAGCACTAAGAAAGGCAACTGTAGAAGTAAATTAAATACAAAGACACTACAAACATATTTTTCTCTTTTATTCTCTTAATCAGGTTGAAAAAACAATTATCAGGTTAACAACAGAGAGAGAGAATAGAGGGACTTCCCTGGTGGTCCAGTGGTTAAGAATCACCTTGCATGGAGAAGGAAATGGCAACCCACTCCAGTATTCTGGCCTGGAAAAGTCCATGGACAGAGGAGCCTGGCTGGCTGCAGTCCATGGGGTTACATGACTGAGCATGTGTGCATGAGGGTGGAGGGTCACGGGTTGGTAGCAATAAACTGGTAGAACTAAAAAAAAAAAAAAAAAGAATCACCTTGCAATGAAGGGAATGCAGGTTTGATCCTGGTCTGGGTACTAAGATCCTACATGCCAAGGGGTAACTAAGGCCAAATAACACAAGGAAAGATCCTGAAGGACACACAAAAGATTCTGTGTGCCACAATTAAGACTCAACACAGCCAGATAAATAAATAAAATTTTTTTTTAAAAAAAGGGAGAGAAAAGAGTTATACCAGAGAAAGGAAATGACACCAGATGGTAACTTGAATTCATAGAAGAAAATGAAAAAAGTACCATAAATGATAAAGATGTGGATTAATATAACCAATTCTATAAATATATTTTTTTCTTTCTTGTCTTAAATTTTTAACAAGACATAAGATTATATAAAGCAATAATTATAACACTATTCTTGAGTTTATAACATATATGGATACAATATGTGAGAATATTAGCACAAAGGGTAAATGAGGGAATTGAGCTATATTAGGGCAAACTTTTGATAATTTAGTAGAATTGAGTTAGTATTAATCTGAAGTATATTGTGATAAATTACATATTGTAATGGAACTGAGATTAATAACTCAGTTATTATCTCTGGAACTGAGATTAATAACTCAAAAATGTAATAAAGAAACAACAGCAAAGGTATTAAAAAGCACATTAGAAAAGCATTTAGCACAAAAGAAGACAGTAAAGGAAGAAGCACAACAAAAACAAAAGAAGAAAGATACAGAAAAGAAAACTTTGTGAGAAATCCAGCTATATCAATAATTATAATAACTTAAATAACTTAATGATTAGCAACTTAAACAAGCAGATTAAATGTGGATGACTTAGTCACTATTGGACCAGATTTTTTTTTAAAGATTCAATTTTACACTCCTTACAACAGATATTTTAAATCCATAGACATAAATAGGTTGAAAGCAAATGAATGAAAAAATATACATCATTTAAACCATAACCATAAGAGAAGTAGAGTGTCTACACCAACATTAGATAAAATGGACTTTAAGACCGAAAAATATACTAAGGGCAGAGATATTTTGTAATGATGAAAGGGTCAGTTTATCAAAATGATTTAATAATGAGCATCTAACAATGGAGTCCCGAAATACATGAACAAAGCCTGACAGAATTGAGGGAGAAATAGAGAATTCCATGATAGTAGCTAGAAAGACAAACTACTGAACAGGAGAAAACATTTGCAAACAATATGGCTGATAAGGGGTTAATCCAAAATATATAAACAGCTCACGTAACTCAACATCAAAAATTAAAAAAGAAAGAAACCTAGTTTAAAAATGGGTAGAAGACTTGAATAGACATTTTTCTAAAGAGGAAACTCAGATGGGCAGCAGCTGGCACATGAAAAGATGCTCAATGTCATTAATCATCAGAGAAATGCAAATTAAAACCACAATGAGATATCACCTCATACCCGTCAGAATGGCGACATCAAAAAGAAGGTAAATAAGAAATACTGGTGAGAATATGGAGAGCAGGCACCCTGTAAACTGCTGGTGGGAATGTAAACTGGTGCAGCCACTGTGAAAAACAGGATGAGGTTTTCTCAAAAAAAACTAAAACTAGAACTACCATGTGACCCAGCAACTCCACTCCTGGATATATATCCGAAAAAAAATGGAAACACTAATTCAAAAAGATATATGCACCTCAATGTTCACAGCAGCATGATTTACAATTGCCAAGATATGGAACCAACCTTCGTGTTCATCAATAGATGAATGGATGAAGAAGATGTAGTGTGTGTGTATGTATGTATATATATATAAATCATATTCAGCCATAAAAAGGAATAAAATTTTGCCTTTTGCAGCAACATGGATGGACTTGGAGGGTATTATGCTAAAAGTGAAATAAGTAAAACAAAGAAAGACAAAATACTATATGGTATCACTTACATGTGAAACCTAAAAAAATAAAACAAATTAGTGAATATAACAAAAAAGAAACAGACTCACAGGTATAGAGAACAAACTAGTGGTTACCAGTGGGGAGAGGCAAGAGGAGAGGGGCAAAACAGGTTTGGGGATTAAGAGGTACAAACTTAATGTATAAAGTAAGCTACAAGGATATATGCACAACATAGGGAACATAACCAATATTTTATAATAACTATAAATGGGGTATAAACTTTAAAAATTGTGAATCACTATGTCATACTTATAAGATATTGTACATCAACTATTCTTCAACAAGAAAATTTTAAAATTAAAAAATTTAAGTGGTTAAATGGATAAATAAAAACCAAAAGAAAAATTTTTTTTTAATTTTAACCTATGCCTTTCAAAGTACTAGGGGGAAAACTCAAGAACATGCAACCCATATGGAAAAAAAAAAAAGAAAAACAAGAGTAGTTGAAGATTTCAGAACTCCACTTTCAATAACGTGTGGAACAGCTAGCCCGAAAATCAGCAAGGATATACAAGACTTGAACAATACTATCAAACAAATTAATCTGCCATGTATTAGAACACTACCCAACAACGGGTAAAGAATCTGCCTGCAATGTGGGAGACCTGGGTTCAATCCCTGGGTTGGGAAGATCCTCCGGAGAAGGGAAAGGCTACCCACTCCAGTATTCTGGCCTGGAGAATTCCATGGACTGTATAGTCCATGGGGTTGCAAAGAGTCAGACACGACTGAGTGACTTACACTTTCACACTCTCACCCAACAACAGCAGGATTATACTTTATTTTCAAGTGCACAAAGAATATTCACCAAGATAGACAATATGCTAGGCTATAAAACAAGTCTCAATAAATTGAAAAGGATTAAAATCACACAAAATATGTTCTCTCACCAAATAGAATTAAATGAGAAATCAGCAACAGGAGAAAATTTGGGAAATCCCCAACTCTTTGACATGAAACAACATATTTCTAAATAACTCATGGGTTAAAAAGGAAATCCCAAGGCAAATTTTAAAATATTTTGAACCAAATGACCACACATAATACCAAAAGTTATAGAGTGCAGTTAAAGCAGTGCTTAGCAGCGAATTTATAGGTTTAAAAACTTATACTAGGAAAAGGTGTCAAATCAAGAACTTGAACTTCTACAGTAAGAAATTAGAAAAAAGAAGAGCAAATGAACCCCAAAGCAATCACAAGTAACAAAATAGTAAAGATTAGAAATCAATGAAATAGAAAGCAGAAAAACAAACAAAACCCAGTGAAATTAAAATGTAAGATTAACAAAACTGACAAACTTTAGATCGACCAAGAGAAAGGAGGGGGAAGGAAAAAAAAATACAAGTTACCAAAATAAAAACCAAAGAGGGAATATCACTAACAACACCACAGAAATTAAGAGTGATAAAGGAATACTATGAACAACTTTATGCCAACAAATCAGACAACTTAGATACTTAACATCATTAGTCTTTGTGTGTTAGTCACTCAGTAGTGTCTGACTCTTTGTGACCCCATGGACTGTAGCCCACCAGGCTCCTGTGTCCATGGAATTCTCCAGGCAAGAATACTGGAGTGGGTAGTCATTCCCTTCTCCAGGGAATCTTCCCAAGACCAAACCCAGGTCTCCTGCATTGCAGGTGGTTTCTTTATCCCCTAAGCCACCAAGGAAACCATTAGTCATTAAAGAAATACAAATTAAAACCACAATGACAGACTTGCCTGGGTGTCCAGTGGTTAAGACTGTACTCTAATGCAGGGAGCAAGGATTTGATCCCTCACCAGGGAACTAAGATCCCATATGCCACATGGCATAGCCAAAAAGAAAACAAAAACAATGAGATATCACCTCATATCCACTAGAATGGCTATAATCAAAAGATAATAACAAGTGTTGCTGAGGATATGGAGAAATGGGAACCTCAATGGCAACCCACTCCAGTGTTCTTGCCTTGAGAATCCCAGGGACAGGGGAGCCTGGTGGGCTGCTGTCTATGGGGTCTCACAGAGTCAGACACGACTGAAGAGACTTAGCAGCAGCAGCAGCAGCAGAAGAAAGCTTAACATAAATTTACCCTATGATGCAGGAATTTCACTCCTAGGTATATACCCAAGAGAAATGAAAACTTATGTTCACACAAAACCCAAAAATGTTCATAGCAGTATTATTCATAACAGTTAAAAAGTGGAGACAACTCAAATAACCACCAACTGGTTCAGTTCAGTTCAGTCGCTCAGTCGTGTCCGACTCTTTGCCACAACATGAATTGCAGCACGCCAGGCCTCCCTGTCCATCACCAACTCCCGGAGTTCACCCAGACTCACGTCCATCGAGTCAGTGATGCCATCCAGCCATCTCATCCTCTGTCATCCCCTTCTCCTCCTGCCCCCAATCCCTCCCAGCATCACAGTCTTTTCCAATGAGTCAACTCTTCGAATGAGGTGGCCAAAGTACTGGAGTTTCAGCTTCAGCATCATTCCCTCCAAAGAAATCCCAGGGCTGATCTCCTTCAGAATGGACTGGTTGGATCTCCTTGCAGTCCAAGGGACTCTCAAGAGTCTTCTCCAACACCACAGTTCAAAAGCATCAATTCTTTGGCACTCAGCTTTCTTCACAGTCCAACTCTCACATCCATACATGACCACTGGAAAAACCATAGCCTTGACTAGACGGACTTTGTTGGCAAAGTAATGTCTCTGCTTTTCAATATGCTATCTAGGTTGGTCATAACTTTCCTTCCAAGGAGCAAGCGTCTTTTAATTTCATGGCTGCAGTCACCATCTGCAGCGATTTTGGAGCCCAGAAAAATAAAGTCTGACACTGTTTCCACCGTTTCCCCATCTATTTCCCATGAAGTGATGGGACCGGATGCCATGCTCTTCGTTTTCTGAATGTTGAGCTTTAAGCCAACTTTTTCACTCTCCTCTTTCACTTTCATCAAGAGGCTTTTTAGTTCCTCTTCACTTTCTGCCATAAGGGTGGTGTTATCTGCATATCTGAGGTTACTGATATTTCTCCCGGCAATCTTGATTCCAGCTTGTGCTTCTTCCAGCCCAGAGTTTCTCATGATGTACTCTGCATATAAGTTAAATAAGCAGGGTGACAACATACAGTCTTGACGTACTCCTTTTCCTATTTGGAACCAGTCTGTTGTCCTATGTCCAGTTCTAACTGTTGCTTCCTGACCTGCATATAGGTTTCTCAAGAGGCAGGTCAGGTGGTCTGGTATTCCCATCTCTTTCAGAATTTTCCACAGTTTATTGTGATCCACACACTCAAAGGCTTTGGCATAGTCAATAAAGCAGAATGGATCAATAAAAAAATAAAAATAAAACAATCTAATCATACAAGAGGATACTATTCAGCTGTAAAAAGGAGTGAAATACTGAGGCATGTAAAAACATGAATGAATCGCAAAAACATTACGCAAAGTTCAGAAAAAGGTGCAAAGTACCATACATTGTATGATTCCATTAAAAAAATTATTTATTTGGCTTTTCTGGGTCTTAGTTGTGGCATGTAGGATCTTCGTTGCAGCATGTGGGATATTTAACTGTGACACATGGGATCTAGTTCCCTAACCAGGGATTGAACCTCAGCACCCTTGCATTGGGAGTGCAGAGTCTCAGCCACTGGACTACCAGGAAAGCCCCTGTATGATTCCAGTTGTATGAAATGTCCAGGAAAGGTAAATCCACAAAGACAAGGAAGTAGATCAGCAGTGGCCTGGGGGCTGACTACAAATCAGAAGGAGGAATCTCTGGGTGGGTGATGGAAATGTTCTAAAACTGGATTGTGGTGATGGTTGTACAATGAATCACACATTTAAAATCCGTGAATTTATAATATATAAGTCACACTCAACAAACCTCTCTCAAAATGATGTATGAAAGTGTTAGTCGCTCAGTTGTGTCCAACTCTTTTCGACTGCATGGACTGCAGCCCGCCAGGCTCCTCTGTCCATGGGATTTCCCAGGCAAGAATACTGGTTCAGTTCAGTTCAGTCGCTCAGTCGTGCCCAATTCTTTGAGACGCCATGAACTGCAGCATGCCAGGCCTCCCTGTTCATCACCAACTCCCGGAGTTTACCCAAACTCATGTCCATTGAGTCGGTGATGCCATCCAACCATCTCATCCTCTGTCGTCCCCTTCTCCTCCTGCCCTCAATCTTTCCCAACATCAGGGTCTTTTCCAATGAGTCAGTTCTTCACATCAGGTGGCCAAAGTATTGGAGTTTCAGCTTCAACATCACTCCTTCCAATGAATACCCAGGACTGATCTCCTTTAGGATGGACTGGTTGGATCTCCTTGCAGTCCAAGGGACTCTCAAGAGTCTTCTCCAACACCACAGTTCAAAAGCATCTATTCTTTGGTGCTCAGCTTTCTTTATGATCCAACTCTCACATCCATACATGACCATAGGAAAAACCATAGCCTTGACTAAATGGACCTTTGTTGGCAAAGTAATGTCTCTGCTTTTGAATATGCTGTCTAGGTTGGTCATAACTTTCCTTCCAAGGAGCAAGCGTCTTTTAATTTCATGGCTGCAGTCACCATCTGCAGTGATTTTGGAGCCCAAAAAAATAAAGTCAGCCACTGTTTCCACTGTTACCCCGTCTATTTGCCATGAAGTGATGGGACCGGATGCTGTGATCTTAGTTTTCTAAATGTTGAGCTTTAAGTCAACTTTCTCACTCTCCTCCTTCACTTTCATCAAGAGGCTCTTTAGTTCCTCTTCACTTTCTGCCATAAGGGTGGTGTCATCTGTATATCTGAGGCTATTGATATTTCTTCCAGCAATCTTGATTCCAGCTTATCCTTTTCCAGTATGAAAAGGCAAAAAGATAGGACACTGAAAGATGAAATCCCCAGGTCAGTAGGTGCCCAATATGCTACTGGAGATCAGTGGAGAAATAACTCCAGAAAGAATGAAGGGATGGAGCCAAATCAAAAACAACACCCAGTTGTGGATGTGACTGGTGATGGAAACAAAGTCTGATGCTATAAAGAGCAATATTTCAGAGGAACTTGGAATGTTAGGTCCATGAATCAAGGCAAATTGGAAGTGGTCAAACAGAAGATGGCAAGAGTGAACATCAACATTCTAGGAATCAGCGAAGTAAAATGGACTGGAATGGGTGAATTTAACTCAGATGACCATTATATCTACTACTGTGGGCAGAAATCCCTTAGAAGAAATGGAGTAGCCATCATACTCAACAAAAGAGTCTGAAGTGCAGTACTTGGATGCAATCTCAAAAATGACAGAATGATCTCTGTTCATTTCCAAAGCAAACCATTCACTATCATGGTGATCCAAGTCTATGCTCTGACCAGTAATGCTGAAGAAGCTGAAGTTGAATGGTTCTATGAAGACCTACAAGACCTTTTAGAACTAACACCCAAAAAAGATGCCTTTTTCATTATAGGGAACTGGAATGCAAAAGTAGGAAGTCAAGACATACCTGGAGTAACAGGCAAATTTGGCCTTGGAGTACAGAATGAAGCAGGGCAAAGGCTAATAGAGTTTTGACAGGAGAACACACTGGTCATAGCAAACACCCTCTTCCAACAACACAAGAGAAGACTCTACACATGAACATCACCATATGGCCAACACCAAAATCAGATTGATTATATTCTTTTCAGCCAAAGATGGAGACGCTCTATACAGTCAGCAAAAACAATACTGGGGGCTGACTGTGGCTAAGATCATGAACTCCTTATTGCCAAATTCAGACTTAAATTGAAGAAAGTAGGGAAAACCACTAGACCATTCAGGTATGACCTAAATCAAATCCCTTATGATTATACAGTTGAAGTGAGAAATAGATTTAAGGGACTAGATCTGATAGAATGCTTGATGAACTATGGATGAAGGTTCGTGACATTGTACAGGAGACAGAAAGCAAGACCATCCCCAAGAAAAAGAAATGAAAAAAAGCAAAATGGTTGTCTGAGGAGGCCTTACAAATAGCTGTGAAAAGAAGAGAAGCCAAAAGCAAAGGAGAAAAGGAAAGATATACTCATTTGAATGCAGAAGTTTCAAAGAATAGCAAGGAGAGATAAGAAAGCCTTCCTCAGTGATCAGTGCAAAGAAAGAGGAAAACATAAGAATGGGAAAGACTAGAGATCTCTTCAAGAAAATTAGAGATACCAAGGGAACATTTCATGCAGAGATGGGCTCGATAAAGGACAGAAATGGTATGGATCTAACAGAAGCAGAAGATATTAAGAAGAGATGGCAAGAATACACAGAAGAACTGTACAACAAAGATCTTCATGACCCAGATAATCATGATGGTATGATCACTCACACCTAGAGCCAGACATTTTGGAATGAGAAGTCAAGTGGACCTTAGGAAGCATCATTAGGAACAAAGCTAGTGGAGGTGATAGAATTCCAGTTGAGCTATTTCAAATCCTAAAAGATGATGCTGTGAAAGTGCTGCACTCAATATGCCAGCAAATTTGGAAAACTCAGCCTTCGCCACAGGACTAAAGGTCAGTTTTCATTCCAATCCCAAAGAAAGGCAATGCCAAAGAATGCTCAAACTACCGCACAATTGCACTCATCTCACATGCTAGTAAAGTAATGCTCAAAATTCTCCAAGCCAAGCTTCAGTAATACTTGAACTGTGAACTTCCTGATGTTCAAGCTGGTTTTAGAAAAGGCAGAGGAACCAGAGATCAAATTGCCAACATCCATTGGATCATGGAAAAAACAAGAGAGTTCCAGAAAAACATCTATTTCTTCTTTATTGACTATGCCAAAGCCTTTGACTGTGTGGATCACAATGAACTGTGGAAAATTCTGAAAGAGATGGGAATACAGACCACCTGACCTGCCTCTTGAGAAACCTGTATGCAGGTCAGGAAGCAACAGTTAGAACTGGACATGGAACAACAGACTGTTTGCAAATAGGAAAAGGAGTACATGAATACTGGAGTGGGTAGCCATTCCCTTCTCCAGGGGATCTTCCAGACCCAGGGATCAAACCCTAGTCTCCTGCAATGCAGCCACGTTCTTTACCGTCTGAACCACCAGGGAAGCCCCTGTATATTTTATACACATTCACACAGAAAAAAGAAATTTTAAAGGATGAGATAAAATGAATATAAAAATTTCCTGACCTCGTCCCACTTTGGAGACAACTAAACTAGCTACAAGAAAGGATGTGTTGTCCAGTGGTTAGAGATGTGGGTCCTGGAGCCAGGCTGCCTGAGTTCAGATCTCAGCTCTGCCACCTAAGAGCTGAATGACTCTGACGGAGCCATGAAAGCTCTCAGAGGTTCTGTCTCTCTGTCTATAAAATAGGGATGATTGATGTAATGAAGATCCTGCATGGCACAGCTGAGACCCAACACAGCCAAATAAATACATAAAAATAGTAAATATATTTTTCAATGGGGATGATAAGAAGAATTGATAATTAAGCAGGGTTTCAGGGGCTCCTGGCAAGAGACAAGGGGGAGGGGCCACTCCCAACCCACCCCTGGGGAGCGGTGACCACAGGATGCAGGCCCATTGCCCCTTTGGAGTCGTCCTCATTCCCAACTCCTGGGCAAGGCAGGTTCACCAAACCAACACATAAAGGAACTACTGTGTGCTTAGCACCAAGCCAGTCAATCTGAAGGATGATGTTCCCCAGACGCACACGGTATGCAGACTGCCTCGTAGATTCACAGAGTCTGATCACTATTGTGAGCATGGAGAAACACAGACCCTGAGAGCACACTAATTCCTCAGAACACCAGCAGAACTGGCACTTCTCATGGCTGGAAAGAACTCTGAAAAGGAAATGTCAACGATGCCACGGCAATTCTGAGCAGCACAAGGAAGAGGGAGATAGGGGGAACCTTCCAGGTGGTGCCCATAGGAGAAGTGTATGCCTGTGAGGAGGGGAACCTAGACCTGCCAGCCTGTCACCAGCCTCTACAGAGCAGAGAATGCAGACGGCCTATGGGAAGGGTCCCAAACTCCTGAAGATCAGGTCAGTGCCCCTCAGCCCCTGCTCAGACCCTGGACCTGAGCTCTATTCTGGATCCCGCAGGCCCTGTCCAATCCTCACTGGCCCGAGAGGATGTCCAAGTTCATTGACCCCAGACTGCAGCTGTTCCCGGGTTACTGGGACTGACCTGACAGCTCCCAGGTCCTTGCTGAGTCATCAGACTCCGCCAAGTCACCCTCCTTGCAAACCTGGAGGGGGCTTCAGCTGCGTGGGCTCTGGCCTAGAGCCCCCCACCTTTCAGGTTGCAGAGGGAGGGGAACGGGTGGGTTTCCAGGAGCTTGCCTTCAGCCCACCCCAACTTTCTGCCCTCTCCACTGAGCAGTCACAGACTCATAATCACCCTCTAAAAATCACTTGCACCCCAAGTTGACTTCTAGAGATCACTCTCTTCAGAATAGGGCTCCAGCTAGAGAATTGCAGACGACCCTCTCCCACCCCAACTGTCTCTGCTGACAGCTTTCTGCTGTATCTCCGCTAGTCCATCCTCCAGCCACTGTCCCCTCCCAGCTCTCCCTCTTCTCCCTCCCTTTTGGGTAGCTCACACGTGGGACAGAGCAAAGATTCAGGAGGACACCAGTGACACTCCAGGGCTGACCTGAACTGGGTCCCCAGTTCTGCCCTTTATTGCTGTGAGATCTTGGACAAGCTGTTTGACCTCCCTGTGCCTCCGTTTCTTCACCTAAGAAGTGGAGATAATAATAGCACCTATCTCTTAGTTATTGGGAAGACTGGGATTAGAGACTGGCGTTACTACTGACTCCTTACCCATCCTCCTTCCCCCACCTCCCAGCCTTCACTCTCTCCCCCTACACATATCCAGGAATTACACAGAGAGGCGAGACACACATAAGCATTTCATTAGAACCACAGCCTTTCTGAGACCTGAGGGCAGTATTGTGTTGGAGCCAATTTGCTTGGGTTTAGACAATCCCATGGACGGAAGAGCCTGGTAGGCTGTAGTCCATGGGGTTGCTAAGAGTTGGACACGACTGAGCAACTTCACTTTGACTTTTCACTTTCATGCATTGGAGGAGGAAATGGCAACCCACTCCAGTGTTCTTGCCTGGAGAATCCCATGGACAGAGGAGCCTGGTGGGCTGCCATCTATGGGGTCGCACAGAGTCGGACATGACTGAAGCGACTTAGCAGCAGCAGCAGGCAATGAAAAACATCTCTTCCCCACTTCTTCCTCATTAACTCTGCTTGGTAGGCTGAAATCAACTATGGTGGAAGTATTTACACCATGGACATTGGCAAATGCTACAGATAAAGACTTTTCCCCAGAAAGTTGGTTGTTAAACAATTACCAGCATATCACTGCCTGGAGATCAGGGTTCCCTGGGCATAATCACTACAGTTAACCCCTGGGAAAGGGCTGGAGGAGCCCTGAAGGGGCTGTGAGTAGAGATAGCCTGCCCCCTTCTTCCCCCACCCCACCCCCCAGCTCCACTGCAACCCTGTTCCTGAACCACTGAGGTTGCCTCCTGACTGGGGTCTCCACCATAACTCAACCTCCTCCAATCTCCTCCCTAACCTAGAAGACAAACCCATCCTAGGCCTTCTTCTTAGAATGAAGATAGGCCCACCAGGCTCTTCCTCTGAGTACTTCTCAAACTTATTTGTATTGTTCATTTCTGCCTTGGGCTTCCCTGGTGGCTCAGAGGTTAAAGCATCTGCCTGGAATTTGGGAGACCCAGGTTTGATCCCTGGCTTGGGAAGATTCCCCTGGAGAAGGAAATGGCAACCCACTCCAGTACTCTTGCCTGGAGAATCCCATGGAGGGAGGAGCCTGGTAGGCTACAGTCCATGGGGTCCCAAAGAGTTGGACATGACTGAGTGACTTCACTTTCTTTCACTTTCTTTTTCTTTCATTCCTGCCTCAGGGCCTTTGCCCCTGATATTCCCCTCTGCCTGGGCTGCAATTCCCAGCCTCCATGCCCATTTCCCAGAGCAAACTTCTAATCTTCAGATCTCAGGTGTTTCCAGGAAGACCTTCCCTAATTGTTCACCCTACCTTCAGGGAACAGTGCTTATCACTGTTTTTATCATTTTTATAGGGGTGATTATCTTAAATATTTCTCACTCACAAAGATGGTAAGTTTCAGGAAGGAATGTGATAAATATCTGCCCTATGGATGAATGAGTGAATAAATGAAAGATCTAGTTAGAACCCTGGCTTTAGGGAGTAAGCAACCCCTTTTAAGTCACGTGGGGAAGGCTATGTTTGTAGTCAGGGCCTGGGCCTCGGGTCAGAGTCCAGGTTCTTTGTCCCATCTTTGACCCACCATGGGACCCGGCAGCCTCTGTTTCCTCTTCTGTAAAACAGGATAATAATAAGGGCAATTACGTGTTTGGCATAACCCCAAAGTTGCTATGAGATCCCATACGATATCAACGCGAGAAATTTCTATGAACTGTCTAAACAAGTCTGTAGAGAGCTTGGGTTTAGGTCCCAGCCCCACTGCACGATAGCTGGGTTAGGTTGGAGAAGTTACTCAATCTCCTTGAGTTTTCATCTCCTCAGCTGTGCAGTGCAATCCCGACCTCACAGGGCAATGGGCAGGTCAATCGCTCAGCCCCAAGTCTAACGCGGAGTAAGCACGGAGCGCTGTGGGTGGCCACGGTGACTGTTACCTTCAGCTCCAAACCTCTTTTACACAGGATCTGTGTGGAACTGCTTATTGAGAAACCAGAGGACGATAGGATAGGATGTGTTTTTATAGTACACCTGGGCCAGGAGGGTGGATCAGGCCTCCTGGGGAGAGGCCGCCCTGAGCATCTCTTCTGGGCCAGGCACCGGGCTGCACACACAGCAAGGAGCGGCAGACCCTCTGGGTCGGCCCCAGGTGGTTCCTTCCACAGCAGCAGCCCAGGAAGAAGGTGAAGCCGGCCACCGTGGGAGCGTCTGGGGAGGCTCTGGCCATAGGCAGGAGCCTGGGGGAAACAGGACATTATGCAGAGAGGTTGGACTGCTCAGAGTGCAGGAATAGGGCCTCCCACGTGGACAGGCCATGCTGAGCACTTGACTGGAGCTCGGAAAGGCAGGTACCGCATCTGAGCACCTGCTGCCGGGCAGGCTCTAGCCTGGGCACTTCACACCACATCGGAACAATCCTGCCAGTAGGTGCTCCTAGCTCACTTTTTTCTGTCGTTGGTGTGCTGGGTCTTCATTGCTGTGCAGGCTTTTCTCTAGTTGCGGTGAGCAGGGGCTACTCTCGAGTTGCGGTGCACCGGCTTCTCATTACAGTGGCTTCTTTTGTTGCAGAGCACAGGCTCCAGGGCGCAGGGCTTCCATAGTTGTGGCTCCCGGGCTCTCGAGCTCAGGCTCAATAGTTGTGGCGCATAGGCTTCGTTGTTCCGCACCGTGTGGTTTCTTCCAGGATCAGGGACTGAACCCGTGTCTCCTGCACTGGCAGGTGGATTCTTTACCACTGAGCCACCAGGAAGCCCTCCTCACTCACTTTTAAAGGGAGGAAACAGAGGCTCAGAGCAGGCGGGTAACTTGCCCAAGGTCACTTAGCCAAAATGTGCTCAGCCACGAATCCTAATCCTAAACCAGCCGCTTTCCCTGCCCCATCCTGGTTTGCTGCGGAAGGAGGCCAGGCCCTGGGAAGACCTGCCCTGGGCTGCCTCAGGGGAAGAAAACGGAGTACCAGGACTCAGGGGCCTGGACACCCTCTCCCAAGTCTCTGCCACTTCCAAGTAGAGGTGGGGACTCTGTGTTCCTCTAGAAGAGTAATATCATTACGAGTATCATTAGATATAATTTAATGAGAGGTTATTATGTGCCGGTGAGCTTTCATTAACTCGTTAATCCTCAAAACAGCCCTGTAGCTGGGTCCCATGATTATCCCCATATACAGATGAGAAACTGAAGTCCCCAAAAGCCAGCATTGATTCCTCTGGCACCTCTTCTGCTTCCTTGGAAAAATAAGGTGTGTGGTCAGGGCACTGTGGAACACTGAACCAGAGGCATGTCATGACTAAGGAAGGGATGAGTGGGTTGGGAAGTCCCCCCTCACGTCTGCCCCAAGTCCCCCAGGCTGCAGTGAGAGCCTCACATTCCATAGCTTCTCTGGGCCAGTCAGCAGCCACCCCCCACCTCGTGGCCTTGGCCCCTCCTCTCCTGGGCGGTCGATTCTTCTTTGTTCCCTTGGCCCAGGGAAGCGTCCTTACCCCAGAGGGGCTGGCTGAGGTCATGGGTCTGTGCCCCCTCCCCAGGCCAGCCCGGCCATGCCGGCAGCCCCGTCAATCAGGTGCAGCCAGCTCAGCAGCTGGCCTTTTATTTCCTAAATTAAAAGGGCTTGTGATTCCTGATTGAATTAAAGGCGGGAAGGTCAGCTCTAAGACCAGCAGGGAGGTTTCAATCAAGGGAGACTGGAGGCAGCCAGGGTGGGCAGGAGGGCAGGACGCGGAGCAGACGAGGTTGGGGCTGTCACTTCTCTCCCAGACCAGCCCGAGGTGGAGCACGGTGGAGAACGGTTACAGCCCCCAACACACGCACAAGCCTTTGGAGCATGTTGGTTTGAATCAGAGAAGTTTCATTTCCCTTTTGCCTCTTGCACAGTAGACAGACTTCACCGCTGTACTAGGAAGCCTCACTTGCTTATCTATTGCTTAAATACCCTCAGTAAACTGCCTTCCACAGTGCGCCTCACTTCCTATTGACAGCAAGTTCTTTTTGGCTTCTCTTCCAAATTCCATATTGGGGACTTCCCTGGTGGTCCAGTGGTTAAGAATCCACCTGCCAATGCAGGGGACACGAGTTTGATCCCTGGTCCAGGAAGATCCCACATGTGGTACAGCTAGAGCCTGAGCTCTGCCACAAGAGAAGCCACTGCACAGGCCTGGATGGGAGTGGAGTTTGGGGGAGAATGGACACACGCATATGCTGAGGCCCTTCACAGTTCACCTGAAACTGTCATGACATTGTTGATCAGTTATACCCCAATACAAAATTAAAAGTTTAAAAAAAATGAGAGAGAAGCTACTGCAACAAGAAACCTGCACACAGAGACTAGAGAGTAGCCCCCACTCACCATAACTAGAGACAGCCAGTGCAGCCATAATTAAACAAATAAAATTTAAAAGCAAAACAAACTCCATGTTGGACCTTCAGGAGATGTGGAGGATGCAGCTTCTTGCTCTGGAGTCATAAAGGACATTTAGCCTGCTTTTCCTCCACATGTGACTCAGGCTCTGTGTGCTACAAACCTCTAGAGCCTTCCCAGAGACCTGGACATAAGAGAAGATTACAGCGAGCCTCAGGAGACCTCGGTCCTGGCTGTGTGCCCTGGGGAAAACCCCCCCTTTTTTTTGTCATGGGACTCAGTTTCCCCTTTTGTGCAATGGGCAGCACAGCCCTTACAGGGTTGGCCCCAGGCCTCCCTCCCTGGATAGCCAGGATTAGGATGTGACTTCTCGCGTGGTCTGGCAGTGAGCCTTCTTGTGTAACCATGGGGACCCCTGCCAAAGGACTAGTCAGGAGTAGCCAGGCCTTGATCCCTGCCCCTGCCAGGTGCATAGGGAAACCCTGGAGAAAAGGCCCCAATGTCTTCCCATGGTAGGTGTGAATGGGGTTAGACGTCAGGAGGAACTGACTTCCCAAATGAGGGTGGTTTCTGAAACAGATCATACAGAAGCCATCTCTCCCTCCTACCTCCCCACCTCAGCCCTAGTGGCATCTCCGTGGGGGAAGCCTAAGATATAAGGGTCACTCTTTAGCCTGTGAGACTGAGGTCAGACATGGGAAAGAACTTCCAAATAGTGGGCTAGATAAGGAGTGTCATACATCATCAAAGAAGGGGGTGCCCTGGGGCCTATTAAGGAACTGGGGAGTCACGGGCCACACATGAGGCAGTGGAGGTGAGATCTGGGCCGGGGTCCAGAGAGCAGTGTCCTCCTCACTGGCCTTGAGCAGATCCTTCTCCTCTTCTGCAGATGGGAGGTGATGATACCAGCTTACCAAACAAGGTAGGCTCAGGCTGCCAATGGCAGGGTGATGTGGGTGGCTTTGCTCTGTGTATTTGGATGTTGTACGTCCTTCCAAAAGTAAACCATATCATATTTTTAATGCCTTGGCATAGGTTGTGCCTTTCTCTACCGGCAGATCCACAGGCCCTTTCCAGCTGCTGTTGCAAGTACTTTGAGTGCATTGCACTCATTGAATCTTCTCAGTGACTGTCGTTAACCCCATTCAGAGAGCACACCAAGACTCAGAGAGGGCTAGTGACTGGTCCAAGCTTGGCAGTAGCCCTTAGCGGGCTCCAGGGCAGTGCTGCCATGATGAATATGTTCCAGTCTCTGCACGGTCCTACATGGTAGTCACCGGTCCCATGTGGCTTTCATCTTTTACTTTTTAAAATTTATATTTATATGATTTATTTGGCTGCGCTGGGTCTTAGTTGTGGTGCACGGCTTCAATCTTCCTTCTGGCTTGCAAATTCTTAGTTGCAGCACGTGGGATCTAGTTCCCTGACCAAGGATCAAACCTGGGCCCCCTGCATTGACAGCTCAGAGTCTTACCCACTCGACCACCATGGAAGTTCCCCTTGTGGCTTTTAAGCATTTGCCATGTGACTCATGCAACTGGGGAACTTTGGATTCTAATTTTACTTAATTTTAGTAACAGCCACATGTGGCTAATGGCTACTGTACTTCAGACTCTGCTGAGCCATGAGCAGGGACCATCTAGATGTATTCCTGTCGTGTTCCAGCCACCCTCCTCCTGGCTGCTCCCAGCCCAGACTTCCATGAAAGCTCTCTTTTTCCCACATTCCTCTGTGAGAGCTCCTTTGTCCCACCCACAGCTCCCTGCAGATTCCCTACCTGCCCTGAAGGTGTCCTGGAATGCAGGGGCTGCCTGGGGCCTTATGTGTGAGCTCCCGGTGGGGTCTGACCCTGTGAGGTCTAAGAGCCTCACATGACACCAGGCAGAAAACACTGCTCCCCACTCCAGAGGGGACCCAGCCCTCCTTGGTGGATGCTTAGCGACTCATGACAACTGGGGAGGCATGTGTAGACAGCCCTCCCACACCAGGGCCTCAAGCTGGAGGATTCCCCCCTGGGTCACACCCTCTCCTGGGTTCTGACAGGCCTCCAGCTCTGTTCCCAGGGCCCTGATGCAGCCCTGGACACTGGAGCCACAGGAAGGGGTCAGGCACAGGCACTGGGGTTCATAGAAGCTGGAAGGTTCCATCCCCCCAGGGAACTCCCATGAAGTAGGAAATGTTGTCAGCAAGGTGGGCAGGTGGGAGGAAGCATCTGCTGCAGGAAGAAGAGCGAAGTCAAGGGCACAGAGGCTTTTTGGTTTGGCTTCATGGTCACATGGGAAAAAAGGGTCAAAGCTACACAGAGCCAGATCAGAGCACGCAGCTGGCTGATAATATCGATAGCCACGTGTGTGCAGCGCTCCTTGCAGGCCAGCACCTTCCCCACCCGTCACACCCATTGATTCACTTGGTCCTCACAATCGCCTGAGGGGTGGATATGCCAGACAAACAAGGAAATGCAAGCTCCAAAAGAGAAAGTCACCTGCCCGGGTCCCAGAGCTGGCAGCTTGTGCCCCGACCGCCTGGCCTCGCCCAATGCTGCACACACCCGCCTCCTTCCTGAGACTCTGCCACTTCACTCTGCAAACAACAGATTTTAAGGAAGGTCTGGCTGGGTGTCTGCTGATTGCTGAGTGGGAATGGGAAAGGCTGGAGGCCAGGAGCCAGAGCAGGAATGGCTGCTTAATTGGGAAATAGGAGGCTCTTCCTGAGGTTCTTAGGAAACCAGGTCAGGAGCGTGAGGGAGAGGCCAGGTGGTGGGGGTGGGGCAGAGGAGGACTGGGTTAGAGAAAGAGAATTGAGTTTCAGTTCAGTTCAGTCGCTCAGTCGTGTCCGATTCTTTGCCACCCCATGAATCGCAGCACGCCAGGCCTCCCTGTCCATCACCAACTCCCGGAGTTCACTCAGACTCATCCAGCCATCTCATCCTCTGTCATCCCCTTCTCCTCCTGCCCCCAATCCCTCCCAGCATCAGAGTCTTTTCCAATGAGTCAACCCTTTGCATGAGGTGGCCAAAGAACTGGAGTTTCAGCTTTAGCATCATTCCTTCCAAAGAAATCCCAGGGCTGATCTCCTTCAGAATGGACTGGTTGGATCTCCTTGCAGTCCAAGGGACTCTCAAGAGTCTTCTCCAACACCACAATTCAAAAGCATCAATTCTTTGGCACTCAGCCTTCTTCACAGTCCAACTCTCACATCCATACATGACCACAGGAAAAACCACAGCCTTGACTAAACGGACTTTTGTTGGCAAAGTAATATCTCTGCTTTTCAATATGCTATCTAGGTTGGACATAACTTTCCTTCCAAGGAGTTAGTGTCTTTTAATTTCATGGCTGCAGTCACCATCTGTAGTGATTTTGGAGCCCAGAAAAATAAAGTCTGACACTGTTTCCACTGTTTCCCCATCTATTTCCCATGAAGTGATGGGACCGGATGCCATGATCTTCGTTTTCTGAATGTTGAGCTTTAAGCCAAGTTTTTCACTCTCCACTTTCACTTTCATCAAGAGGCTTTTTAGTTCCTCTTCACTTTCTGCCATAAGGGTGGTGTCATCTGCATATCTGAGGTTATTGATATTTCTCCTGGCAATCTTGATTCCAGCTTGTGCTTCTTCCAGCCCAGAGTTTCTCATGATGTACTCTGCCTATAAGTTAAATAAGCAGGGTAACAATATACAGCCTTGACGTACTCCTTTTCCTATTTGGAACCAGTCTGTTGTTCCATGTCCCGTTCTAACTGTTGCTTCCTGACCTGCATACAAATTTCTCAAGAGGCAGGTCAGGTGGTCTGGTATTCCCATCTCTTTCAAAATTTTCCACAGTTTATTGTGATCCACACAGTCAAAGGCTTTGGCATAGTCAATGAAGCAGAAATAGATGTTTTTCTGGAACTCTCTTGCTTTTTCCTAGAGCATGTTAAATTTGAGGGGCCCTGACTTATATGCAGAGTACATCATGAGAAACGCTGGACTGGAAGAAACACAAGCTGGAATCAAGATTGCCGGGAGAAATATCAATAACCTCAGTTATGCAGATGACACCACCCTTTTGGCAGAAAGTGAAGAGGAACTCAAAAGCCTCTTGATGAAAGTGAAAGAGGAGAGTGAAAAAGTTGGCTTAAAACTCAACATTCAGAAAACAAAGATCATGGCATCCGGTCCCATCACTTCATGGGAAATAGATGGGGAAACAGTGGAAACAGTGTCAGACTTTATTTTTCTGGGCTCCAAAATCACTACAGATGGTGACTGCAGCCATGAAATTAAAAGACGCTAACTCCTTGGAAGGAAAGTTATGTCCAACCTAGATAGCATATTCAAAAGCAGAGACATTACTTTGCCAACAAAGGTCCGTCTAGTCAAGGCTATGGTTTTTCCTGTGGTCATGTATGGATGTGAGAGTTGGACTGCGAAGAAGGCTGAGCACTGAAGAACTGATGCTTTTGAATTGTGGTGTTGGAGAAGACTCTTGAGAGTCCCTTGGACTGCAAGGAGATCCAACCAGTCCATTCTGAAGGAGATCAGCCCTGGGATTTCTTTGGAAGGAATGATGCTAAAGCTGAAACTCCAGTTCTTTGGCCACCTCATGCAAAGGGTTGACTCATTGGAAAAGACTCTGATGCTGGGAGGGATTGGGGGCAGGAGGAGAAGGGGATGACAGAGGATGAGATGGCTGGATGGCATCACTGACTCGATGGACGTGAGTCTGAGTGAACTCTGGGAGTTGGTGATGGACAGGGAGGCCTGGCGTGCTGTGATTCATGGGGTGGCAAAGAGTCGGACACGACTAAGTGACTGATCTGATCTGATCTGATTTGAGAACTTCAGGGGTCTGCAGCTCAGAGAAAAAGCCCTGAGGTAGGGACTTCCCTTGTGGTCCAATGGTTAAGACTTCACCTTCTAATGCAGGGGGTGTGGGTTCAGTCCCTGGTCAGCAAGCTAGGATTCCACATGGTTGAGGGCCGAAAAACAAAATAGAAGCAATATTGTAACAAATTCAATAAGGACTTAAAAAAAAAAAGGTTAACATTTTTAAAAAATCTTAAAAAGAAAAACACCTGAGGTAGAAGAAACTACAGTTGAGGCCTCAAGAGGACTGATAAGGAAGGGAAACCCCAGTCTCACCCTAAGGCCTTCTGGTCTCTTCAGGACCAGAAGTGGGAGGCCTTCAAGGACATGGAGGAGGAGACCCCGGGGAACATAGGAGGTCAGCGTGCAGAGGCTCATCTCAGGAAGATGGAAACACAGAGGCCCCAGCAGATTCGGTGCCCGGGAGGTCCTGGCGGGGCCTGCAAAGCAAGGACCAGGGGTGAGCAGGGGCAGAAGGCAGGCCGTGTGGTGGGAAGTTGGGGTGGGGGGCATTCTCTGGGAAGAAGAGGAAGATGGGGCAGTGGTTGGAGGGGTAGTGGGGTGCACCTCTGGGGGGCTCCAGGCACGCCCCACTGCGTGTTAGTCCCTGGAGCTTCAGGTCCGCCTGCCTGGCTCCATCTTGTGAGAGTGGCTCCTCTGAGCTCCTCCCCCACACCCTCCCCAGAGCACTTTAAAAAGTGCTGAGCCCACTGCAGGCCCTGGGAAGGGTTTGCTGATTCACAAAGGTGGAGGGCATAGCAGCCAGAAGATGGCAGAGCCCTCACCCTGCCCTGGGGAGGGCGGGCATCCCGAAGCCTGGGCACAGGGTGGCCTGGAGGATGCAGGCGAGGCAGCAGCAACCCCGCCATCCTTCACACACACTCTGTGCCCGGGGGGAGGTTGGCAAGGGCCAGCCCCAAGAACCAGGAAAAGAGAGACCCACGGATGGACGCATAGTCTCTGAGGCAGAGGAGAAGAGAGGTCCAGATGAGCAGTCCTAGCACAACGGTTCTCCAGGAGAGGGCACAATTCCCGCCAGCAGGGAATCAAGGAGGGCTCCGTGGAGGAAGTGGCGCGAGTGCTGGGCCCCATAGAGGTAGAAGGAAAGTGCACAGGCAGGAGATGGAGAGGCCTTGCCAGCATCTGGCCAGGGGCCTGGTTGGTTAGCTCCTGCAGGGGCTGCCTGTGAGGGACGAGTGACATGAGGCCAAAAGGAAACTGGGTTCCAGTACAGAGAGCTTTGAACGTCCCACTGAAGAGTCTGAACTTTATCCTGCGGGCAGAAGCGAGCGCTTGCAGGACTGACAGCAGGAGGGACCCCTGGGGTAAGGGGGGTTGTGGGAGGGCAGCGTGGTCCTCAGTGGGAGAAAGGAGGAAGGGAATGTCCATGAGGACCCGCTCCAACTCTCCCACAGCCGGGCTGGTAAAAATAGCTAGGAATTCCGCTGGGATAAAAATAGATGTGGGCGGGGGTGTTCACCTGCACCAACAGGTAAGAAAAGTATGTCATGGCTGAGGGCCACCTGACAGGTCACGAGAGGTAGCCGGATCCCCACAGAGCGGCTGCCTCCTCCTCCACCCTTGGAGACCGAGGCCCTCTGGGCAGCTCTGAGCAAGGCCTGACCACGAGGTGCAGTCTGGAGTTGGCTCTCCTGGGCCTGCAGGCCACCCCCTCTCTCCCGCTCCGGTTCAGGGCAGGCGTGGCTTTGGACATCTTCTGAGAATCCTCTGGGCATCTCCTTACTTTCATCGTGTTTCTGAAAAGAGTCTCTTCCCCGAGGGCAAAGCATCTCTCTCCTAGAGCCCCTGTCTGCACTGGGTTTTTTTCTTGCTCTTATTTTTAGCTGTGCTCAGTTGCTCAATCGTGTCCAACTCTTTGGGACCCCATGCGCCGTGGCCCGCCAGGATCCTCTGTCTGTGGGATTTCCCAGGCAAGAATACTGGACTGGATTGCCATTTTCTTCTCCAGGGGATCTTCCCAACCCAGGGATTGAACCTGAGTCTCCTGCAGTGGCAGGCAGGTTCTTTACCACTGAGCCATCAGAGAAGCCCATTTTTAGTTACCATTCAGTAAAATGTACTTTCTTTTCCTTCTAGAATACAGTTCTATGAATTTTAACATATGTCTAGATTCATGCAACCACCACCACAATTCAGGATACAGAACTGTTCCTCATCCCCTAAAAATCCTTCATGCTATCCCTTTATAATAAGTTACACCCTCACCACACCCATAACCCTGGCAACCACTAATCTGTTTTCCATCACTATAATTTTGTCTCTTCGAGACTGTCAACTAAATGGAATTGTTCAACACATAACCTTTAGACTAGTTTCTCTCACGGAGCATAAATGTCTGAGATCCATCCAAGTTGTTGCATGTCTCTATATCGTGCCTTTTAATCGTTGAGTAGTATTCCATTGTCTGGATGTACCATACTTTATTTAACCATTCACTCACTGAAGGACATTTTAATCATTTCCAGCTTTCGACTATTATAAATAGAACTGCTGTACAAGCTTTCATGTGAAGAAAAGTGTTCATTTCTCCGGGATTTCTGGGTCATGTGGGAAGCATATGTTTAACTTTACAAGAAACCAACATACCTTTTTCCCAAGTGCATGTACCACTGTACATTACCACGGGCAGTATATGAGGGTCCCAGTTCCTCTGCATTCTTATCAGCACTTGGTTCTGTCAAATAGTTTTTTTTTGTAATTCTTTCATTACATATAATTGTATGTTTGGGTTTGTTTTTGTTTTTTTTCCTTTGTTGGCTGCACTGGTTCTTCATTGTGTCTCACGGGCTCTCTAGTGCAGAACGACTTTAGTTTCCCCGCAGCACGTGGGATCTTAGTTCCCCAACCAGGGATCAAACCTGCGTTCCCTGCCATTGGAAAGCAAATTCTTAACCACTGGACCACCAAGGAAGTCCCAAGAGTTTTTATTATAGCTATCCTTATAGGTGTGTTTTTTCTGGAATTTGTGTGGTGTATCTCATCAAGATTTCCACTCGCATTTCCCTCATGGCTAATGATGTTGAATATCTGCTCACGCATTCGGCTGTCATCTTTACATCCTTATGGTGAAGTGTCTGCACAAGTCCTTTGTCCAGCTTTTAATTGGGTGGCTTGTTTTCCTACTGTTGAGCTTTGAGAGTTCTTTACAGAATCTGGATAGAAGTCCTTTTCTGGGTGTGCGGTTTGAAGATATTTTTTCCCACTCTGAAGTTAGTCTCTTCGTTCTACTGGCAGTGTCTTTGGCATAGCAAAAGTTTTTAATTTTAATGAAGTTTGATTTATCAGTGTTTCCTTTCATGAATCATGTTGTCGGTATCATTTTTAAAGCCCATCACATCACCCTGAGTCATGAAGATTTTCACTTATGTGATCTTCTAAAAGTTTTACAGTTTTATGTTTTACATGTAGATCTCTGATCCATTTTGATTTGCTCTTTGTATTTAGGCCAGAGCTAATATTTTTGCTTAGGGTGACCAATTGCTCCAACGCCATCTGTTGAGAAGACTACATTTCCTCCACCAACATGTCTATACCACTGTACGTGCTGATCACATTTGTGTGTGTAAATTTCTGGATGTTCTATTCTATTTCGTTGGTCTATTCCATCGCTTCGCCTTGATTACTGTCTTGATGACTGTAGTTTTATGCTAAGTCTTAAATTCAGATGGATTCCTCCCACTTTATTTTTTGTTTTCAAAATTTTTTTTTGTTATATAGTTCTTTACCCGTCTGTAAATTTTAGAATCTACTTGTTAATATCTAGCCCTTGTTAATATCTAATTCCTGCTGAAATACTGATCAGCATTGTGTCCAATCCATAATTCACTTTGGGAAAATTGACATCTTTAGTACATTGAACCTTCCAACCCATGGATACAGTATACTGTTGATTTATATCGGTGCTCATTGATTTCTTTTTTTTTTTTGGCCACACCTGTAAGGCATGTGGGATCTTAGTTCCCTGACCAGGGATTGAATCCAGGCCCCCTGCAGTGGAAACATGGAGTCTTAGCCACTGGGCCACCAGGGAAGTCCCTCCATTGATTTCTTGCAAAAGCATTCTGTAGTGTTCAGCATATAGATCCTGCATAGCACATTATGGTCTTCATTTGTTCAGCTAATACTTGGCTCCTCCATTAGCCTATCAGCCCCAAAAGGGCAGGGATCACATCCATGTTGCACCTGCTATGTTCAGTGAGCTCCCAGGGGTCTGCCTGTGTGAAGCAGGCTTTCACTAAGTATCTCTGAGTGAATGGCAGTACTTCTGCATTCATTTTATGTAATCTTCTCTAAATCCCTTCAGGACAGAGATTATGCTCCTTACTTCATGAAGGAGAAAACCAAGGCTTGGAAAGGAGCTATAGTAAGCATCATTCTAAGACTGGAGCTAAAGATTCACATCCCTTGGCATACATACCCTATAAAATCCCCTCCCTTTATTCAGGGAAAATACCCCTGAATATGATGAGATATCATTTCTATGATTAGATCATACTCCATGGCAAAGATGAAAGTATTTTGCAGATGTAATTAAAATCCCTAAGCAGTTGACTTTGAGTTAATCACAAAGGAGATTTTCTTGGGTGGGTCTGACCTAATCAGGTGTGCCTTTAAAAAAAAGAAAGAGTTTTTTAAGAAAATGTGGACCATTTTTAGTCTTTATTGAATTAGTTTCCCAGGGGGCACTAGTGGTAAAGAACCCCCTGCCAATGCAGGAGATGCAAGAGATTCGGGTTCGATCTCTGGCTCAGGAAGATCCCCTGGAGTAGGAAATGGCACCCCTCTCCAGTATTTTTGCCTGGAAAATTCCATGGGCAGAGGAGCCTGATGGGCTATAGTCCACAAGCAACTGAGCACACACACATTGAATTTGTTACAATATTGTTTTTTGTTTTGTTTTTTTTTTAATGTTTTGGTTTTTTGGCCATGAAGAAGGAAATAGCAACCCACTCCAGTACTCTTGCCTGGAAAATCCCATGGACAGAGGAGCCTGATAGGCTACAGTCCATGGGGTCGCAAAGAGTCAGACATAACTGAGCAACTTCCCTTCCTTTCCCTTTTTGGCCTTGAAGCATGTGGGATCTTATCTCCCCAACCAAAGATCAAACCCACACCCCCTGCATTGGAGGGTGAAGTCTCAATCACTAAACTGCTAGGGAAGTCCCTAGGTGTGCCTTTTAAATGAGAGTCTAGAGGACACAGATGAAAGGAGCCAGGGAGGTTTGAAATAGCAGAGGTGCTCTCCTGTTGGCCTTGAGGAAGCAAACTGCCATGATGTGGAGCGGGTCACATGGCCAGGAAGAACATCGGCCTCTAGGTTGAGGCCCCCAGTTCCCCAGCTGCAAGGAACTTGGCAGAGGTGATCTTAGATGACATCATAGTCCCAGCCAACACCTTGATTTCAGCCTGCTGCAACCCAGGACAGAGAACCCAATGATGCTGTGCCCAGACTTCTGAGCTACAGAAACTGTGCAATAACAGATGGGTGTGGTTTTAAGCTAAGTTTATGGTGATTTGTTATGCAGCAATAGAAAGTGAACACAAGGCCCTATGCTAGGGTCCCCGCGTGGGTCTCTAGGCTCTCAAGATCTTTCTCCCCACCATTCAAGCAGCTCCTGATGGCTTCTCCTCTTAGGGAGCAAGAGGAGCCTTCCAAGTTCATGCCTTTTGTTCTGCTGTATTTTGTTCTTTTGTTTGGACCTCAGGCTTACAGAGATCTGTGATACTCATTAATGGTCCATAGGCAGCCCATTTCAATTTATGTTGGTTAGTTAGTTGGTTTTAATAACACAATGAACTTACTTACCACCACCCAGAACAATAGCTAGTTCTTGAGAATAACCACATCTCACCATGGCCCTCACTCCTCTCAGCCCTTCCACCTGCGGTAAGTCATCTAAATTTAACATTCGTCATTCTCTTGCTTAATACTTTATAGAGTTTAATCACATCCATGTGGATTCCATAAAATTCATTTTAACATTTTATTGGTTTTTAACTTTATAAAAAGAATCATGGGATACATAATTTCTAGGGACTTTTTCATCTCAATTTTTTATTCCCAAGATTCATGCATAACGTGGCAAGGTAAAGTAGACCATTCATTTTGACTGCTGTATAGTATTTCATCCTGTGACCACACAGCCACAGCCTGTTCATCCACTCTGCTGCTGATGGGTATTGGGGTGGTTTCCAGCCCTACTACCGTCAACAGCGCTACTCTGAACATTCTCATCAAGTCTCCTGGTTAATTAATTCATTTCTGTGTCTAGTTCTGCTTGAATAAAGGCAAGGAAAGGACTTTGTTTCTTTGTCACAGGGGAAACAGGAGCCTAATAGAACTTCCCACTAGGGCCCCACCCTTGACTGCTGGGAGTGATTGCTCCCACTGCACTCACCCCAAACTGCTGCTCCCAAAAGATACATCCAAATGCCGACAGCCCAAACACGCAGATATGGGGCCTTGAGCCCCGATGCCACCCACCCAGGGAGTGTCAAGAGCACTCAGCTACTCCGCCCCCACCCGAGTTTCAAACTCGAGAATCAGCTCCAAGGAAGCTCCGTGACCTCAGTGGCAGCTCCCTCACGGCTTTGGCTTCAGGGATATCACTCTGTGCACTCGGAACTCAATATTCCAGAGTGTCCCCTGGCCTAGACCACCACAGAACAAGCGATGATGGCAAGGGCAGCAGCAAGTTGGCCAAGCGGGAAGTGAAATGTAGCCCCAGGCCAGCCCCTGCCCTGCTGGACCTCGATGGAGACCCTGGTTGAGTCACTGACCCCTCTGGAGCTATAGTGTCCTCACACAGCCCAGAGGTGATGCACACCCAGTGAGATAAGAGGTTTGACATCTGGCTGGAGGGAAAGTACGAGAGTGTGGAAAGGCCTGAGAGCAGTGCAGGGTCCTTCCTGTACAAAGCACTCTACCCAGGGCTGAATAGAAGTGATGCTCATGCCCGGACTCCCTAACTGCATTGTCACATGAAGCAGGAGGGGACGACACCCTCTCCAGGCTGTAATCCTGTCTCCCTGCCCCCTGACTGCCCTCTCAGCACAAGCTGACCTCACCTCCATGGGTGGCATGGGGAATGAGACTCCTGGCTATGGGACAAGGGAGCCCAGCAGCTAGGGACTCAGCCCTCTGCAAACAGAACTGAGTCAAAACCCCAGCTCCACCCCATTCTAGCTGTGTGACCAGGCAGCTTGCCTAACGTTTTCTACCCTCAGTTTCCTCACCTAGACAATGCTCTATGATGTCGTGATTAACAGTCCCCTCCTTGTGCTCCCATCTTGACTCTGCCACTTACTAGATATGTGACCCTGGACAAGTCACTGAATCTTCTGGTGCTTTGGTTTCCTCAACTGTAAACTAGGGTTGCAAATGCTGCTGCTGCTGCTAAGTCACTTCAGTCGTGTCCGACTCTGTGCAACCCCATAGACGGCAGCCCACCAGGCTCCTCTGTCCCTGGGATTCTCCAGGCAAGAACACTGGAGTGGATTGCCATTTCCTTCTCCAATGCATGAAAATGAAAAAGTGAAAGTGAAGTCACTCAGTCGTGTCTGACTCTTAGAGACCCCATGGACTGCAGCCCACCAGGCTCCTCCATCCATAGGATTTTCCAAGCAAGAGTACTGGAGTGGGGTGCTATTGCCTTCTCTGTGCAAATGCTAGCCACCTCACAAATGAAAATTAAATGAGTTGATGTTTGTAAAGAGATTGAATGCCTAGCACACAGTAAGATCTCAGTAGTGACGATCAGCGGAGAAGGCAATGGCACCCCACTCCAGTACTCTTGCCTGGAAAATCCCATGGATGGAGGAGCCTGGTGGGCCGCAGTCCATGGGGTGGCTAAGAGTCAGACAAGACTCAGCGACTTCACTTTCACTTTTCACTTTCATGCATTGGAGAAGGCAATGGCAACCCACTCCAGTGTTCTTGCCTGGAGAATCCCAGGGACGGGGAAGCCTCGTGGGCTGCCGTCTATGGGGTCGCACAGAGTCGGACACGACCGTAGCGACTTAGCAGCAGCAGTGACAATCAGAGTGATAGTCAGCATCATTCATTCATTTACTTAAGTAGTTTCAGTGGTGGGGGAAAGTCAACTATGCACCAGGCACTTTGTCTAAAACTGTCGGGGAGGGACTTCCCTGGTGGTCCCGTGGCTAAGACATTTTGCTTCCAGGTTTGCAGGGGGCCCAGGTGTGATTCCTGGTCAGGGAACTAGATCCCACAGGCTGCAACGAAGATCCTGCACGCTGCAATGAAGACTGACGATTCTGCGTGCCGCACCTAAGACCCAGTGACAGGGAGGCCTGGCGTGCTGCGATTCATGGGGTCGCAAGGAGTCGGACACGACTGAGCGACTGATCTGATCTGATCTGATCTGATCTGTATATAAGCTACAGGGGAAACACAGCAGAGAAAGACCGCCTTCAAAATTCAAAATCTCACCACCTAAAGACTCTGAGACAGACCCAGGCACCCAAGAGGGGCGGAGGAGGGGCTGCGCTGCGTGTGAACTGGGTGCTCGGCTAGAGAGAAATCAGGGCGCTTCATGAGGGAGGTGGCGCTTGGGCACAGGGCCTTTAGGAGGACTGGGGGTTTGTACGGAGGAGGAAGAGGGCAGAGAGAAGTGCTTTATCCAGGCATTACTGTCCAGCAACATGGGGAACACGCCTCTAGGTGCAGCTAAGTCTTAGCCCTTCCCTGTTCAGAGAAGAAATCGAGGACCAGAAAGAAGGGGTCCTGCAAAGCCCAGTTTGGTGGCAGAGACCCTAAGACTCCAGGCCACACCCTGACATCAGTGAAGCTCCATCACCCTGCCTGGTCAGCTACTGCGGTGTAGCGGAGCACCCCAGAACTGAGTGGCTGAAACAAATCGCTTGATAACTTCTCATGTGCCTGTGGGTCGGGGTCCTGGGATGGGCCTGGGAAGGGTTCTGGCTCAAGTTCTGTCCTATGGTTTTAGTCCAATGGTGGCTGCAGCTGGAGCTGCAGGAGGCAGTCTGGACATCTCTGCTCTTCACATAGTCAAGGCCTGGCCATATGGTCTCTCGTCGTGAGTAGTTTGGGCTTCGTCCCAGCACATGCAGCCTCTGGGCTCCAGCAGCAAGCTTCCAGCCAGCAGTTTGGACATCTTCTCTGTCTCAGCCCTAGAGTCATGCAGAGTCTCTTCCGCCACTTCCTATTGGGCACAAATCCACCCAGATTCAAGGGAAGGGGGGCCAGACTCCACCTCTTGACAAGAGTGGGCAAGATTCTAGAAGAAACTGTAGGATGGGAGACTTGGGGGAAATGACACCTGCCACCTGTACCTCCTGACCCCTGGCCTTGCTGCCCCTCCAGGGGGACATACCCCACCTGCAAGCAGGGGTCCCCCTAATAACGCACCTTGAGAAGGGCAGTGGATGGAGGTGGGGAGTTAGGGAGTGCAAGGCCAGTTACACAGAGTAGAAGGATCTCAGGTGGGAGATCCCCAGGCTGAGAAGGAAGCATTCCCTCCACTCCAGCCAGAAGCCAAGCACGGGGGGAATGAAGGCCTCTGGAAAAAGAGGCAGCCAGCTGACGCTGCCAGCCCAGTTTTGGATGGGGGAGGAAACTGGGCTTCCCCACATCCCAAAGGTCAGAAGGAGACATGGGCTATCCCCAGAGTGGGGTCAGGGTCCAGGCCCCAGGTCCAGCCAGCCTCCCACTCAATACTCCTGTGTTTCCATGTCCCGTTAGTGGTAAAGAGCCCTCCTGCCAATTCAGGAGATACAAGAGACTCAGATTTGATCCCTGAGTCGGGAAGATCCCTGGAGAAGGAAATGGTATCCCACTCCAGTATTCTTGCCTGGAGAATTCCATGGACAGAGGAGCCTGGAAGGCCACCATCCACAGGGCTACAAAGAGTCAGATGCAATTGAGCACACACATCAAAACATCCCAGGTCCTGGCTGCAGGCTAACCCGGTCCAGTCCCCCGACACCAGAACTGCCATCTCACAGCCTCAGAAGAGGGAAGCAGGGCTGTCAAAGCCCCCGTCTGGGATGGGGTCCACGGGCAGAGTCCGCATGGGCTCTTCATACCTGCAGGAGTTCCCAAAAAATCAGCTGAAGCCTCTGCTAACAGAGGCCTGCAGGCAGGAGGACCTAGATAGAGGAGAACCAGTCTCACCTCCAGGGGTCAGGAACCAGAGGCTGAGCCAGGCCCACCCACCACCCACAAATCCCCAAAGCCGGGCCTTGGGAGAGGGGACCTGCTCACACCTGCCACCACCATGAAATATAGTTGACCCTTGAATGATGTGGGGGGTGAGAGGTGTTCAGGTGTGTATGACTCATAGTCCTTTGCATCCACCCAACCACAGACCATGTCTGATTGTAGTATTTATTATTGAAAATTATTTGCATAGAAGTGGACCCAAGCAGCTCAAACTCACGTTGTTCAAGGGTCAACTGTGTGCTTGATTATTCAAAGCACCTTTCCCGAGGTTCTCCCACAGGCTGTCAGGATCCAGGGAGACGCCCACACCCTGTGCAGTCCGTGGGGCAGCGAGGCAAACATCAGTCATCATTACTGTGGGCTCTGCACAGGGAGGGGCCAGCCTAGAGCTGTGGGTTTTGGGGTTTTGGGTTTTTTTTGCCATTCTGCACAGCTTGTGTGATCTCTGTTCCCTGACCAGGGATTGAAACCAGGCCCTCAGCAGTGACAACACCAAGTTCTAACCACTGGACCACCAGGGAGTTCCCAAGCTGTGCTTTAGAAGATTACTCTTGGGAGAAGGTTAGAGGGGGCAGTCTTCCACTTGCCTCCCACTCTGACCCCCAGGAATTAGATTCTTCAGAGAGAAAGTCTCTACCTTAGCCTGGTTTCCTCCAAGAGTGGGGTTTGAGAGGGCTTTGGGCTGGAGTACAGATAATTTATTTTTGAAGTGACCCCAGGGAGCAGGAGTGACAAAGGACAGGGGACAGAGTGAGCCAGGGAAGTGGAGTCAGCCAATACCAGGAGGTTTTGGCACATTAGCTACCCTGTGGGTGACTGGTGACCCAGCAGGGACCTATTTAAAAGTCTTAGGACATGTGTCTCAGAACTGTCTGCCCAGGGCGTCCCTGGTGACTCGGGGGTAAAGACTCTGCCTGCCAATGCTATTGACTTGGGTTTGATCCTTGATCCATGAAGATCCCGCCTGCAGTGGAGCAGCTAAGCTCGTGTGCCACAACTATTGAGCCTGTGCTCTAGAGCCCGGGAGCCACAACTACTGAGCCCACGTGCTGCAACCGCTGAAGCCCGCGTGCCTAGATCTCATTCTCGGCAACAAGAGAAGCCGCTGGCAAAAGCCTTGCGCTGCAACGAAGGGCAGCCGCTGCTTGCCGCAACTAGAGAAAACCCACACAGCAATGAAGACCCAGCACAGCCAAAAATAAATAGTTTGGGTTTTTTGGTCTGTCTGCTCAGGAGGGCAAATAGGGAAACATTTATCTGTTGGCTTCTGTCCTTCTATTGAGCAAAAGTGTCCCCCAGGGGCCTTCTTTCGAAGGTGTGCACACGGGGGAGACCTCAGGGAGGTCTCAGGCTCCAAGGAGGAGATCCCTGTGTAGGACCTCGGAGAAACCCCGGGGAAGGAGGTGGAAGGCTCTGGGCTCAGCTAGGCTCTGTCTGATGGAACCTGCATGGAGGGGTTTGAAGAAGCGTGGGGCCTAGAGAAGCTTGGACCCTGGTGTCCCTCATGGGCCTTAGCCTTCCCGCCTCCGTCAAGCCATCAGCTGCATCAGTAGCTGCCTGCAGGGCAAGCTTTTGAGAATGTGAAAAATACTTTCCTACAACCAGGGAAAGCTCAAAGCTTGCCCCACCCCTCAAGCCCCCCACCCTCCCCTGGTGTGGAAGCAGGCGAGTTCTAAGTACTCGGTTTCAGAGCCCTGCTCTGTCCAGCTCAAGGACCAATCTGGTTTAGCTTCTGAACAGCTTCCCTCGCCAGGGGGCCTAGGCCTGGAAGGAAGCTCAGTCTGTTCTGCCTGGAACTGCGGCCAGAATCTCCCCCTAAGTGCATGGCTGCTCGTGGCCCCCCGCCCAGCCTCTCCACAAGTACTTGTTTCCTGCCCAGCCAGCCGACCTCACTTCATTTCTCTGGCAGCAGCTGGGTCGGGCTCCTCCACCTTCCCCCTACTCAGCGTCTTGCTGTTTTCCGGGGCAGCACCTCCAGCGCCCTCCCACCTACCCCGCCAGCTCCAGACATTGGCAAGGGCTGTCCCGGCCCCCCGTGGCTTGGCCCTTTCCGAGCCTCTTTGGGGCCCTGCCCGAATCAGCAATGACAAGTACCTTCTCTTCCTTCTCCCTCGCACAAGGTGACCATTGTCCACCGCACAAGGGAGGACCATCCGTGTTCACGCTGCGGCGGAGAAAGGATGTTTACCTGAGAGAGTCCTCAGCACTGCTTCACGCTGCGTGCAGCCACTCCACTCCGTGTCACATGCAGGCCAAGCGTGTATCTCTCCCAGGCCCACATTACAGGTGCAGAAAGCAGGCCTGCAGGGCACAGAGTGGGCAGGCAGGCTCAGGAGAGGCCCAAAGGCTCAGAACAGGATCAGGTCAGGCCCACAGGTGGCCTCCACTTGCAGAAATGAGGCTTTGGCAGGTCTTACCGCTGGGGTAAGACCTAGAGCCAGACATCCTGAAATGTGAAGTCAAGTGGGCCTTAGAAAGCATCACTACGAACAAAGTTAGTGGAAGAGATGGAATTCCAGTTGAGCTATTTCAAATCCTAAAAGATGATGCTGTGAAAGTGCTGCACTCAATATGCCAGCAAATTTGGAAAACTCAGCAGTGGCCACAGGACTGGAAAAGGTCAGTTTTCATTCCAATCCCAAAGAAAGGCAATGCCAAAAATGCTCAAACCACTGCACAATTGCACTCATCTCACACACTAGTAAAGAAATGCTCAAAATTCTCCAAGCCAGGCTTCAGCGATACGTGAACTGTGAACTTCCAGATGTTCAAGCTGGTTTTAGAAAAGGCAGAGGAACCAGAGATCAAATTGCCAACATCCACTGGATCATCGAAAAAGCAAGAGAGTTCCAGAAAAACATCTCTTTCTGCTTTATTGACTATGCCAAAGCCTTTGACTGTGTGGATCACAATGAACTGTGGAAAATTTTGAAAGAGATGGGAATACCAGACCATCTGACCTGCCTCTTGAGAAACCTATATGCAGGTCAGGAAGCAACAGTTAGAACTGGACATGGAACAACAGACTGGTTCCAAATAGGAAAAGGAGTACGTCAAGGCTGTATATTGTCACCCTGCTTATTTAATTTATATGCAGAGTACATCATGAGAAACGCTGGGCTGGAAGAAGCACAAGCTAGAATCAAGATTGCCAGGAGAAATATCAATAACCTCAGATATGCAGATGAGGTAGAAAGTGAAGAGGAACTAAAAAGCCTCTTGATGAAAGTGAAAGAGGAGAGTGAAAAAGTTGGCTTAAAACTCAACATTCAGAAAATGAAGATCATGACATCTGGTCCCATCACTTCATGGGAAATAGATGGGGAAACAGTGTCAGACTTTATTTTTTGGGGCTCCAAAATCACTGCAGATGGTGTCTGCAGCCATGAAATTAAAAGATATTTACTCCTTGGAAGAAAAGTTATGACCAACCTAGATAGCATATTCAAAAGCAGAGACATTACTTTGCCAACAAAGGTCCGTCTAGTTAAGTCTGGTTTTTCCAGTGGTCATGTATGAATGTGAGAGTTGGACTGTGAAGAAGGCTGAGTGCCGAAGAATTGATGCTTTTGAACTGTGGTGTTGGAGAAGACTCTTGAGAGTCCCTTGGACTGCAAGGAGATCCAACCAGTCCATTCTGAAGGAGATCAGCCCTGCGATTTCTTTGGAAGGAATCATGCTAAAGCTGAAACTCCAGTACTTTGGCCATGCAAAGAGTTGACTCATTGGAAGAGTTGACTCATGCAAAGAGTTGACTCATTGGAAAAGACTCTGATTCTGGGAGGGATTGGGGGCAGGAGGAGAAGGGGACGACAGAGGATGAGATGGCTGGATGGCATCACCGACTCGATGGACGTGAGTCTGAGTGAACTCCGGGAGTTGGTGATGGACAGGGAGGCCTGGCGTGCTGCGATTCATGGGGTCGCAAAGAGTCGGATACGGCTGAGTGACTGAAATGAACTGAAATGACCCCTGGGGGTTCTCTCTGTTCAGGCTCTGTTCATCCCATCTCTCCTTCCCACCTCCTCATTCAACCCTGCCAGCTCCCCTCCCCACAGCAGGTGTTCTTATCGCCCCACCTTTTTAATATTTACTTATTTGCCTGCCTTCGTTCTTAGTTGCAGCACGCAGGGTGTTTCATTGCACCAGGACTTGGACTCTTCACTGTGGGGTGCAGGCTTGGTTGTCCCACTGCATGTGGGATCTTAGTTCTCCAACCAGGGATCAAACCCACATTCTCTGCATTGGGAAGTGGATTCTTAACCACTGGATCACCAGGGGAGTCCCTGATTCCGCTTTGAGAGATAAGAGCACAGAAGCTCAGAGAGATTTATCAGCTTCCCCGCAGGGAGAGGAGAAGAAAAGCGGATAGAGGGAAGGAAGGAGAAAGGGAGGTCTCTATCAGCACCTTTTTTTTTTTTTTGAGTATAGTTGCTTTACATAGTTGTGTTAGTTTCTGCTGTGCATCGAAGTGAATCAGCTATATGTATACATATATCCCCTCTCTTGGATCTCCCTCTCACCCACCCCCCATCCCACCCCTCTAGGTCATCACAGAACACCAGGCTGAGCTCTCTACACTCTACAGGAGAATCCTACGATGCAGGGATGGCAGAGCTGGCCCTGAGGAGGTTTCTAGACTTCCTCTTGGGAGACAGGGTGACGAATTGCTCAAGGTCACATGGAGCATCTCCCACTGAGCTAGGGCTTGGGGGTTTGGACACTGGGGTGGTGACTTCGTGGTCACCCTCTGCAGGAGAGAAAGAAGGTTCTAAGCCAGGACACGCCTGCCCTGGAGGCAGGGAGATATATGAGTTTCTGTGCCTGGCCTGTCCAGCCTGCAGCCTTGGCAGGGGCCACACAGAGAGGGGGCCACATAGAGAGGGAGCACTGCCAGTTACTCCAGACACTTTCACTGGCTTTGCCCCCTACCTCTGCGCAGGCCCTATTGTCCTGGGCTGGAGCCGAAGCTGGGCCAAGACCAGTGAGCTTGGAGGGAACCTTTCCAATGGGAGGTGCTGTGGAGAGGAGCTGAAAAGGGGGTGGGCGTGGCCTCCCTGGACGTTCAGAATTCTAGAATCAATGAAGTCCTTCCAGCTCAAGACTTTGTGTCTATGAAGTGTGAGGTGTGTTTCTCTCCATACCCCTGCTGCTGCTGCTGCTGCTAAGTCGCTTCAGTAGTGTCCGACTCTGTGCGGCTCCATAGACGGCAGCCCACTAGGGTTCCCCCAAATCCTACCAGGCTGTAGTCAGAGGGATCTTGGAGACACAGCTCCCCAAGATTTTTATGGCTGCAAACAAACCAGCCCCTCAACATAGTTGAGCCTAAATAACAATGGTTCCTTAATTTTTTACGATTCTGGGTGTGGTCCTGGCTGTCCTTCAAGTTTTACCTGGGACTAGGTCACTTGATCAGCTGTATTCAGCTGGAAGGTCCAAGTGGCTTCCATCACAGATCTTAGGGCTCCATGCCTCCTCTCTCCTCCACTTAGTGTCTCATCCTCTAGGGCCTCTCTATCCTGCAGAACACCCTAGACTTCCTTCCAGCATGGTGGGGGCCAAGTGGGAGGGAGGGAGAAAAGAAGCGAAGGGAACGGCTAGGCCCTTCAAGGGCTAAGCTTGGAACTGGCACAATTTCACTTCTGCTACATTTTTTCCATCAAAGCAAATCACAGGGCCCAGCCAGATTCAAGGAGAGAGAAAGTAGACTCCACCTTTTTTTTTTTTTTTTCCAATTTTTTAATGTATTCGGCTATAGTGGGTCTCCACTGGGGCATGTGAGATCTTTAGATGGAGCATGTGAACCCTTAGTTGCATCGTGCAGAATCTAGATTCTGACCAGGATTTGAACCCAGGCCCCCTACATTGGGAGTGCGTAGTCTTAGCCACTGGTCCACCAGGGAACCCCCAGTATCTACCTCTTGATGGTAGAAAAAGCAAAAAATCCATCTTTAATCCATCTTTAATCCATCTCAGAGAGGCGGGAATTCACCAGTTTTAAGAAAGTCAGGACAGAGCCCCAGGGGCCTGATGGAGACTCCGGCACTTGGAGATGGGTGAGGCCCCATCCCTGCCCGTGGGACTCTCTCCCATCGGCTCCTAGATGACAACTTCCCCCAGTGCTGTTCCCACAGTGGCCCCAGAGGCCTGGACTGCAGGAGGAAGGGCTGGGATCAAATGAGGCTATGCAGGGAGGTGGGGAGGGCACGGGCCCCTCTGTACCAACTGTTGAGGCGTCCGAAGGTGAAGGTGGGTCTCTTTATTGTGGGATGTGAGGGGAAAGCACCTATTCCTTGCAGAAACCCACCCCACGAAGGCTTTGGCTGGGACCAAGCTTGAGGAGGCTGAATCGTGGGACAAGACAGGCTCTACTCATCTCACCGTCCTGGGAGGGTTGGTCCTGGGGAACCCCAGGTCCCCCTCTTCTCATCTTCCAGGTGCCCTCTGCAGCAGTGCTTAGCTGGTCTTAGCAGGCCCAGACACTGGGCAGCCATGTGAGTCCCTGAAGACTCCCGATTCCCACCCCTCTCCTCCTGGCTCTCATCTAACTTATTCATGCAGCCCCTTGACAGCTATTTACTGAGCACCGGCTGTGGGCCAGGCGCTGTGCTAGTCACTGAGGCTCTATCAGTGAGCAAAATAAACAAAATCCTTGTCTTCTTGGAGTCCAAATTGGAGGAGAGGGAGTGTGTTTATAGATAATAAACAAAATAAATAAGTAAATTATAGAGTGCTGCATTCATTTCCTGTGGCTGCCATAACAAATTACCCCAAACTTGGAGGCTTAAAACATCAGAAATGTATTCCCACACAGTTCTGGAAACTAAACGTCTGAAATCAAGGTGTTGGCAGGGCCACACTCCCTTCACGGGCTCCAGGAGGAGAGAATCGGGCCTCTTCCAGAATAGTGGTGCCTGGCAATCCCTGGAGCTTCTTAGCTAGTGGCAGCTCCCTTCCAAAGACCACTTCCATCTTTACATGCCTTTCTCCCCTGTGTTCTGTTTTCTCTTCTTCTTATAAGGACACAAGTATTGGACTAACTGCTACCCTAAATCCAGGACCATCTCATCTCAAAATCTGTAATTTGAGCACATCTGCAAAGATTTCCAAATCAAGTGACATTCTGAGGTCAATGATTTTGGGGGACACTATTCAACCCACTACAGTTATATTTGCAGATTCCAGGGGTTTGGACATAGAAATATCTTTTAGGGGACCACTCTTCCACCTACTACAAATATAGTAGAGAAAATAATATGAGGATATTTGAAGGAAAACGAAGCATGGTAGTGCTTCTATGGTGGCTCAGGGATAAAGAATCTGCCCACCAATGCAAGAGACGCAGGTTTGATCCCTGGGTTGGGAAGATGCCCTGGAGAAGGAAATGGTAAACCATTCCAGTATTCTTGCCTGGGAAATCCCATGGACAGAGGAGCCTGGCCGGCTACAGTCCGTGGAGTTGCAAAAGACCTGGACATGACTAAGTGGCTAAACAACAGCAACAAAAAAAGCATGGTAATATAGGAGGAAGGGTGTAGGTGCTGGAGTGGGAAGGGTAGCCTGCAGTATTAAACAGATGGTCAGGAAAGGCTTCCTAGGGCTTTACTGGGGCTTCCCTAGTAGCTCAGTTGGTAAAGAATCTACCTGCAATGCAGGAGACCCCGGTTTGATTCCTGGGTCAGGAAGATCTGCTGGAGAAGGGATAGTCTACCCACTCCAGTATTCTTGGGCTTCCCTGGTGGCTCAGCTGGTGAAGAATCCACCTGCAATGCAGGAGACCTGGGTTCGATCCCTGGGTTGGGAAGATCCCGTGGAAAAGGGAACATCCCCTGGAGAAGGGAATGGCTACCCACTCCAGTATTCTGGCCTGGAGAATTCCATGGACTGTACCTTACAGCAAAGGGTCAGACACAACTGAGTGACTTTCACTTTCATGACGACTGAGAAGGTGGTCGTCAAAGGAAGTTAAGGGGTGAGCCATGTGCATGTCTGAGGGGAAAAGCATCCAGGCAGAGGGAGTGGGCAGTGCAAAGGTCCTGAGGCAGGACCGTGTCTAGCGATCTGAGGAATAGGGAGCTAGAGCAGAATGAGTAGGGGGCAGAGTGGTAGGAGGGTGGAATCACATGGGGCCATGTCAGTCACAGCATGCACTTTGGCCTTGATTCTGAGGAGAAACGGGAACTGACTTGGTTGCCACAGCATCCCTCTGGTTGCTGGGCTAGGCATAGACTGTGGGGGGGCCAGGGATCGAAGCATAACTCAGCCGCCCACTCTCTGCCCCCACCAGGGCGGCCCCCGGGCAGCGGGCCCTCCATGGCTCTGGAGCAGCTTCCCAGGACCTTGTCATAGAGAGGCGCCTCAGATCCCCTGCTGCCCGACCCCCTGCCTGCCCACAGGGCTCGGGTTACCCCTTGTCAGCTGTACCCACCAGAGCCTGGGAAAGTCAGCTTTCCAGAAAGATTTCATCATTTTCCATTCGGAAAAGCTTGCCGCTCCCTCCGCTCCCTCCCTTGTTCCTGGGGCTGAGTACAAGGGCTGAGACACTCAGGAGCTCAGAGGGGGCCTTCCAGCCCGCCCCACAGCCACCTGGGACCAGACTACCCCATCCCCCAGCTGGCGCGCCTTCCGCCTGGGGCATCCTTCCCCCTGTCCCCACTGGACTCTGCCAGTCATAGCCCTCATGCCCTGGCACCTCCCCAGCCTGCTAAGTGGGGTTGGGGCCTCTGGACAGAGGCACAGGAAAGGGCTGTGAAGGAGGGGAGATGGGTCGAGTGTCCCCCTCCAGGGCTCCCTCACAGAGGCCAAGCCACTGTTGGAAACCAAGCACCTGCCTTCGCATCTAAGGCAAGTGGGCCCCAGCATCTCTGGAGCCCAGAGTCTTCTCCTCCATGATGTCCCTCATTCCCATTGCCGTTGTGGGCCCCTCAACACGGAATCTGTCAGTGTGTGCAGACCCTGTCAGCATGTACAGGACCTGTTGTGGTTTGCAGAGCCTGTCAGTGTTTGCAGAGCCTTCTTGGTCGTGGAGCCTGTTGCTATTTACTGAGATTGTTTCCTTTGTTCCTCCAGGCAGCCCCCACCCGTTGCACAATGATGGCTTGTAAAGTTCCTTCTTTCTTCCTCCCCTGACGTGTCTCACATCCCTCCCTGTGGTCTCCCCAAGGATCCACAGGGCATTTCCCCAAAGGCTGCAAGGCTCAGACCTTCAGAAATGTCACAGCCAATCCGCACACTCCCCAGTGGGGCCATATAAGCTGAGGGAAGGGTGGGTGGGGCTGGAAGTGAACGGAGGGGCTACCCACTTCCGAGCTGAAGTCCTGAAACAAGCATCAATTTGAAGGTAAGCAGACCTGGCCCTCTGTCACTTCCTAGGTATGGGCTTTGGACATCCTCTCAAGATTCCGAGTCTCAGTTTTCTCATCCATAAAATGGGGCTGGGGACTTCCCAGGTGGTCCAGTGGGAATTCGCCTTCCAGTGCAGGGCACGTGGGTTCAATCCCTAGTCAGGGAACTAAGATCCCACATGCCGCCCGCCAGCTGAGCCCGTACGGCAACTACTGAGCCCAGGTGCCGAAACCTAAGACCTAACACAGCCAAAAACAAAGAAATATTTAAAAAATAAGACGGCGCTGAGTTAGACCATGTGGTGATATGTGATTCACCTGGTATAACGGGTGAGCAAAGTGTGTGAATGACAAGCGTCTGTGTGTGCTGGGTGTGGGGCTTTCCTCTTCCACAGAACATCTCCAAGGGCTCAAGAAGCCCTGGGCATTCCTGTCATCATCTCTGAGTGGTGAAAATAAGCCCACAAGGGTCTAAAGTGGGAGCTGACCTCACGCAGGCCCTGTCTGTCAGGAACTTGGAGAGAGTCAACGTGGGAGCCCTTGGTCACTAGCCCTCCTCTTCCCCCAACCTCAATGTTGCTTCAATAGTGAGTCGCACCTAAAGCCACAGGTGTCCCCTGAGGTAGGGGTTTTGCACTCCCGTAGACTATGGCTCCCTGAGGCAGGGCTGTGTCCCCCCTCAGACTGGGGCGCCTATCCCCTCTCAAACCCCAGGACGGGAGTCTCAGCATCGACCTCCTCTGCTGTACTCGCACACTGCTGAGTGACCACCCAAGAGGACAGGGTGACTGGTCCTGACAGAGGCACATGGCAGGGCGGGGCGCTCCTGAGGAAGAATGTGCGGATGAAGGGTCACTTCTCAGGGCTCCCCTGGTGGCTCAGTGGTAAAGAATCCACCTGCCGGTGCAGGAGACACAGGCTCAACCCCTGACCTGCGAAGATCCCACAGGCCGCGGAGCATCTAAACCCAAGCACCACGACTAGTGAGCCTGAGCTCTAGAGCCTGGGAGCCGCAACTGCTGAAGCCCATGTGCCCTGGAGCCCGTGCTCTGCGATAAGAGAGGCCACCGCAGTGAGAAGAACTCGAGAGTAGCCCCCACTCACCACAAGTAGAGAGAAGCCTGCGCAGCCATGAAGACCCAGCACAGCCAAAGTAAATATTTAATTTTTTTAAAGAGGGTCACTTCTCTGAGCCCTTGGCTCAGGTCAGACTGGAGCCGTGATCAGCTTGGAGCCATCAGCCAGCTGACTCTATTTAAAGTGCCTGCTGTATGCAGGGCCCATGGGCAGGTGTTCTGGAAGAGACCAAGAGGATCAACCTGCGGTGTCCTGGCCCCTGGGAGACAGGCCGGGGCCTAGGGGGAACTGAGTGCTGGGTGGCAATACAGACACGGGGATCTGGGGAGAAGGGAGAGAGGACGCTGCAGTCAGGCAGCGTCCTTAAGGAGACCCTCTTGGGACCAAGTTTTGGGGCCAATGGCCTCGGCTTTGACCTACAGGGAACCCCTGAAGGCCATCTCCTCATCCCACCCACCTCCATTCCACCCTCACCGCTCTACCCGACCCCTGCCTTCAACTTCTCTGGCAGTCTTGGTCCCTGCTTTCCCAGGAGCCTGTCCTCCCCATCCCTTGAGCCCCCAAGGCTGAGCCCTTTCTCTCCTCCTGCTTCGGCTCCAGCTCCTGCTGGGCCAGGGGAAGCAGAGGAAGGAGCTCCCTCAAGAGCCTGCCGAGGGGACTTCCCTCGTGGTCCAGTGGCTAAGACCCCACGCTCCCAGTGCAGGTGGCCGGGGTTCAATCCCTGCTCGGGGAGCTAGATCCTGTACATCACCACTGAGAGCCTGCATGTGGCAGTGAAGATCCTGTGTGCCATAACTAAGACCTGGCGATGCCAATAACAAACAGAAAAAGAGCCTGCTGAGGGCCGCTTGGGATCCACCTCCTGGCTCCTGAGCCCCCCACCCTGAAGCCTGCGTAGGCTGGGGATGTCTCACAGAGGGATAGCCAGGGTGCTCTAGAGAAGGAAGGAGCCCACGGGAGGCCTCTCCTAGATCCCCTGCCTCCACGTGGAGCAGCTACACCCACAACCAGCAGAGGAAGCAGATTCTAGGGCCCACCAGGTAGTGGGCTCCACCCAGGCCATCCCACTTTCGTTCCCTGCTAGCAAGTTGAGGCCAACTCGTTCCTCAGCCCGGCTCAGGTTCCTGAGCAATGGGGTGCTGAGGGTCCTCAGAGGTGGCGTTGCTCAGGGCCCCTGGAGGTGACAATGAAGACATCAGCATTGACCCAGCCTCAGGGACCTCATTCTGAGGAGGGAGACACAGCCCTGCCGTCTGGAATACTCTACTCCAATGGGGGAAATAGAGCCCCTGTCCTCCAGCAGCCCCCAGACTGAGCAGAGAGACACGGCCCCTGCCCCCCTTCAGGGCTGTCTGACTGGGCCTTGAACACCTCCATCCGCATCCAGGGAGTGAAAGCCAAGAGGTCACCATCCCCTGCCTTAGGTCAGTCTTCCCACCTACCCTCAGGACGAAGGATAGGACCAGCACAGAGCAGGAAGGGAACTTAGAGACCTGTGTCCCCGCTGGTCACTGGCAGGCAGGCCCCTTCATCGTCGCCCATGGGGCCCAGTCTCTCCCAGAATTCCTGCTAAGAAGCATTCCTTGCCATATGCAGGAGAGGAGCCCGGGGGCAGCTTTGCCCTGTCCCACCAACCGCTTCCCTCACCCCAGACGCTGATATGCTCGGAGAGGCCCTATGGGTGAGGGAGCAGGGGAGGCGGATAAGCCGACCTTCCTCCAGACCCTGTTTTGGCTGGAAGACCGCTGAGCTGTTCTGTCTGTGGGCGCAGGATGGACAAGGGACCCTGTGGGGGAGGGGCTTCCAGGCCTGAGGCCCCAGTGGGTTGGGACGGCCCATCCCCTGGCAGGAGGGTGAGTGTACCAGAGCCCCCGCTGAGGTTCACGGTTTCTCTTGGCTCCTCAGGACACCAACTTCATTCTGTGGTCCCCACTCCCAGAGACACAGACAGAGGTCCCCTGAGCCTCCCCAAAGCTTCCACCAACGTCCCTCAGGCCCCTGTTATTCTCCTGTCTAGAAACCTTGCCCCCAGCAACAGGGAAAAGAGAAGGAAGGAACTGTGTCCCCAGTGAAACTAATGGATAGAGCCTGGCCAGGCTCTGCCTAGACCCTGTCCCCCCGCTGCTCAGCGGTGCTGCAGTTGAGCGATAAGACCCAGGGAAGGCCACGTTCAGTCTGGGGGAGCTGAACTTGACCCATGTGTTAGATAATTAGAGGAAACTGTTTTTTTCAGTATGAGAATGGCTTGCAGGTTCATATAGAAAATTGGGTTAATTTTTGAGAGATACAGGCTTCCCTGATAGCTCAGTTGGTAAAGAATCCGCCTGCAATGCAGGAGACCCCAGTTCGATTCCTGGGTCGGGAAGATCCACTGGAGAAGGGATAGGCTACCCATTCCAGTATTCTTGGGCTTCCCTGGTAGCTCAGCTGGTAAAGAATCTGCCTGTAATGCAGGAGACCTGGGTTTGATCCCTGGGTTGGGACGATCCCCTGGAGAAGGGAAAGGCTACCCACTCCAGTATTCTGGCCTGGAGAATTCCATGAATAGTATATAGTCCATGGGGTCACAAAGAATCAGACACGACTGAGCGACTTTCACTTTACTTCATTTGAGAGATGTATTCTAAAGTGATTAGAGGGGACATGTCGTAATGTCAATAATTTACTTTCAAATATTTCAGTTCCAAAAAAGGTGAAACAAATCTGGCAAAATGTCCACTGTTCTGTCTTGGTAATGGATGCTTGTAGGGTCATTGTACTATTCTCTCTACTTGTTTAAATGTTTAAAGTTTCCCACAATAAAATATTCCCCAAAAAAATTTTTGTAAAAAAGGAAACATTATACCAACCTGAACTCGAATACCAAGGCTACTACTTTCTTGCTGTGTGACCTTTGGCAAATCACTCAACCTCTCTGGGGCCCATTTCCTCTATAGTTAAATAGTACAACTATTGGGCTTCCCTTGTGGCTCAGTTAGTAAAGAAGCTGCCTACATGCAGGAGATCTGGGTTCCATTCCTGGGTTGGGAAGATCCCCTGGAGAAGGGAAAGGCTACCCACTCCAGGATTCTGGCCTGGAGAATTCCAGGCACTATATATAGTCCATAGGGTCACAAAGAGCCAGATACGACTGAGGGACTTTCACTACAACTTCTACATATTCCTCTTAGCAGGGTGTGGTGAGGATTAAACATAATAGCTAATGGGGAGCAGTGCCTGGGACATAGTAAGTGCTCAGTTAAAAATGGGTGTTTGCAAAAAAAAAAAAAAGTTGTTTGCGGGACTTTCCTGGTGGTCCAGTGGTTAAAACTTCATCTTCCAGTTCAAGGGGCTCAGGTTCAATCCCTGGTCAGGGAGCTAAGATCCAGCATGCTTCCTGGTCAGAACATAAAACAGAAGCCATATTATAACAAATTCAATAAAGACTTCAAAAAAATAGTCGACATCAAAAAATAAAAGTCTTTTAAAAATATGGATGTTTGCGAAATGAAAGATGGGGAGGCTATTGAGAGGAGTCATTTTCTCAAATTCTGAACTTCAGTTTCTCGGCCCTCAATAAGCAGTAGTTAATGATATTACTTGAGTCAACGACTGCGCCCCCAGCCCACAAACCAGGCCAGGTTAGTGTTAGATGCTGGGGAGAAGAGAAGGCTGGGGTTACTCTTAACAGGACCAGTAGACACTGGTTCCATACAAGAAGCCCCTTCCCCACTTGGTACCCAGCTCAGGAACAGAACAACCCCCCACCCTTTGGCCATGCCCAGTCACTCAACGTCGAGAACAGTCAGGGTTGGGAGGTCAACCCCCTCAATATCCTGCATGGAGAAGCAGGGCGGGGAGTGAGAGCCCCGTTCCGAGGACAAGGGCAGTGGGGCACTCAGCGGGTAACGGGAGAAGGCCAGCACTTTCCTATTTTGGGAGGCAGGAGGCAGCAGGTGGCTGGCTGGTGCTGAGACATGTGAACCCTCCTGTCAGCAGGCCATGTGGCCAGCAGCAGGGCAGCCTGGCACTGCTGGGCATGGCCTGGGCCCCGAGTGAGCCCCCCAGCCAGGAGTACTTGTGGCCACAGAGGGAGGGAGGTCTGGTTTCACCATCACAAGGGCATTCTCCCTAATTCAGCTCAGGAGAAAAGGCTGCCTAGAACCCTCAAGTCCCCCAAGGAAGCAGACTCCAGGGTCTGGATATTCTGAGGTACTCCCAGTCTGAGTGCTGTGCTTAGTTGCTCAGTCATGTCTGACTCTTTGCAAACTCATTGACTGCAGCCTACCAGGTTCCTCTGTCCATGGGGATTCTCCAGGCAAGAATACTGGAGTAGGTTGCCATGCCCTCCTCCAGGGGATCTTCCCAACCCAGGAATCGAACCCAGGTCTCCTGCATTGCAGGCAGATTCTTTACCGTCTGAGCCACCAGAGAAGCCCAATAATATTGGAGGGGGTAGCATATCCCTTCTCCAGGGGATTTTCCTGACCCAGGAATCCATCCAGGGTCTCCTGCATTGCAGCTGAGCTACCAGGGTAGCTCATTGCAGCTGAGCTTTACCAGCTGAGCTACCAGGGAAGCCTCCCAGTCTGAGTGGGGAAATGCAGTCTTTGCACTCCAGGAGCTCCTAGTCTGATGAGAGACATGGCCTCTGCCCTGGGGAAGCCCCTAGTCTGACGGAGGAGATGCAGCCCCAGCAGGGGAGGGTTCCAACTGAGGGGAAAGGCTGGCCACCGTGGGGTGCGGGGCTGGAGCGCTCCACTAGGCTTGGAGGCAGCCCACGATGCTGCAGTTTCCTTCGGCAGCCTGGTTATTTCGGGGTGGGCAGGAGGAGCAGGCAACTTTCCAGATTAAAATAGCCTTCCCTGGGTGTCATTCCTGAGACGTGCACAGCTCCCAGCTGAATGTTTGTCACATGGCTCTTTTCCTCCCGCCCCGCCCAGGCGGGCTGGGCAGGGCTGGGATGGTAGTCCTACCCAGGGAGGGGGGCGGTGCAGGGAGCAGAGTTGAGCCTTGTTTCCTAATTGGGGCAGTGTGGGAATGCAGCTCTGGCCACTGAACGCTGTCCGTCACTTGCCCAACTCCTCCTTCCTAAAGGGGCCGCCAGCCCCCTCCCTCAGGAAGCCTTCCCACACTGACTCTGGCTGTATGAAGCCCTCTGGCTCCACCTGCCTCCCCAGTGCTGTGGCCAGTCAGTCATTTCCCATGGTCAGGGGCTTCCCTTATCACTGGGGATCCCTGGAATCAGGACTGGGGGTCCCTGAGGCCAGGCTGTGTCCCCCCTGAGACTTGGGCTCTGTGAGAGCAGGGCTCTGTCTCCTCACCACCTGTTTCTGGTCCAATGGGAAGAAAGTTGACCCAGGACTCGAGAGCTCTGGATTCCACGTGACTCTTGAGGGCATCTCTTTGCCCTTAAGGCCAGTGGCTGGCCACACATGGCTCTTAAGAGCAGAGATGCTCTGGTCACCAATCCAGGTTGCAACCCCAGCCTGGGCTGTTCCAGGCTGTTCATCACCTCCAGTCACTTACTTAACCCTCTGACCCTCTGCAGGGTCAGGAGGGCAACAGTAGCTCTGGCCCCTGGGCAGGTGTTAAGGCTCAAGTGAGATAACGCACCCAAGAGAAATGGCATGGTTCGTGGCAAAGGGTGGGGAAAAGGTGAACCAAAGAAAAGTGTAGCAGTCCAATTCTCAGGCCGGTTGTGGGTTGGGCAGAGCTCTAGGCTCCATGACCCTGGAGTCCGGGGCCAAGAATGGTCCTGGAAGACCACAGCGTGACCTAGGTCACCAGCTGGGCCAGGGCTGTGCTAGGATTCTGATCTGCAGTTCGAGGAACAGGACATGACCTGACTCCGTGAAAGCTCTCTCTTGCCCTTCCCCTCCCCCCCGCCTTCAACTCTCCCTCTGGCTGCCCAATTCCAGCTGTCTCTGGTCCTTGTCGCTTACTGCGCCCCTGACTTTCCCCGCCCCCCTCCCTCCTCATCCAGTTATCCTGTACATGTGACATGTCTGGCGTGGCGTGACCCCTCTGAGCTGGGCAGGGGGCTGGGGCTGGGCCCACACAACATAAATATGTCCTGGGAGTTTACATTGTGGGGACCAGGAATACACACCAGTTGGCCAGCTGCTGCCCCTGTTTATTCCCTGGGGGTTCATGGCCAGGGCCGGGGCAATCCTCAGGTGGCTGCAGCTGTGTGGATGTCAGTGTGCCAGGGACCCCAGAAAACCCCAGGCCACCCGCACCCGCCGTGTCCCAGCTGCCCCTCCCCACCCCCATGGACCACGCCATGGTGCGCATGGGCGTCTGAGCGAGTGGCCCTCCCGGACCTGTGGTTAGGGGCCCCTTGGCCTTCCTCCCCTTCGGCCCCCACTCTGCTCCAGGAACCCAGATCAGACCACAGTGTGTTTTTTCGGGTCGGGCCAAGCTGGGCCTCGCTCAAGGTAACCACTATTAAGGTTTCCCCTGGAACTCTCCCGGGCTGTTTGGCTTTTCTGAACAGTTGACTTCATCATTCGGCATCTTCTCCGACCTGCTCGGTGAAGCAGGCTCTGCCAGGGTTGTCTGTTGTCTACACGGGAAGGTTGAGGTCCCGGGGTATACAGGCCCTGAGTTCCATCCAGAGTGGTCTGTGGTGCTTGTACTCAAGGTAGACAGAGATGGGGACTTGCTGGGTGGTCCAGTGGCTAGGACTCCACAGTCCCCGTACAGGGGGCCTGGGTTCGATCCCTGCTCAGGGAACTAGAGCCTGCAAGACACAACAAAGATCAAAGATCCTGCATGCCACAACTAAGACCCAGTGCAGCCAAATAAATATTAAAAAAAAAAAAAAAAGATAAAAATGATAGCCTCACAGTGGCCCTGCATGGTGATCCACTCCACCTGTGAGAAAAACTGAGGCTGGAGGTGGATAACTGACCACTTGCCCATGGCTGGTGAAGTCAGGTGACAAAACCAACTCTGCCTGGCTTCCTGCATGGTCCTTCCCAACCCACTGCCCACACTTTACCCAGCGAGCTCAGGAACCTTCTGGTAGCAGGTGGGGGGACAGTTCTCAGAAAGGTGCAACTCTTCCTTCCCTCCCAAGATGTTCTTATTGGAAAGTCAGAAAGTATCCAGTAATATAGTTATTTTCACTGACAGCACGAAGTCCTGTGTTAAGTATTGGCAGGAAGGACTAACAACAACAGCAATAATTAATGTTTATTGAAGACTTGCTGTGTGCCTGCTTCTCTGCTCTAAGTGCTGTATATACAACATCTCAGAGACCCCTCACCACAACTCTATGAGACATGGTATTATTACTTTTTTTTTTTTTTGGCCACACTGTATGGCATATGGGATCTTAGCTCCCCAGCCAGGGATCAAACCCGCCCTCCCTGCTTTGGGAACATGGAGTCTTAACCACTGGACTGTCGGGGAAGTCTCGGAGACATGGTATTATTAAATCCAATTTACAGTTGGGAAGACAAAGAAATGTAACTTGTCCCAGGTCCCACAGCTAGAAAGCGTCAGAGCCAGGATTGAGATCCAGGGCCATCATGCTCTGTGTGGGTTATCTGAGTGGAGGCTGACTTCAGAAACCAGCTTAGACAGTGTGGGTGTGAGAACGCAGACACACACACACATCAATTAGGAGGGGACAGGCGAAGCTGAGCCATGGTGTACAGAAGTCATTGGGGTAATGCAGGATAGATTAAGGAACAGTTCCTGGCAGAGGTGGGTTCTGTGTCAGAGCTTGAAGGAAGTGAGAGATATAGGCTATTCCCAATGTGTGGGACCCTGGGCAGAACTAATCTCTAACACAGTATTGAAGAATTGTTCCTGGAACGATGGGGTGGTGATAGCATGGTGGTGGAGATGGAGGTATTGGCGAGGACAGCAGTGTGATGGGTGGCTGAAAATGATGACAGTAATATTTAAAATTAATTTATTTTTGACTGTGATGGGTCTTTGGTGCGCACGGGCTTTCTCTAGTTGCAGTGAGTGGGGACTACTCTCTAGCTGTGGTGCATAGGCTTTCCATTGCAGTGGCTTCTCTTGTTGCGGAGTGTGGGCTCTAGAATGCATGGGCTTCAGTAGTTGAGGCTTTGGGGCTCTAGAGCGCACAGGGGCTTCGGAGTTATGGCACATGGGCTTAGCTTCTCTGTGGCATGTGGGATCTTCCTGGGCCAGGGATCGAATCCATGTCTCCTGCATTGGTAGCTGGATTCTTAACCACTGGACCACCAGGGAAGCCCAGTGGAAGTGATTTTATAATAGAGGAAGTGATGGTGGGAAGGAGATGGAGGTGGTGGTGATGGAGGTGGTGGCAGTGGAGATGGGAATGGAAGTAGTGATAGAAGCAAGGACATAAATCCACTTCCTTTACACTTCTGTCCATCCCTCTACACACACAGCCCTCTCTACTCTACACCAGCCATCACACATTCCTTAGCCTCACAGTGACCTTTGGGAGGGCATTTTTGTCTTCATTCTAGAAATGATGATGATGAGCCACAGACAAGTCACATTCTGCTTGCCCAAGGTCACAAGGCCAGGAAGCTGGCGCCAGGCTCTCTGCCTTCAGGGCTCCTCCCCGCTCGGAATGGGGTACTAGGGCAGCATTGTGTTGCCCTGAGTGGGTGGCAAGGCAGGGGCTCTCCTGCGCTCCCCACATAGAGGCCTTGGTGGACTTCGGTTTGGGGGCGCAGGGAGGAGCAGGACTGGGTGCAGAGGAAGCCATTCTAATCCCAGGCCCATCACCCACATGCTGTGACCTCCGCTGGTGGCAGCCAAGGCAGATGTCAGCTGCCAGGTGACAGCGGGCCGGCAAGGCAGAGCCAGCCTGGCGGGAGCCCCACACACACCAAAAGGATGAAGTCAGGGCTGGGAAATAATCCTGGAGTCAGAGGAAGGCTTGCTTTGGGGTGGCATTCCTGGAAAGTTCTGTTCCGATTGGCTTGAGGCTGGGTCTCTGCACAGGCCTTCCCAGTCAGGAGTGAGTTTATTAATAATCCCTGCCCTGCCCTCTGCCCTCTCCCTGGGCAGAAGTCAGAGCTTCCTGGGGCTTCTGGCCTCTTACTCCAGGGGTGGTGAGGCTCACTGTGGGTGCAGGCAGACCTAGGCTTTAGTTCTAGGCTTAGGGTACAAATGCCCTCCACCCCCAGACTGCGTTCCCCACATCCCCACAGCCCCAGGGCTCCTTTGCTTCAGCCACAGGCTCTCAGGGCTTCGGAGAAATGGTGAACGGGGTGGGTGGTACACACTTGAGCACACAGGACTGCAGGAACGCATGGGTGCCTACGTGCCTGGTTGGGTATGCAGATATAAGCATGTGATCGGGGTTAGAAGAGTGGTAATGGGCTCCCGGGGGTGCACACGTGCAAGGCTACATGTGGCTGGCCTGGAAGCATATAAACCGTGTCTCACTGAGGGGGTTCTGTGTGTGCCCTTGTGAGCCCTGGGTGATGGGTGTGGGTGGCAGGGGCAGACGACTGAGTGTGAGGGGTGCTAAGGGCCTTGTGAACAGGCCACCTCCCCCTAAGTGGATCCCGCCTACAGCTCATTAGCACCTAAGACCTAAATTTACTGCCTCCACTTACCCACCCACTGGCAGTGACCTCATTAGGCTCCTGCCCCTTCTCAGGTCAATGGGATGGAGGGGAGGGATGACTCCTTAATCTGCAACGCAGGATCTCTGGGGGAGGAGGGGAAGTCCTAGGGGCAGGGCAGAGGGGAAACCAGGTACAGACCTTAATATAGTCACAGGGCAAGCCAGGAGGATGTCGGCTCCTATTACACCTGCCTCCTCCTCACCATCATATGACCCAGCTCCTGCTGGCAAGGTGTGGGCGGGTGAGAAGCGCAGGTCCTGGGTGGTGCTGGGGGCCGCCCTGCATGCTGCCCTCCTGCACATCCTTAAATGACTCCCCTCTCCCAACCGGTCCTCCTGGCAAGGAGCAGGGTCCGGCTGGCCATTCTGCCTGGCTCTGACCGGCTCAGCTGGGTGGTCCTGACTCCTCCCAGTGGGCCATGCCAGGAAGTGGGGGAGGGATGGAGAACTCTAGCGCTGACTCTGGGACAGTTGCCAAAGGAACAGGCTCTTCTGACCCATACCCTCCCCTACTTCCTCCTTCACACCCCTGATCCATGATTCCCAACTCTGGCACCCCTAAGGGCAGAGCTCTGAGCTGAGAGGTAAGAGCCAGGGTAAGGAGCAGCAGAAGGGCCGGGGCAGCAGCCCCTTCCCACCACTCCAGGAGAGCAGTATGTGTGCTGTGAGTAGGGTTCAAGGCAAGATCCTTCCCTAAACCCCTCCTTCATAGAGACCCCTGAGCCCAACACAGATGGCGACACAGTTGCACCCCCAGGGAGCCGGAGTCTGATGGAGCTATCATGCCAAATCCCCTCCGATGAGCTTCCTGTGTGATCTTGGGAAAGTGCTCAACAGCTCGGAGCTTCAGTTTTCTTGTCTGTGAAACAACAACACTGCCACCCGCCCCAAAGATACTTTGTATATGCCTGGCAGAGAGCAAAAGCTACATGAAAAGATAGCTCTTCTTCTTCAATGTGGGATTTTTGTAGAAGAAATCACAACATTTGGTCTTTAATCTGAGAAACAGATTGCCGTGGGATCTCTGCACACCCATTCCCACCCAGAGATGGGTCAGCTACGGAGGGTCTGGGCTGTCGAGACACCACAGGGCCTCCCCAGGCTCAAGGTTTACAGTCAAATATCCTGGTAAGTCAGCCACACAAGGGACCCCAGGCCCAAGGACAGCAGTGCAACAGGGGGACAAGGCAGGTTCTGCAGCCACCCACCCCAGAAGATGCTATCCGATGCAGTGACTTCTGGTCATTGACTTCCCGGAAACCCAGTTGAAAAAAAAAAATTATTGATTTGGCTGCACTGGGTCTTAGTTTCAGCATGCAAGGTCTTCAGTCTTCGTTGTGGCATGTGGGTTCTTTAGTTGCGGTAGGAGGGATATTTTTCTTTTAGTTGCAGCATGTGGGATCTAGTTCCCTGACCTGACCTGACCTGGCCCCCTGCATTGGGAGTATGGAGTCTTAGCCACTGGACCACCAGGGAAGTCCCAACCCAGTTTTTTTAATTTACTTTTTTTTTTAATTGAGGTATAAGATTCATGCCTCACATTAACAAATCTGAAGGGTATTGCTTGGCGAACTTGTGCATGTATGTGTGTATGTCCCTGTGACTACCACCCACACCTAGCACGGAGTATTTCAGCCCCACAGGAGGCTCCCTCAAGCCCCTCCCAATCAACACCGTCCCCTCAAGAGAGAGGTGACTGCTCTGACTTGTTTCACCACAGATTGGCTTTGCCTGTTCTTGAACCTCATGCAAAAGGACTCCTGGGGCACTCACTCTTTGTGTCTGGCCCAATTTATTGGACGTGAGGTCTGTGGGGGTCATCCACGTTGTTTCAGCAATTCTAGTTCTTTCTTTTTCATAGCTGAGTAGCCTCCCACTGACCAGCTCTGCCGCAACTGATTGATCTGTTCTGTGGATGGACGTCTGGTTGTTTCCAATTTTTAATTCATAACATTAAAGCAGCCACAGCCTCCTTAGACACGTCTTTTGGTGCACATAACCATGGCTGCCCATTCTTGAGAACATATTTTAAAGGGAATGCCTTGTTAAGAACTCCAGGGAGGGAAGGAGGGATGAAACATAATTGATCTCTTGCCTGGCACCATGAACTTTTTTGCATCCACTGGACCAATCACAGGGGAAGAAGAACAGAGACAGAGCAGCCTCCAAGAGGGAGTCCACCCACCTCGTCCCTGCATCTAGAGCCACCGTGACTGTGTCAATGCATGATTGTGTTCATCTCCTAGGGCAGCCATAACAAACTACCACAGACTTGGTGGCTTAAAACAACACAGATTTATTCTCTCATAATTAAGAAGGCCAGGGAATTCCCTGGTGGCCCAGAGACTTGACACTCTCACTGCCAAGGGCCTGGGTTCAACCCTTGGTTGGGGAACAAAGATTCCCCAAGCTGCTCAGTGCAGCCAAAATAAAAAAAAATAAAAGAAGTCACAGTCCCAAATCACCATGCTGGCAGGGCTGGTTGCTTCTGGAGACTCTAGGAAGAGTGTTCAGTGCCTCTCTCCCAGCTTCTGGTGGGTGCAGTCCTTGGTGTTCCTCGTCTTGGAGCCGCATCACTCCAGTCTCTGCCTCCATCATCATGTGACCTTCTTCCCTGTGGGTCTCTGTATTTCTGTGTCTACAAATCTCTCCTAAGAGGACACCAGTCATTGGATTAGGGGCCCACCCTTATCCAGTCAAATCTCATCTTGATTACATCTACAAAGACTTTGTTTCCAACTCAAGTCATCTTTGAAGGGACTGGGGACTAAGATATCAACATATCTTTTAGGGGGACAATTCAACCCACAATGGTGATTATGACTCTGCAAGTTTGTGTGTGGTGTACATGAGTGTGTGTGTCAATGTGGGTGTGAATAAGTGTAAGGGAGGAGTGAGAGTATATGTGTGAGTGCTTGTGGAAATGTGTCTCTGGTTGTGCTTATGTGGCTGTGGACACATGTACAAGAGCATGTATGTATGTGTACCCTGTGTCCATGGCTTGGACAACCTTCTGGAAGGGCTGAGAAACGTGGCAAGGTAGCGAGATAGCCACAGGCCTGGTTCCACGCTCCCAGCTGGGGCGGCCCCGTGAGTCAAGAGGGCGGAAGACTGTGAGAAGCAAGGACAAGGGTGTTTGCTGAGCTGGGTACAGCCCGGGAGGTCGAGGCAGTGGCTCCAGGCAGCAGCGTGGTTCCCAGGTCCTCTTCCAGGAACGTTCCTAGAAGGCCCCTCCACCCAAGCACCCATCCCCAGAACCCCATTTGCCTGGATGGGGCTGTGCGGGCTGACTCATCCCCTTCCTGGGCTGGAAGCCAGCACTCAGCTACCTGTTGGGCCAGTCAAGTAGGGGCGGGGCAGTCAGTCAGCCCCTCCCAGGCCCTGCCCTCAGGCCAATCCGGAGCAGCGCCCCATCAGCCCCAGCACATGACCAGGGCTGGACCCCAGGAAGTGAAGAAAGCCAGCGGTGAGCACATGGTCAGGTAAGGCCCCGGATGAAAGCTGCTTTTCTCCCCAGGGCAGCTCTGGTAGGCAAACCCACCACCCAGAGACAGGACATTGGGAGGGTCTCCTCAACAGTTATGTGGGCTGGGGGTCTCCTCTGAGCCAGTCACCTCCTTTAAACTTCCCTACCAAGTTTAAACAGGGTCCTCATTATCCCCATCTTACAGATGCAATCGCTGAGGCCCCAAGGAGTTAGACCATCTGCCTAAGATGCCACACATTTGTTTATATTTGTTGGAACTTTCTTATTCTCTCTGGAAATCCATCCCCGGCCCCCACCTCCAAACTCAGACCACAGCTGCTCCCACTTGCCCACTACCTTCCCTTCCCACCCTTCCCCAGGAAGACCCCCGGCCCATGGGGTAGGATCCGTGGAGGGAGAGGGGCTGGTGGTGGTCTCTCATCCCCCCTTCCTGGGCTCCTCTCTAGGGTCCCGGTTTTCGTTTTGGTGTGGTGGTGAGCTTGTTGTCTGTGAGGATGTCGGCTGGTTTGTGTGTACACAGGAGAAGAGGATGTGCGGCGTACCTCCGGGTGGGTTTGCCTGCCTGGGACACCCAGGGGCATGGCTGCAGGCTGCATCTGCGAGTGTGCCCTGGTGCAGGTGTGTGAGTAGCTGTGGGGGTTCAGAAGAGCCTGCCCCCTACGTGTGTGGGTGTCCACAGGGTGCCGCCCCACCACTTCCCCCTTACCAGGTCACCGCCACCATCCTCGGCAGAGCCCCTGGCCCAGGTGAGAGCCTGATGAAAACCGCCTGTGACTGGGGACAGGCACACCTGAGTCTCAGGCCCAGACCCGCTCACTCAGGAACTCAGGGCTGCGGTGTCCTTGAGCAGGCATCACCCCACCCAGACAGCAGCCGTGTTCTCACCCAATGGGATGGGGCGACTCGGGGTGGGGTGGGGGCGGGGGGAGACCGGAGCATGGCTTCTCCCGCCCCTAGGAGCACGGGGAGCTCCGGGCTCCCCAGATGAAAGTCTCAGTACCCCAGCGCTCGGTAGACTGTGGTGAGAGGCGGGGGTGGGGGGGGAGAAGGTCGTGCCAGGACTTGGCACAGACTACAAAGTGTGGGGGGCACCCCCCAGCACTCCCGCTGCCGGCTGGCAGGGGGAGGGGCTGTGACGTTCGGTGGCCTCATGCAGCCGGGAGGAAGTAGCTAATTGCTGACCTGATGACTGGGCGGCCTGAGGAGTGGGGTGATGATGCCACTCGCAGAAGCAGGCTCCCGGGATCAAGGAGGGGGCCCTGCAGGGACAGAGCAGGCCAGGCTGTGCTCTGCAGAGGCTGAGGTGGCTGCGGCCAAAGGAGCAGGGGGTGGGGGTGGTTGAGGCTGTGACCGTGGGAAACGGCTTCTCCCAGGCTTCCCTGAGCTTCAAGGGAAAAGAGTTCAGAGGCCTGGGGGGACAAGGGGATTTGGGAAGGGGCGACAGTGGGGGTGGAGGGGGAGGAGAGGGTGGCAGAGGTGTCCTCTTGTTTCCCCTCCACCTACGGTCCCCCCACCTTCCCTTCTGTCCCCACCCCCACCTTTGTCCCCTCCCTGGCCCCTGTGGCCCAGGTTGGTGAAGACGGAGATAGAGGTCTCTTTTCACCACAAGACCGCCAGGCACAAGCATCCTACATGGCCATACCTACCGTGCTGAAGGCCAGAGCATCCAGGAGGTGTATGAGCCATCAGCCATCCCCAAGGACAGGAACAGAGGGTGCTGCTACAGAGGACAGCACAGGCAAAGGCTGGGTGGTGGGGTTTGTGAGGCTGATGGACGACAGAGGCTTGGCAGCAGTGGTTATGGGGAGAGAGGAGGGGTGCTGGGCCATTCTGCACTGAGGGCCACCCTGCCCCTTCCTGGCAGAAAACTGGGTAAACAGACTCGGATATTCTTCCACACGCTGGGCACAGCTTCTGCTGAGGCAGGGGGGTCAGGACCAGTTCGAGAGCCACACTGAATGAAGACCCACCCTCCAAGTCCCCAGATCCTTCAGCTCTAAAGAACCCGCAACCCTGAATGCCAAGAAACAGGACCCATCCAGCTGCAGTTCAGTCCTCTGGGCCCCCAGCGCCCCCTGTAGGCAGGACGCTACACCAGTAGGGGGAGGGGCTTCCACGTGCTGGGAAGAGAAAAGGAGACGAGACTTGCTCTCCAGGAGGTACGAAGACACCACCTCAGGAACCTGCAGTGGGATAAAGGCACAAACGTTGACCTCAAAGCTCCAATCTGAAATTCAGCCTCTGTCCTCAGGAAGCTTCCACTGTGATGGAAATATACACTCTACCATCAGAACTCCATTCAGAAAGGTGAAACACAGCATCTGGCTTCAGAAAATGTACCATCCCAGGGTAGAGGGTCACACAGCCCCACTGCATTTTTAGGAAGCCCCCAATCTATTGCAGACATATACTAGACATTTCAGTGATTCTAGGGCTGCTAGAAAAATGAATACAAGACGTAAAAAAAAAAAGTCCAGTTAAATCTGAATTTCAGATAAACAATGACTTTAGTATAAGTATATCCCATATAATACATGGGGTAGACTTATACTTTAAAAAAGTATTCATTGTTTATTTGCAATTCAAATATAACTGGACGTCCTGTACTGTTATTTGCCAAAGCTGACAACCCCAGATGCCCCCAGTCCAAGGGCAGGAGGACACCCCCCCCCCCACCCACACACACACACGCACACCCAGACATGGAAATGGAGGTAAACATCTGAGCGTGCTTCCTGCTCCTGGAGCAGTGAAGGAGGTGAGTCCTGGGGCGCCGGCTCGCAGCAGTTTAAAATTCCTTCCAGGCCAGATCCCTAATCCCTCGGTGCACAATGGCAGCCTTCTCCCCCGCCGCCCGCGCCCACGCCCTCCCCCGCGGGGCCGTGGCAGTGCCCCCACGGGCCTCTTAAAGCCCCTTTGAAGCCGCCTGAGCCCCGCGCCGCGGGAGGCCCCGCCGCTATGCCAGCTATGCCAGCTATGTCCCCGGCCGCCGCCGGCCACCACCGCTCCCCCATTAATACTGGCTAATCTGGCTAATAAATAAACTCCCCTCCCAGCCTCAGCCCCCTGCTCGCTCCCCTCTAGCTCCCCTAGAATTGACTTCAGGGCTCTGCTGGAACACACGTCCTCAACTCCCTTCTCCCACTCCCTTCCTGATGTTTCTGACTTTTTTTTCCTCTCACTGGCCGGACTCTGGCCGAATTCGGGGGACCTCTGCCTCGCGCGATGCATCAGTATCTCCTTCAGTCCACCTGCGCGCAGGGAGCCTGCCACATGGCTGGGTGCAGGGGACCGGACTCGAAGCTGGGGAAAGAGCCGCAGGACCTAGGAGCGCCCCCTGGAGGGGGGACGATGCTCTGGCCACGCCCCTCGCTGCCCCGCCCCCAGGCCCCGCCCACTGTGTCCTCGGAAGTGGGGAAGCTCCGCCAGCAGCCCCGAAACAGGTGGCTCCTCGCCCGGGGAAAGTGCCGGCGCCTCCCCGGGCAGGAGTCCCTTCTCCGCAGCCTTTGCTGTCCCCTGCGTCCCCACCCGGGCTTCCGCGAGTCTGACTCAGAGCCGAGCCCGCATCGCTTCACCTCCTCCAACACACCCGCAGCGCGCGGAAAAATTACAGTATTTCAGCGGCACTGTTAATGCGCTCTAATTACCCACCGCCGCTCTCTTCCGTGGCTCTCAGTGGCATTGGGCCAACGCGCCATAATTAGGCCGTCCCTCCCCGGTCCTGGGACACCGCCGTCACCTGTCCCCTGTTCCTCGCCCCCTGTACCCAGGAGTGCTCGCCTCGGCCCCTCCCGCAGCCTCCTGCCGCCCTCCGGGACTGCACCTTGGTCCCAGGAGAGAGCTAGGAGACCCCACCTGGGATGGGGAGTGGGGAGGTGCAGGACTTGGAGACCTGACCCCAGGCCTGAAGGGGGCCCTCCCGTTCTGTAAGGCTACAATCTTTGAGATCTCTGCTGGAAGGGACTGGGAGAGTGGGGAATGGGGCAGGACTCTCTCCATTGAGGTCTATTGGAAAGTTAACTCTTTGGGACGGGGGTGGGTAGGGTGCCTGGGCAATAGTATCCCATTTTGGACATGAGGCTCAGAGAAGTAAGGCTCTTAGGGAAGGCCACCCAGCCAGAACTTCCAGATCAGCTCATTTAAAGAGTCGGACAGGCTCCTTCTCCTAACAGGGGAATTACATTTCTGTGAAGAAAGATGATATCCCCATCACAGACTGGGAGTATTGGCAGCCGACCAGCTGTGGCCTGTTGGTTGCAAGTGAGCTGGTGATGAGTGGCTCAAGTCTCTCATCCCAGGAAGGGTGGGAGGAGGCCCTGAAGACACAGGACCCAAGCCTGGTGGCCAGAACTTGAGGGGAGCAACTTGGCTGTCAGCCTCTTCATCCAAACCAGGCTCAAACCTCTCTTCTATCAGGAACTCTTTCCTGATGCCCAGGGGTTGCAAACTCATGGCCTTGGGCCAAGTTTAATCTTTAGTGAGATTTTGTTTGGCCTTCAGTGTATATGTGGTTTTTATATTGAATGTAAGATCCTATGACAGTGCAGGCTGCCCTCCTCATTGGCAGAGACAAGTGTGGCTAGATTAAGTCCCCAAAGGCATTTGAGCTCTTGGCTTAGATCAGCCCACCTGGCCTGAGCCTTCACGTTTTCCCTCATCTTCTAGGATCTCAGTCTGCATTGCTGCCCCTTCGTAGCTTTTGCATGTTTCTCCATAAGCATGCCAAGATGAGTGTCCCTCCAGCCCCCTCTTTAGGCTCCCCACAGGTGGTGACTGCCTATATTTCTGAGAACCCCTCTGGTAGCCCCTTTTTTTTATCTTGCATATCAATCTCTGCCCTGGGTAGGCGCCACATCTTTTCCAGCAGGGGTGACGTGGTATTTTTCTGCCATCAGATTACAGGCTGCTTGAGGGCAGGATATTGACTCAGACTGGGATCTCACTGAGGGCTAAATGAATGGGTGTGGGAGTAGCACCCTCTATCATAGGGAGCTCCCTGAGGGCAGGGCCATGTCTCCCCTCAGTCTAGAGCTCTTTGAAGGCATTGGATTTTCCCTCAGATGAGGCTTTTGCACCCCATCCAACCCCTCTGGCTCTCAGCTGCTCCCAGGCATTCCTCCCAGGACACCGTTTGTCATGCTTTGATGAATGAAACCTACTAAGAATAACTCAGTCCTTGTAGTCTCTAAAGGACAGGGGTGTTGGGGGCGGCGGGGGAGCCAAGACTGGTGATTGTGAGGGGCTAGAGAAGGAGGATGAACAGAACTATTCATTCAGTAGCATTTTCCCAGGTGCCCATCGTCCACTGGGAAGAGACTCAGGGTGGGGGTGCCGTAAGCCCCCCTACAGTGCCATTCCTGCTGTTGCCAGTAGGGGGAGGTTACACAGGACTCCGGAGATGGAAATGCCAGCCCCCTTCTTCCCAGCCCCGAAGTCATCACATCAGTGCCACTCAGCCCCCTCTATGCCTGCCACCAGCTTCCTCTGCCTGGAAGTCAGGTGCTTGGGGTGAAGGGCAGCTTCCACTGGGACAGGCATTGTGGCGGGGGGTGCCTTCATCTTCCTGAGGAGGACTGTCAGAGTGATCACCGTGGGGTGGGGGGTAGGGAATGGAGAAGCAGTCTCAGAATGACAGGAGGGCATTTGGTGGTGGTGGTGTTGTTTTTTTGTTTTGTTTTGTTTTTAGATAAGAAGTTATTTATTAGTGGTGTTTTAATTTAGGGACGGGGCATGACTGACCCAGAAGATGAACCCCTGTCCCCGCACCCATTTCACTCTTCCTTCCTCATCCCGCCCCTTTCCACTCCCAGACCTCAAGCCTCCAGTTCAGAACTGAGCGACCTTTCCAGGGATGTGTTCTCCCAGGCACTTCACAAGGGGCCCGAGGGGTGGGGAGGCTGTGACCTTAATGCGCTTCTTTGGACGAGGCCTTCCTGGCACTCGGCCCTCACCTGCCACCTCCTGAGAGGGACATTTCGGCCTGGTCTTGGCAAAAACACCAGCCTCTGAGCCAGACAGCCTGGGATGGTACCAGCCCTGCCACTGACTCCACTGTGACCTTGAGAAGTCCTTTGTTCCCTGGGCCTCAGTTTCCCCATACCTAAAATGAGTTTGCTCTAAGTTTCATGCTTTTCGAAACTTTCTTTTTAAAAAATAATGGATCCTATTACTTAAATAGTAACTTATGTGGAGTCTCCACTGGTAACATCGAAAAAGTTTGGAATTCTATGGTCAGAATAGGAGTGGGGGTCCAGAGCCCCAGGGTTCAATCCATCACACACATGTCCACCACACGTGCACACACAGACACACGCGTGTGCATGTAGAATGGCTCCAGGGCACTCCACAGAGCACACTTTACAAACCTCTGAACCCTGAAATCCCCTGAACAAACATTCTGGGGCCCTGCCATATTTGAGAGCTCCAGAACTGGGGATGAGGCTGGGAATGGGGGCCAGCCCGGTGTAGGGAGCAGGGCTGAGAGGTCCCAAGGTGGGGGTCGGGGGTGGGGGCAGAGCCAGTAGGGGGAGTCCTTGTGATACCATGTAACACCACTGAGGCTGGGCAAGGGCCTAGGTCCAAAGCTGGGTTCATGCAAACCCTCTGAGCCAGATTCAAGTAGGCTTGTCTGGTGCTGGGTCCCCTCAGCTGAGGGGAGAAGAGGACTGGTAGGGACTGAGTGCCCTCCCAAGCAGGAGGGGCAGCAGGCATAGGAGGAGGGGGAAGCCTCTGGCAGCCTTTCTCTGGAATCCCTCTCGCCAGGCCCAGGATGAGGGCCAGAGTGGCAGGGTGGGGGCTGAGCCCCAGGGAGCCCCAGTAGGGTAGCATTCCCCACTACAGGAGACACAAGGAGCCTCCCAGCACCCCTGAAGCTGGAAGTTTGAGGATTTGGTGACCAGCAAGAATGCAGTGGGGAGCAGACCTGTCAGACTCTGGAGACAGGAGAACGAGGAGATATGCAGATACCACACAGGGAAGAAAATGGTGTGATAAGAGGCAGGACTGGGCCTGGGGCCCTGGCTTAGGGCAGTGGGGAGGGTCCCTGCAAAGTGGGGAAACAGCAGAAGCAGCCCAGTCCCTCCTTGCTGGCAGATGGACTGTGCTCAGGGCTCACCAGGTAAAGTAGGTGCTGCCCCCTCCCTGATACCCCAGGCAGTCCTGGAGTGTCCATGTTCCTGATTTCCCCCAGAGAGCACGTGGGGGGAACACAGAAGTCTCCCCAGGTCCACCTCCCTGGGATTTATGATGGGGGATGGGGCAGAGCCACCTCCAAGCTACCTCCCCATCCTCTATCCCAACTACACACACACTGACATTTGTCCCCTAGAGACTTCACAGCCTGAGCCCTGGAAACTCCAGGATCACTGCTATGTGCCAGGCATGGCTCTGGACACTGTGGGTTCCAGGAACAGAAGAGTCAGCCTAGGTCTTTGCCCTTGTGGTGCACATGTTTTAGGGAGTGAGTGACAACAAGTCACAAAGGAATCAAGTTCAGGTCGCGAGGAGACAACCATGGGAGCAGAGAGTGCTGGGTGGCTGGGGCTGTTTAGATAGAGTCATCAAAGAATGTCTCCGTGAGGAGGTGACATTCCAGTAGAGACCTGAGCTGCAAGAAGCCAGCTGTGCTTTGGGGCCAAAGGACTTGAAAATGCATGATATTTTTAAACAGAAAAGAACATGTACCCATAAACGTTCAAGGGCAGGGACATGAAGAGCATCTATAAAATGTCCGGCACAGTGACAGGAAATTCACATTCATCATCTACTTCCCTCTTCCAAACCCTGGTGTCAAATAGTATTATTTTCATTTTACAGATAAAAAATATGAAGCCCACAGAGATCATTCATTTACAAAGATGTATTGAGTTTTAGTCTCTAAAAACCCTATAATAAATTCCACGTGGGGTGTGCCGTCTTAGATTCTACAGCCTGAGAGCAGAGAGGAAGATCTGGGAGGGCTTCCTGTAGGAGGAGTCCATGTCTATGCTGAGTCTGAACAGATGAGGAGGGGATGACAGGGGAAGTGAGGGGGTGAGGAGGGAGCCAGGGGGTGGCTCCAGTGGCAAAGATGCTGTGGGCAGAGTAAAATACTGAGGAGGGGGTCCTGCCCGGCTGCCTGGTCAGCAATGTGAGGGGCTGCGGTGGTGAATAAGGAGCCCGCATGCAGGGAGGGGGCCCAGGGGGCAAATGGGCCATGGGTTGTGGCTGTTGGGCAAGGCTGGTCAGGTGGGGCCTCTTCCAAGGCTCTGGTGACCTGGCCCCCGTGAGTGACGATATTACTAATGGTGAAGAGTGGTGCCAGCCAGTGACAAGAACAACTCACAGGCTCACACACTCCTCACATGCAGACAGGCAAGTGCCTGCCACACACACAAACACACGTGCAGCTGGTCTGTATTGACAAGGGTCTGCAGAAGGCACAGATACATGCGCACACATGCACGCGGAAGAAAGTGCATTTTTATTCCTTCCAGCAGTGCCGTACGTGTGGTGCTGAATAATATGGTGAGGCCAGGAGAGAGGCGTCTTGGGAGCAGCTCACCCCTGACTTTTCATCTCCCAGCTTTCCCAAGGAGGCCACCGTCCGGAACCCACTTTGGGCCACTTTCCCAGAGGATGACCCCTCAACAGGAGTCTATCCTGAGGTCGAGGGCCCCTCCAACAGCTTCCTCCTCAGAGTGGAGTGTGGGGTTGGGAAGGAGGAATCTGACCCCTGGCCAATGATCTGGTCTGCAGAGCCTAGGGGCGGGCAGAGGGCAGCACCTTGACTCTGAGTCCCCTACCCTGGCAAGTTCAGAAGCCTGAGACATGTGCCCAGCCTGTGCCTAGGTGCACCCCCACCCCATGGGCTTCCTAAGAGCAGGGACCATGTGTTACCTGCCACTATAGCACCCCTGCCACACAGAGGGCACCCAGCGCTGGGGCCATGGCTGGCAAAGCTGGGATGGGAAGGGGCACTCTGCTCAGGGAGACAGAGATGGAGCACCTCCTAGCAGGGTGCAGTAGCAGCTAGACAGGAATTGGGAAGAGTACACAGCCGCCTGGGACCCCCAAGGCTGGGACCAGGTTGGACGGGTCTTTCATCTATGTGCGGCATCTGCCCTGTCTCTGGCGGCCCTGTCGTGGCTGATGACCCATCAGTGACTCACTGCCAGCTGTGGGCACGAAACGGAGAAAGTGACCCCCAGCTGAGCTCATGCACTCACAATTAGCCCTCTACACCCCCTCACCACGGCAGCCTCCTGGCCTCCACGCACGCACATCCCAGGCTGCCCTTTCCCAACCACAGTGTGCCTCCTGCTGCTTATTTTAGCCTGATGAAACCTCTTAAAATGTCAGAGCTGGAACCGAGCTCCAGATCATGCAGTTCAACCCCTTCATTCAACCAGGGAGAAAACGGCGATTCAGGGAGAGTGAGTGACGTGTCTCAGGTCACAGAGCTAATTGGTGGTATGACCAGAAATTGACTGCAGGCTTTGGGGGGCGTCCCAATCCGGCCATTCTAAACTTTGGGCGGATGGGGTGGGAATGCAGTCTGCTTCAGGCAGCCCGTTGCCAGTCTTCTGGAGCCTCTGGAACCAGCATGCCTGGATTTGAGCCCCAGTTTGCCGGTTATCACCTGGGAGACTATAGGCAAGTTACCCAGACTCTCCATACCTCTGTTTTCCCATCTGTAAAATGGATCTAACAATGGAACCTACTCCCAGATTAATGTGAAGATTGATTCAGTTAATATCTCTGAATTGCTGAGTGCAGTGTCAGGCACAGAATGAGTACTCAGAAAATATTAGCTAACTTGGCTGAGTGCCTACTGCTTGGAGTCACCAAGAATTGGTCCTTACTGTGGAAAGTCTAAAATCTTGGTTTTATCAGCTGGCCCAAGGGTGAACAGATCCCAGGAGGCTGGCTGTGTCGAAAGATTTGCAGCAAACTGATGGATGTGTTACCGTGGGGACAGGGGTTGCTGTCAGAAGGACTGCGGTGGTCGTCAGAAGGACCGTGGTGGCCACAGTGGCTGCCTCCCACTCTGGCAGCCACTCCCTGAGATCTAAAGATTGCAGACCTCACAATCAGGGGCAGCTGGAGATTCTCAGGACTGTTCAAGCTGGGTGAGCCCGAAGGAATGCCCTTTTGAACTCAGAAATGGGCCTCCGTTCCTCTGCAAAATAGTTAGAGGCTATGATGGTTGTGTGCATGAGATCAGGGGCCGTGGTACCTTTCCAACTCTCCCCCTCCCTAACACTCTTGAGGCCAGTCGCCTCCGTTCAGAGCAGTCTTGCTGGGTCCCAGTTGGATAAATATTGACAAATTCTTCTCCTTCCACGTTCTTCCTTTATCAGTCACCAAAGTCCTAACACCTCACACCGGATGAACTATGATCCCAGAACACGTATGAGGTTGGGGTGGTCTCATTCCAGCCCCAGAAATGCTTGTTGAATGGATAACTCGGTGAATCAATGAATGGAGCCATTCCCAGAACCTCCTGAAAACTCACCCTGAGCTTTCAACATTGGGCAACTCTCCGCGGAGCCCCAGCCATGCGCTCCATCTGAGGAAAGGCTTTCCTGCAGCTGTCTCAGCCATCCTTGACACCTCTCATCTCCCACTAACATGGCAACCTTTCTCTGCCTCCACGCTGCCCCCACCACCCAGTCTAGACAATTCCGTGTGTCTGCAGCCTCCCCCAGCAGGAGTGCTGCGTTACAGCCATAGTCACTGCCCACATGGTGAGTGGTCGGGTTCTAGCCCTCTCCTGCTCCCCACATCACAGCTGTCCCCCGTTCACCCCACCCAACCTCCTATGATGGCCTGTGTAAGAACACTGACTTTTTCACTTGCTGTTCCAGGTCCACTGAGAGCCCACGATGCCAGCCAAGCCCGAACCGAGTCCTGGCCCTGCCAGCCCCATAGAGTTCTGTGGGTGACCTATTCTTTATTGGGAGCATCACCTACTGTCTGGACGCCAGCCCATCAGGGAAGACTGAAACCCCTCAGATCAGGAGTCCAGCCCGAGCCGGCAAGGAGTTTGTGCCTCTTTGGAGGCTGGAATGCTGGACCCCAGTTCCATCCTCAGGTGCCAGGACGTGGCCTGAGCATTGTCTCCAGTCTGGTTCCAGCTTTTTCCCCATCATTGACCCACTGCCCAGACCTCTGCATGGTTCCTGGCTACCGAGATCGCTTCACAGCAACCAAAGAGTATCTGAGCTTAGAAGAGCCTAAGGAATCGCCCGGATTGGAGGAGATGCTCTAGAGTATTCACAAACATAATCGTCTTTTCCACTGGAACAATTATTAGGGGTGTTTCAGCACTGGGTGCTGTGGGATAGAGATGCTAAATGTCCCACAGCGCACAAGGCAATCTGCACAGTGACAATGGCACCCCTTCCTTCGCTGGATAAACAGTGCTTCTAGTCCAAAGTGCTTAACTGTGTAGTTGTAGTAACTAAGAGCCGCGGAGGATAAGGGACTGGCCCAGGATTACATGCGCATTTGTCTTATAGGCAATCCCAAGAGGGGAACCCAGGCCTTCTCCCTCTTGAGAATATCAGTGTCATCTGTTCAATATTCCACCAGCAGTCACCAAGTTTGAGGCACTATGGGAGAGTCAAAGACTAAAGTGAGACCCATGCAATGGCTTCACAGAGGTGTCATTTGAGCAGAGGCTTAGAAGTTGGCTCATGGACTGGTGGCTCAGAGAGTAAAGAATTTGCCTACAATGCAGGAGACCTGGGTTCGATCCCTGGGTCAGAAAGATCCCCTGGAGAAAAGGAATGGCTACCCAATCCAGTATCCTTGCCTGGAGAATTCCATGGACAGAGGAGCCTGGAGAACTACAGTCCATGTGACCACAGAGTCAGACATGACTGAGGGACTAACACTTCCACTTCCATGGACCTGTGACTTCTGAAAGTTGGGGAGAGCATAATAGGAAATGATGGGACATGAGGACTGGTGCCCAGGAGTGAAGGTCGATGAGAAGTGAGCACAGACTTTGGGGAGAAAGCAGAGGAGAATGGGGAAGAGTTGGAAGGTGAATTGAGACTAGAGCACAGAGGACTTTGCATGTCAGTTAAGGGTTAGGATTTTTCTGCTACAGGAAATAAGAATCCACTGTGACATCAGAGTAGAAGGTGGGCAGTGGTGAGCACTCTGCTTCATAGCAAGTTTCCTGAGGCTGCCTATGGAGAAGCAATGGGAGGGAAATTATAGGGGCAGGAAACTGCGGTCTGAACATTCCTCAAGAAAGACACACATGATGTCATGGATGAGAACAGGATCAAGGGGATGGGGTGAGAGAATGGAGACCACCTCAGAGCCAAGCCACACTGCAGGATTGGCCATGTCCTTAGCATTTAAACCAGGGATATTATCTGAGTTTGGGTTCCCTCGGAAGTAGACCCTAGGAAAAGGACTTGAGGGAATTCCCTGGTGGTCCTGTGGTTGGGAGTCCGTGCTTCCACTGCAGGGGGCACGGGTTCGATCTCTGGTCAGTGAACTAAAATCCCACATGCCACTCAGAGCAGAAAAAAAAAAAAAAAGGAAGAAGACAAAGGATTTGAAAATAGTTTATCTGGGAGATGATCTCAAAGATAAACAGTAGGGGAATGGAGAAATCAGGCAGGAAAAGGAGGATAGCCCGAAAAAAAAAAAAAATGTGTTACATCAAGCCAATTACCCCTGTGGGCAACTAAAGATCAGTCTTGCTGGAAATCTCTGAGAAAACAGTAGAGAACACACACTTCTGTGTTAATCCTTAAAGGGCAAAGGAGCTGGGAGTGCTTATCCACTGACTCACACCAGTCATTCTTTGAGGGGTTGCTCCTGGGAGCATTAACTCTCTGGTACTTTTGGAATGCTCCACATGCAGGAGCAGGCTTTACAGCCAGAGAAAGTCCTCAGGTATAGTCTCAGGTGCTTGCAGTTGGAAGCTACCAGGTAGCTGTGTAGGAAAACGGTGAGTACCTGTAAGATGGGGCAAGGCATTGACTGTATCTGCAACACACATTCTTTACATGCAAGTGACATGAGTTAGCCAAGACAGCTCCCTGTCTAAAAGTGACTCCATAAGTGAACTAGGTAGAATATTTCTTTCTTTCTTTTTTTTTTTTTTGGCTGCATCATGCAGCAGGCATGTGGGATCTTAGTTTCTCCACCAAGAATCAAACTCACGCCTCCCTGCATTAAAAGTTCAGAGTCTTAACCACTGTCAAGCAAGTGGTTGGATAGCACTTGCTATCCAAGCAAGTCCTAGGTAGGATATTTCTGAGAGAGGACATTGACTGATGAAATGCTTGGCTTCTGTGACCCCAGGAAGGCAGAGAAGGAATCTGAAGTATAATAATTGGTTCTATCAATTTTTACTTTATGTTTTGATGCCAAGTTATCAAGTGCCGCCGCCACTGCTGCTAAGTCGCTTCAGTCGTGTCCGACTCTGTGCGACCCCATAGACAGCAGCCCACCAGGCTCCCCCGTCCCTGGGATTCTCCAGGCAAGAACACTGGAGGGGGTTGCCATTTCCTTCTCCAATGCATGAAAGCGAAAAGTGAAAGTGAAGTCGCTCAGTCGTGTCCGACTCTTCGCGACCCCATGGACTGCAGCCCACCAGGCTCCTCCACCCATGGGATTTTCCAGGCAAGAGTACTGGAGTGGGGTGCCATCGCCTTCTCCGTATATCACATGAAGTAACTCTGTACCTAGTAATACTTTAAAATCTAGTCTTATTTTGACATAGTTACATTAGCCTTTTGCTTTTGTGAGTGTTGTACGTTATACCTTTTTCTTTGTATTTCAGGTAACTCTATGTAAACAGTGTATAGTTGAATCTTGTTCTTATCCAAAATAAGTCTGAAAGTCTTTGCCTTTGAATAGGAAAGTTTTACATATAATAAAATTATCTTTATCTTTAGGTTTAAAATATACTATTTTCCCCTTTCCTTTCCTTTCCCAAGGAGATCCAACCAGTCCATTCTGAAGGAGATCAGCCCTGGGTGTTCTTTGGAAGGAATGATGCTAAAGCTGAAACTCCAGTACTTTGGCCACCTCATGCGAAGAGTTGACTCCTTGGAAAAGACTCTGACGCTGGGAGGGATTGGGGGCAAGAGGAGAAGGGGACGACAGAGAATGAGATGGCTGGATGGCATCACTGACTCGATGGACGTGAGTCTGAGTGAACTCCGGGAGTTGGTGATGGACACGGAGGCCTGGTGTGCTGCGATTCATGGGGTCGCAAAGAGTCGGACACGACTGAGTGACTGATCTGATCTGATCTGATTTTTCCCTTTTTTTATCTTGCCTTCTGTATGTTCTATCCACTCTATGTTTCCTCTCCCCTTTCTTTGCATCTGTTATTTCATCCAGTTACCTTCCTCTATTATTTTGTAAAGTTATTTACTCTTTTACAATGTCTTAGTAGTTACCCAGAGATTACAGCCTGCGTTCTTAACAATACCTGCCAAGTCGCTTCAGTCGCATCCAACTCTGTGCGACCCCATGGACTGCAGCCTACCAGGCTTCTCCATCCCTGGGATTCTCCAGGCAAGAACACTGGAGTGGGTTGCCATTTCCTTCTCCATAACAAATCCTAATATTAACTGATTCTTTTACTCTCTTCCCTTAAAATATAGGCAGAGACCTTGGGGCTTTAACTCCCCACAAACACTATCATATTATTTTTCTATACAACCAGTATTATTTGATATTTACTCACATATTTGCCATTTTCATTGGTCTTGATTCCTTTCTGCATCTCTGACCTCCCATTTGGGTTTATTTTCCCAATAATCCCAATATAAAATTTCCCAATAGGAAATATTTCCCAATAGAAAATATTCTATTAATGTGGGCCCACTGGTGACTAATTCTTGTGATTTTTATTAGACTGAAATGTATCTATTTCTTCTTTACTTGAATTTTTTTTTCTGGGTATTGAAAAAAAAGTTGGTGGTTATTTTCCATCAGCCCTCTAAAGAATCCCACTGTCTTTTGGCCTCTGCTCTTTTACATTAAGAAATCAGTTGTATATCCAATCTATTATCCCTTTGAACGTAATCTCTGCTTTTCTCTGTTTTTTTTTTAATTAATTTATTTTTTATTGAAGGATAATTGTTTTACAGAATTTTGCTGTTTTCTGTCAAACCTCAACATGAATCAGCCATAGGTATACATATATCCCCTCCCTTTTGAAACTCCCTCCCATCTCCCTCCCCACCGCACTCTCCTAGGTTGATACAGAGCCCCTGTTTGAGTTTCCTGAGCCAAACAGCAAATTCCCATTGGCTATCTATTTTACATATGGTAATGTGAGTTTCCATGTTACTTTCTCCATACATCTCACCCTCTCCTCCCCTCTCCCCATGTCCATAAGTCTATTCTCTATGTCTGTTTCTCCATTGTTGCCCTGTAAATAAATTCTTCAGTACCATTTTTCTAGATTCTGTATGTATGTGTTAGGATACAGTATTTCTCTTTCTCTTTCTGACTCACTTCACTCTGTATAATAGGTTCTAGGTTCATCCACCTCATTAGAACTGACTCACATGTGTTCCTTTTTATGGCTGAGTAACATTCCATTGTGTATATGTACCACAACTTCTTTATCCATTCATCTGTCGATGGACATCTAGGTTGCTTCCATGTTCTAACTATTGTAAATAGTGCTGCAATGAACAATGGGATACATGTGTCTCTTTCAATTTTGGTTTCCTCAAGGTATATGCCTAGGAGAGAGATTGCTGGGTAGTAAAAATATGGAACACTTCATGAATTTGCGTGTCATCCTTGTGCAGAGATCATGCTAATCTTCTCTGTATTGTTCCAATTTTAGCATGTGCTGCCGAAGCGAGCACTGCTTTTCTCTGTTTTCAAGATCTTCTCCTTATCTTTAATTTCCAGCTTTTAGTTTTATCTAATAGTAAAAATGTACTTTCATTTTACTCATATAGGCATAGGTATATATCCCTTCTGCTTATCCTGATTTAGGCTCTCAGAGTGTACTGAATAAATGGATTGGTGTCTTTTATCATTTTTTGAAAGCTCTCAGCCATTATCCCTTCATATCTTGCTTCTATCCCAGTCTCTTGAGCTTTTTCAGTGTTTCTTCTAGTCTAATAGACTGTCATCTATATTTCTATCCTTTTACCTTCCCATGCTTCATTCGGGATATTTTTTTCTCATCTAACTTCTAAGTAACCAATTCTTTATCAGCTGTGTCTAGTCTGCTGTTAAACCTATCCTTTGAATTCTTAGTATCAGTTTTAGAATTTCCATTTTGGAAAAAAATAGTTTCAATTCTCTGCCAAAATTCTTTTTTTTCCCCCGTTTTATTGAGATATAATTGACATGCAGCACTGTGTATGTTTGAAGTGTAAAGCATAATGATTTGACTTACATAAATCATGAAATGATAATCTTAATAAGTTTTCTGAACATCCATCATCTCATATGAATGCAAAATTAACAGAATAGAAAAAATTTTTTTCTTGTGATATGAATTCCCAGCATTTACTCTTTTAATAATTTTCATGTATAACACACAGCAGTGTTAATTATATACATTTATCAAGTTATACATTATATCCCTAATACTTCTTTGTTTTATAACTAAAAGTTTGTACCTTTTGACTGCCTACATCCAAATCCACCTACCCCTACTCCCTGCCTCTGCTAACCACAAATCTGGTCTCTTTTTCTATAATTGTTTGCTTTTGAAGTATAATTGACCCACAACACTAAGTTAGCTCCTGTTACACAACATGGTGATTTGGTATTTCTATACATTTCAAAAGGGTCACCATGATAAGTTTAGTTATGACACATCATCATACAAAAATATCACATAGATATTGACTCTATTCCCCACACTGTGCATTTACCCATAATTCATTTATTTTGCAACTGGACGTTTGTACGTCTTAATCCCCCCCAGCTGTTTATTTCCCTTCCTGTCCCCTCACCTCTGGCCTCTTTGTTCTCTGTGTCTATAACTGTATCTATAACTATTCCGGTTTGTTTTATTTGTCCATTTGTTAAATTTTTTAGATTCCACTAGTGAAATCATGCAGTATTTGTCTTTGTCGGACTTATTTCACTTAGCATATTGCACTCTAGGTCCATCCACGGTGTCACAAACGGCCAGATTTTATTCTTTTTTATGGCTGAGTAATATTGCATTTTATATATCTCTCTCACATTTTCTTTACCCATTCATCTACTAACAGGCCCTTGAGTTGCTTCCATATCTTGGCTATTGTACATAATGTTGCAATGATCATAAGGGTGCATATATCTTTCTAATCAGTGTTTTGTTTTCTTCAGATAAATATCCACGAGTGGAATTGCTGGATAATATAGTAGTCCTATTTTTAATTTTTTGAAATGTCTCCATACTGTTTTCCACAATGGCTACACCAATTTATATTCCCACCAAGTTTGCCAAGCAGTCCCTTTTCTCCACATCCTTGCCATTCTGCCGAATTCTTAATTATGTCTTATCTCCTCGATCATGCTAAGCATTTCTTTTCCATACCATGGGGCTTGCATGATCTGAGCTCCTCTACCAAGTTGTTAACTCGGGCCCCAGCAGTGAAAGCACCAAGACCTAACCACTGGACCACCAGGGAATTCCCTATATTTTTTTATTTTAAATCTGCGTGCATAACTCCAACATCTAGAGAGGATGTTATATATCTTTTTCTTATATACTATATATTTGTATTGTTTCATCAAGTGTCTCATTTTTGGTTTTTAGGTTTTGAGAGCAGTCTTGTTTTTGGGGGGAGGTTTTGTGAGATTTTGTTTTGTGTGTGTGTGCCCTGGACATTGTCTTTGCAAAATCATTTATAGAAATTATCTAACCCCAGAATGATAACTTCTTCCAGAGAGGATTTACAAGAGCCTGAAGGCACTGGCAGTCCTGGATCACCTTAATCCAATTTTAGGAACTAGGATGAGTCCAAGCTGAGCTGCAACCCCTGTTAGAATTTGTCTACTCCCAGCTTATCCTTCCTCCTCAGATACAGCCATTTAGGGTCCCAATTCAAAGCAAGTTGGGGGGTCCCCAAACACTTCTCTTGATAGGACTGTCTCTTACCACCCAGGATGCACTCAAGAGCATTCATCAACCTTGCAGCATCTTAGCTGTTTCCTTCCTTCCCAAAGGAAAAGCATTTCTGAAACCAGGAATAACCCCCTCATCTCCACATCTCAACCCAATAATTCTCTGTGGCCTTATTGATCTTACTGGCACTTAGATGCTTTAAACAGTCTGTTGTTGTCTTGTGTTTTCATATATATATACCCATGTGTATATATATATGGTGGTGGTTTAGTTGCTAAGTCATGTCCGACTCTTGCAACCCCATGGACTATAGCCTGCCAAGCTCCTCTGCCCATGGAATTTTCCAGGCAAGAATACTGGAGTGGATTGCCATTTCCTTCTCCAGGCGATCTTCCTGACCCAGGAATCGAATCCAGGTCTCCTGCATTGCAGCTAGATTCTTTACCAACTGAGCTATGAGGGAAGCTCATATATACATATATATATATATATATATATATATATATATATATGTATATATGGCAATGGCACCCCACTCCAGTACTCTTGCCTGGAAAATCCCATGGACGGAGGAGCCTGGTGGGCTGCGGTCCATGGGGTCGTGAAGAGTCGGACACGACTGAGCGACTTCACTTTCACTTTTCACTTTCAAGCATTGGAGAAGGCAATGGCACCCCACTCCAGTACTCTTGCCTGGAAAATCCCATGGACGGAGGAGCCTGGTGGGCTGCCATCTATGGGGTCGCACAGAGTCAGACACGACTGAAGCGACTTAGCAGCAGCATATATATATATATATATAACATTTACATATATTTCTTTTTTCTCTAATTACCTTCAGCAATGAGGTTAATCCACATTTCCTAGTCTCCTGTTTCTGAAATCAAGCACCATGATGTATAGGAAACTTCTGAGACATTTGCAACAGCATTCAAAAAGTGTTTTTTTATTTTTTTTTTTTTTAAGCCAACAGTTTGCACAACACAGATTAGCATGTTATGGATTGTCACAGCAGAGTTTATGTTTCTGAATTAAAAAAAAAAAGATCTGGGATTTATATAATGCATTGACTTTAATACCAAAGAGGGTTGGCTAATCAGGATTATAAACTTTCAAAGGGCAAAGTTAAATGTTGAGTTTATGTTTTGAACAAAGTCTAAATGTTTTGAAAATAAAATTAAATTACCAGTTCATTTTAAAAGAACCATGACCGAGGGAAATTGACAGGAATGGTGGGTGGATGGAAATTTATAGGAAAGGATGAGGGTGGTAGGAAGGGGAGAGGGCAGGTAGACCTGGGGAGAACACAGTGAGTTTGGCACTGGACGCCTTCCTTTACTGGGTTGGAGAGAATCCAGCAGAGAAGCCTATACAGTGGCCAGAAGTGGGGTTCTAGCCTGGCGATCTTGTAGAACAGAGACGTGGACTTGGGAGCTGTTTGTGCACAGATTGGACTCACACCAGACAACACTGGAGGAACATGAACAAAGCCAGGAGATGCCATCAGAGCACTGGTCCTTGGGGACAGAGGGAGGCAGAACACACGTCAGGTGGTGGGGAGGAGGGAGAGGCAGGACCAGCCATCCTGGGAAGAGGCTCTCTCGAAGCCTTGAGGATTGTAGGGTCAATTTCCTCCAAGACGTTGAGGCTGAGGCGTGGAGGAGGACTCTGCTCATTCCGAGAGCAATTTCCGTCGAGAGTGTCGGGAACCTGGAGGCTGCTAAGAAGGGGTTGGGGAGTGAGTGGGAGGCCAGGAAGAAGCAGCGATGTGTGCAAACTTCTTTTTTAGAATGTGTGGGGCTCTGAAGGAAGGAATTGAAGTGGTGATTAAGGGAAGAGCCAGTGAGAACTACTGGAGGAAGTTTGTGGGCAGAAGGGAAGGAGCCAGGGCAGACAGAGGGACCAGAGAACCCCCGGAGATGGAGCAGAACGGAGGGAGTCAGCGCCCACCCCACGGGCCCCTGAGCTTCACCCATAGCTCTGATTCCCATTTTCCCAATGAGGAAAGTGAGATTCAGAGAGGCTTTACTTCCCCAGTGACCGCTAGAGGAAACTGAGACAGGAATGGGACCCAGATGTGTCAGGTCACAAAGCTCACCCTTCAGCCCCCTCCCAACCCACCCCCGTCATGATTTCAGGGTTTCCGCGATCGTGACCACCCCCGTCACCACCACACGGCCACCGTCATCACACCCACCATGGCCTCCACCACGGTGACCACCACCGGCACTGTCCACCCCACCACAATAATTACGTTCACCAATATGAGATTTCCTGTGCTGGACACATGCAGTTTCTGTCTTTGGGGTCTCCTATTCTGAGAACACACGCGAACAACAAAATGAACTAGCAGAGACACTCAGCAGCCAAACTTTTTGATCATGCGGCCGGTCAGGAGCTCTGCTGCCCGTAGTCAGATGGCTGCATTCCTGGTTTCTTCTTGGGGGAAGAGGTACATCAGAAACTGGCTTTTCCATTTGCTCCACTGGCCTCCCCATCACTCGTCCTCACTCCACCCCAAATCTCTACTCATTGTCTCCAAGCTGGGAAAATTAAACAGATTTTTCTGAAGGAAAATCCTTAGGGAAGGGAGTGTGTACAGAGGGATTAGGACTGGGCTGAGGCCCAGTCATTCTCGGTCCTCCTCTGAGACTCTTGGCTTCCTGTGGAGACATGCTCCCACTCCCCTCCCCCAACTCACCGCGCCCCTCCCTGGTACAACCAGGGATGGGAAGCCCAGGGCTGCAGCCTGGCCGCACCACCCCCATGTGGGCCCCAGACCCTCCCCAGCTCTTCCACACAGTCCCTGTCCCCCAACCCCCAAGCCTGAGGCTAGGAGAGATGGAAGTCTGGGATGTAAAGAGAGATGGGGCGGGCAGGAGTAAGGCCTGAGGATGCTCAGAGAAGTTTCCACGCAGGGCATCTGAGCTGCTCTGCCAATTCCCCCTCCTTACTAATCCCAGGATTAGAGAAAGTGGAATCTGGGAATTCAGGAGCCAGAGACCGGGAATGGGGCACGGGGAGGTGAAGGGGACCAGGCAGCTTGAACCTGCTGTGCAGTCTGGTCAGGCCATAGACTTCCCCCAGCTTCACTTCCTCACTTGTCAAATGAGGGTCATCAAGTCCAATTGTGACTGGAGAGGGCGGGTGTAAGATGTGGTATTGATAAGCAGAGGCTAGCTGACTGTTACCATTGTTGTTATGAGCACAAGGGCAAGGAGGGGTGTAGAAGAACAGGCGTGTCCCGAGCCCTGGAAGGCTGCACGGTTCAGTGAGGAGCACGGTGCTGACATCAGATAGGATCACAGCCCTGGGATCAGATAGCACCAAGCCACTGGTGTCAGGCCTGGCTGGGCCTCCTCCCTACTGAGGGAGCCTGGCAGTGACTCCCTCTTCCCAGGCCTCCACTTCCGTGTTGACGCACAAGATGCCTTGCAGACCTCCTTTGGGACTGAGTGACAGCCAGCACCGGTGAGGGTATAGAGCAGTGTCTGTCATGCCTGCCACATTTCTGTTGACATTTTGCCTCTCTCGGAACCTAGTGAGTCCCCTTCCCTCCCCCAACTCACCAGGGGTGAGGACCCCTGCTTCCATCTTCTGCTCTCCTCCGAGGAGATGCCCAGTCAAGAGATGCCCGCCATCCTTCTCTTGTCTGACCATTTTTTTAATTTTTGGCTGTGCCGGGTCTCTATTTTTATATGTGGGCTTTCTCTAGTTGTGGTGAGTGGGGGCTACTCTTTGTTGTAGTCCAGCACAGACTTCGTATTCTGGTGTCTTCTGTTGCTGTGGGATTCGGGCTGTAGGACCCATGGGCTCAGCAATTGTGGCTCTCAGGCTTAGTTGCTTCAAGCATGTGGAATCTTCCCACCCCAGGGATCGAACCCATGTCCCCTGCATTGGCAGGTGGATTCCTACCCACTGCACCACCAAAGAAGTCTTGTCTCCTCTGATTTTTGCCACACTCCTTTCCTCCTCTTCTCCAAAACCATACTCACCTGGCTTCAGTCACTTCCGTAGCTTCAGTGCCTACAATAGCTCTCTATTACTGCCCACATGTAAACATCCTTCTCAGGATGCCCCTATGTTCCACCTTCCGGCCGCGTCTTCTCTCCCCCGGGTCACCAGACACCCCTTGCTCTGAGCTGACTTCACCCTGGCTGACCCCCCTGCTCCCCAACTGTCTGCACAGCACTCATCTTCTGCCACCCCCTTCTCCCTCCTGTCACAACTTCCGAGCTCAGCCCTGGCTCATCCATCTCTGAGCATCAGTGGATATAAGAAGTCACAGACAAACCAAATTTCAAGCAGCAACCAAGAGGAAGCCTATCAATAATGGACCCTAACATCGTTACCAGGCGGATCGGCTTTGGGGAGAAGCAGGTAATCGAATTTCCCTCCGGTCTCCATCTGTCTCCATCGCCCCAGCTTCATCCTCTAGGTGCCCGCCCCGCATCCGGCAGCCCAAGCCAATGAGTCTCGGGTAATAATGCAATTCCGTTCAAGACAGCTTGGGTTCTTTGGGGACAAGGGGAAGGTTTCCAGAAGGATGGGAAAGAGGAGACAAGAGTCAGAGGGGACAAATACAGGAAGAGCACCCACCGCAAAACTGATCTGGGGAGGCGGTGTGGAAAGGAGCCTGTCGTCTTTGATATTCTCGCTCCTCTTGTGTTTTTATCCATGTTGCCTTCCTTTCAAGTTTCTGGAATGGTGTCATGCAGGAGGGTTCTGAGCACATAGAAGGTGCTTAGACACATAATTCCCACCCAGCAGGGCAAAAGGGCTCAGACTCTAGCCCCAAGCTGCCTGGGATGGTGCCCCACCTCACCCTTGGGCAGGGATGTGACAAGAAAGGCCTATGTGACTTCTCTGTGTCTGGGTTAGCCCCTCTGTGAGATGCAGATGGTAGCAGTGATGCCCAACTCACAGCTGGCTGTGAGGACTAAGTGAATTGACCCAATAAAAGCCTAGGAGCGGGACCTGAGCTCTGCGACTGTTTCCGTCAGGGGAACTCTTACCATATCACATGGAGTGGGAATGGCTGCTCCTCAAGGGCCACCCAAACCCTGCCTGTTTGCAGCAAAATGGGGTGGGGGTGATAGCCTTACGGCTGGTGGTGGCTGGCAGCAGCTGAAATCCCCTTTCAGCATCATAACTGAGCCCCACTCCCCGCAGCATCTCAGGGGCAGCGCACTGGGGCTGCAGGCAGCATGGTCCTGGTGTACACGGCTGGTCCATCCCCAGAGCTTTTCATGCCCCTGGTGTGGGGTGAGGCCCCGGCGAGCCTGACAAACAGCCAGGCGTGGGGACCGCAGCCTCTGACCTGGGAGACCGCCTGAATGCGGTTACTGGGCCAGGCAGAGAAGCAGAGGGAGAGGTCAGCTGGAACTGGAAACACTGAGGCCCTCACAGGAAGCAGTGGGTAGCAGCGAATCTCTGGTTGCCAGTCCCCCATTCTCTTATTCCAGAAAAACTTATGTTGGCTTGCTCTGTGCTGGGCTGGCGTGAGTCTCTGGGACTCCAAGAAGGAAAGACAGGATCCCTGTCCTCCAGGCCACAAGTTCTGGTGGGGTAAGCAGCGCAGTCAAGCATAGTAAGAATAGCTACCACTGGGGCGCATCCTGAGAGAGCTTGAGTCAAGGAGAAGGGGGCCATATAGAGGTAGTTTTAACAAAATTGGAACTCTACTGAGCATGCTCAAAATTTATATTTTTTAGCGATAACTTCTTGCCTTAGTAAATAGCCATCCACAACACGACTGCTCTAGGTTACATCCTACAGAATAATATTATGTGTCATAATTTCTTCAGCCATTTCTCTACTGTAGGGTTTTTTATTTTTCTCTAGTTTCCACTGTTATACATAGGGCTGTGGTGAATGAATATTCTCTTATACAAATAGCTGTTCATTTCTTTGACTGTCATTTAAAAACAAAATCCTGGAAGTGAAATTGCTCGGCCCAAAGCGAGATGCATTTTTTTCAAATATTGCTCCTTAGGCATGATCTCCTGTTGTAGGACATCCTGGTGATGAGCCCTGGGGAGGAGGGCCCCACCTCAGCAGGTCCCTCTACGGAATGCCCAGCTGGGATTTCTTGTAGCTTGTGTTTATCCATCACAGGAGTATCAGCCCCTGTTGCTTCCCAGGGAATGCTACAAATTCTTACAGCCTTGGAACTGTTTGAGCCTCATGTAAAATGGGACTAAAGGCCAAGCTGCTCAAGCCTAAAAAACAGCATGCACTATAGAATGTTTGGGTCAGTGTGTTGGTTAGGACTGCATTAGGCTGCAAGTATCAGAAACCTGATTTCAGAGGCTTAACCAAAAAGGGCTTATTTTCCTCACACAATGAGAAGCACAGTGATAACAGCAACTTGAGACTGATGTTCCACATCCACACTGCCCTCCATGACCTAGGCTTCTCTAGCTTTCCTTCCCTCCAGCCTGAGCACATGGCTTTCCTCCTCATGTTCATACGATGACTGCTGGACCTCCAGCCATCACATCCATATTCCAGTCAAGAAAAGGAAGAAGAGTGAAGGGCAAGGCATGCTGCCTGCTAAAAATCCCTACCCTCTTTCATTCAGGAAAACCATACAGTTATCTCCACTTCCACCTCATTGGCAAGAACTATGTCACAAGGCCCACAGTTATTGTGAAGAAACAGGAGTCTAGCTTTTGCTGGGCACATTGCCCTGGAGAGAACTGTACTTGTATAAGTAAGGACGGCAGGGAGGAGGGCTGCCACCTTGCCCACCCAGCATGACAAACTGCACAGATGCCTGAATGCCTCTCTCTAGAACCAGCAGCCTGGAGGCAGTGAGTTTCCCAAACCCAGAGAGATTCAAACAGAAGTGACAACTTGGCCAAAACTCATGGAGGGACTCAAACAACAGAAAGGAATCAAGAGACTCCCCAGATCTCTCTAGCCTCAGGGCTTTAAGGGAGAGTCCCACACACTTAATTATTACATAAGTTTTATTTGATGCAGAAAGTATCTTGAACCTGGCTTCCTGAGTAGCTCAGTGGTAAAGAATCTGCCTGCCAAGCAGGAGACACAGGTTCGATCCCTGGGTTGGGGAGATCCCCTGGAGAAGGAAATGACAACACTCTCCAGTACTGTTGCCTGGAAAATCTCATGGACATAGGAGACTGGCAGGCTATAGTCCATGAGGCCGAGCAAAAGAATAGGACACAACTTAGCAACTAAACAACAACAGTCAGGGTTCAGAACAGCGCCTGGTGCACGGTAACGCTGCATAAATCCTTGTTGAATAAATAAATAAACTCATAAACGTGAAAAGAAAGAAAATGTTGTGAACCAAAAGTCCTAAATTCAAACCTCACTCTTCCCCTTACCATGTAACCTTGAGCTGCTGCTGCTGCTGCTAAGTCACTTCAGTTGTGTCCGACTCTGTGCGACCCCAGAGACGGCAGCCCACCAGGCTCCCCCGTCCCTGGGATTCTCCAGGCAAGAACACTGGAGTGGGTTGCCATTTCCTTCTCCAATGCTTGAAAGTGAAAAGTGAAAGTGAAGTCGCCCAGTCGTGTCTGACTCTTAGCGATCTCATGGACTGCAGCCCACCAGGCTCCTCCATCCATGGGATTTTCCAGGCAAGAGTACTGGAGTGGGTTGCCAGTGCCTTCCCCAGTAACCTTGAGCAAATTCCTAAATTTTCTGAGCCTTAGATTTGCCTGCTATAAAGCAGCAATAAACAAACATAATTATTTAATGATGAACAGGTGCCAGGTACTATGAAAATTATTTACTTAACTTATTTAGTTTCGACACCAAGCCTATGAGATGGTTATTGTAATTCAGATGAGAAACTACAGCCCCAAAGGGGTCACAGTGAGGTGGTGTTCTTTACCCCTGCACCATCCCTCCTTGTCTGAGTCTTTGAGGTGAAATGAGATCTACATTGTAAACCATAATGTGCTTCCCAAAGAGTCCACTGAAAGAAAAACACCAACTCCATTTACTTATTCAACAAATATTTATCCAGTGCCTGCTATTCTCGGGACTTTTTTTATAGGCTGCATCAGTGAACCAAAGAGACGAAATTTCCCATTCTCAAAGAGCCTGAATTTTAATGGAAGGAGACAGACAATAAAATAAATGAGCTTTGTATTTATATATATTTGCCAGATGGTGATGATAAGAGCTCTGGAGAAAAGTAAGGCAGAAACAGGGGGGTGTCAGGGTGACAAGGGTTTGTCACTTTCCAAAGGCATCACGAGGAGACATTTGACTGAAAACCTCAGGAGGTGAGGAAACCTGTCATGTGAACTCCTGGGGAAGGCTCTTTCCTGGAATCTTTGAGAAACAAGAAGGCTCAAGTGGCTGGAGTGGATTAAGGAAGCAGAGTGGGGGACTTCCCTGGTGGTCCAGGGAATCCTCCTGCCAATGCAGGGGACACAGGTTCGATCCCCAGTCCTGGATCGAACTTAGTTGCCTCGGGGCAACTAAGCCTGCGCTCCACAATTAGAGAGTAGCCCCTTGTCACCACAACTAGAGAAAACCCACATACAGCAATAATGATCCAGAGCAGCCAAAAATAATTTCTTTAAAAAAGGAAATTTATTTTTTAATACGTTTTTTTATGCTAAAAAAAAATGAAGCAGAGTGGGGAGAGGAGGTCCGAGCAGCAATGGGGAGGCATCCGTCAAGGTTTTGTGGGTCACATATAAGAATGTGAGGGAGATGGGAGCCTCTGAAAGGTTCTCAGCAGTGGAGCAATGTGATCTGGTTTGTGTGTTAACAGGATCACACTGGCTGCTGTTGAGGATAGATTGAGTGGAAGGGAAACAGAGAGTTCAGTTAGGAGGGGCTCTTGCGATGACCCAGCTGAGAGGATGGCGGCTTGGACCAGGTGGTAATGGTGGAGCTGCTGAGTAGTGGCTGGAAGATGGAGGCATTTTGAAGTTAGAGCCAACAGATTTGCTCACAGATTGGACAAAGGGTATGAGGAAAAAAAAAAAAAAGAGGTTTCAAGGAGGACTATAGATTTTTTGGTCTAAACAATTTTTTGTTTTAAACAAAGTTTTATTTTAGGTAGACAAATGTTCTGGTTATTTATTACTATGTAACATTTGTCTCCAAGCCTAACACAACAATTTTTAAATCTAACATTAAAACTTAAAACTACAGCCTAAGTTTACTGTCTAAAACAATCCCATTTTATTATATCTCACAATTTTGAGGGTCAGGGATTGAGACTGGGCTCAACAGGGCAGTTCTGTTCCACATGGAGTGTCCTATGGGGCTCCTTGGTTGATAGCTGGTCTGGTCTAGGATATATTCAGGACAGCTTCATTCACCTCTTGTGCCGGGTGAGAGCTTTTAGAAGGCTGGACAATGCTGGGATCCTCTCCATGGCATCCAGCAAGTGAGGCGGCTGAACTTCTTTTCTGGTGGTCCAGGACTCCAAAAGATGGAAGCTGTCAGTCCCCTGGTCTGAGCAACTTAAGGAAGGAGTAGTCCTTGGAGCTGGGATGAGCAGACTGTGGTGAAAGCAGGTTTGTGAGGCAGGAACAGGAGTTCAGTTTTGAACATGCTGATTTTGATGTTCCCATTAGTCATCCAGGCAGAGATGCCAAGAAGCCAATTTGAATACACAGGTTTGGAGTTTAAGGAAAAGTGACAGAAACAAAGGCATCACCAACATACAAATACCATGAGGGAAAGTTAATTTGCCAAGGGAATGTGTATGTGTGTTAATCACTCAGTCCTGTCCAACTCTTTGTGACCCCATGGGCTATATATAGCCCACCAGGTTCCTCTGTCCATGGGATTCTCCAGGCAAGAATACTAGAGTGGGTAGCCATTACTTTCTCCAGGGGATCTTCCTGACCAGTCTCCTGCATTGTAGGCAGATTTCTCTACTGTCTGAGCCACCAGGGAAGCCCTGCCAAGGGAACAGGTATAGATAAAAAAGAGAAGAGGGGCAAGGACTGAGTCCCGGGGCTCTCCACTGGCTGGAGGTCAGAAGGATGAGAAGAAAGCAGCCAAGGAGACCAAGAATGCATAGCTGGAGAGGTGGGAAGTGAAAGGAAAGAAAGTACAGATGACTTATCCGCATATAGGCATAAAGCCTTTCCAAAAGCTAATGCTGTTTAACTAAAAATTGCACTTCAATAATATATTCTATGTAAATACTCTTGGAAGTGCAGGATGCTTCATGGCTAGTGATGTTCTTGATAGCGTGGATTCTGAGGGTGAAAGACGGGAAGCAACCTAAATGTTTGACAACAGAGGATTGGTTACATAAATTATGGCACGTTCATAGGATAGGGTAGCATGCCCCTACAGTCCATGAGGTCACAAAGAGTCAGACTCGACTGAGAGACTAATATGGAAACCCAGATTTTAAAAAATATGCTCAAAATACTGAATAACCTGTGGACAAGTTTATCTTGGTGATCTATTACAAAGTGAAAACTAGCAGGTTATAAATTGCTAGGGTCAACAAGATCCCTGTAATCGGTCCGCTAGGAACGTGGCAACCATTCTAGGCATTTCAAGCAGAAAGGGATTTAGTACTGAGAATGAGGTGTTTACAAAGCCGTAGAAGGGCTGGCTGTACGGTTCACGGCAAGCTTTTAGGTGCTAGGAAGTTGCTGAAACCGCAGGACACCTGAGCCTTCAGCCCCAACACAGAGAAAATGACTGAAGGCTGCTCCAGAATATTCTATCTGCCGAAGCATACACACCTACCCTCAGCTGCTGAGAAAACAATGCTATGATTTATGCTTCTCTCCCTCTTGCCAGATCTCAATACAAGCGCCTCTCCTAGGCTGGCGGGGATTCTGAGAACTGTAGCTCCCTGGCTTCCAGCCCCTGCTGGGCAGAGGAAAGCATAGACCGGGGGAAGGAAATGATACTGAGTTGCCAGCAAACAGTACTGCACGCTTTTACAAATATTTCTTTGCAAAGATAATATGCCTGGAGAAAAGACGGAAAGCATAAACACAGTAGTGGGCCAAGTAACGTCAAGCCCTCCCCTCAAGATGTCTCTGCTCTCATGCCTGGAATTTCTAAGGGTATTATTAGTATGTTTCCTGGCAAAAGAGACTTTTTGATTAAGGTTTCAGACCTTAAAATAAGGAGGCTTTCCTAGATTATCCGGGTGGACCCAGTCTAATCACATAAACCCTTAAAAGCAGAGAACATTCTCTGGCTGAAAGTAGAAGAAAGATGGGGCAAAAGAGGAAGACAGGAGAGAGATGATGGGAGGGAAGTCAGAGAAAGTCCGATGAGTAAAGTCCGATGGCTACTTCGTGCCATTGCTGCTTCTGAAATGTAGGGGCCTCACCCAATGACCTGAGAGAGGTCTCTACAGGCTAGAGACTCCCAGCTGACAGCCAGCAAGAAAACAGTCCCACACTGCAAGGAACTAGATTCTGCCAAATTTTGAATGAGCTGGAAGCGGATGCATTCCCCTAGAGCCTCCAGAAAGGAAACTATCCCTGCCGACACCTTGATGTCCGTCTCCTGAGACCCTAAACCAAGAAACTAGTCAAGCACACTGAAACTTCTGATCAACAGAAACTAACATGATAAATGGGTATTGCTTAAAGCTGCCAAGTTTGTGGTTGTTTGTTATGGCTGCAGAGAAACGAATACCAGCCTCAAGATACTGCATCTGGTTTTCTCTGGGTAATTGGACAGCAGTCATTTCTTTTATTATTTTTTTCTTTCTTTTCTTTCTTGTCTTTCATTTTCTGAATTTTCCCTCTTGCTATAAAAAAACATGTATCCCCTTTTGGGGCAAGAGTGCGCTAAATCGCTTCAGTCATGTCCGACTTTTTGTGACTCCATGGACTGTAGCCCACGAGGCTTCTCTGTCCATGGAGTTCTCCAGGCAAGAATACTGGAGTGGGTTGCCATTTCCTTCTCCAGGGGATCTTCCTGATCCAGGGATTGAACACAGGTCTCTTGCATTGCAGACAGATTCTTTACCATCTGAGCAACCAGGGAAGCCCGTCTGCCCAAAGAAGAAGGCTTTTCTGAGGAAACTGTTATTCCAAAAAAGCAGCCATCTCGTGCACCATCTTGGCTCGTCTCACACAACACATCTGGGATGTGTTTACTAGCAGCTCACCCCCTCCCCCGCCGGGGGGCCTGGGCCTGATGCAGAAAATGAGAAGGACTGGAAATGAGTAAGACTTATGCCAAGTCACTCAACAGGGCTCACCAGGGGCACCTACTTTTCCACAGGAAGCCACGTCATTTAAGAATCCATCATGATTTTGCAAGATGATTCTAGGAAAAGCCCTTTGGGTTGTGGCTGGTAGGGACCAACTCAAATGCCCTAAGGGTTCCTCATTCTGAATGCACCCCTCCTTGTTCCACAACTCCAGATCCAAACTCAGGGGCCCATCTGGCCTCTTTCTATCCAAGCCCCTGCCTCAAGTGCCCACCCAGAGTCCTAATGCCCCCAGGGCTAAGGTCTGCCTTGATCTTGCCATCCCTAGAGGAGCTGGATTTCCTCCATGCCCCAGTCTGATGGGCTTCCCTGGCAGCTCAGATGGTAAGGAATCTTACAGTGCAGGAGACCCATGTTCGATCCCCGGGTTGGGAAGATCCCCTGAAGAAGGGAATGGCAACCCACTCTAGTATTCTTGCCTGGGAAATCCCGCAGACAGAGGAGCCTGGTGGGCTACACACAGTCCATGGGACCACAAAGAGTTGGACACGACTGAGCAACTAACACTCACCCACTCTAGCCTGATGACAGGAGCCTCTGCTGGCTGATCATTTCCCCTCACACTCTTTTCCCAGCTTCCCATGGCTGGGAAATGGAGTTCATACCAGTTGCCCCTACTATGTGCCAAAAGTAGCAGAGACTCAAGAATTCTTTAATCCTCACAGCATCATCAGCATCCAGAGGTCATTGCACTCAATCCCCTGCCTCTGGGAAATGGCTCCATTCACTCCAGCCCGCCTCCTGTGAATGACTGATCACTCTCGTCCTCATTTTTCCTGAAATTTGGTTTACCCCCAACACCTGTGTCTCTGCTCTTGCTCTCTCATGAGAAAAGAATGGGATGCGTCTATATTCACTCAATCATATGACACAGCCACAAAGCCACCTCCCTTCCTCTTAAACGACTGGATCAATTAAGAGCTGAGGGGGGAGGGGGTTGTGGGTCTGGAAGATGCAGAGACTCTGAGTCAAGGGCGTGTTCCTTCTTGTGAAGAGAGGAAGGCCAGTGCGGAGAAGACATCTAAAAGGCCCTCTCATCTCTTTCTGGATACCTGGCTTCAGCCCATCATGTACACAGGTGCCCTTGGCCACTTTGATGCCTCTGCACCCAACATGGACCACACTGGAAAGTCCCTTCCTCCCTCCCCTAACCCTGGGCACTGCAGAGTTCACCCAAAGGTGATGATGAAGTCAGCCAGGTTCCTAATAGTGGGTCATAGCCAGAGGACCCCACAACTGCATCAGGAAATGGAGGGAAGGTGGAACAAGGCCTTATTTTTAGACTAAAGAACAGCCCTCAGCTTCCGTGCTGATCCAGTGGTGAAGAATCCACTTTGCAATGCAGGAGACATGGGCTCGATCCCTGGTCGGGAAATAAGATCCCACATGCTGTGGGGCAACTAAGCCTGAGCACTGCAACTAGAGACTCCAGGCCCTGCAATAAAAGACGCCACATGATGCAATGAAGAGTCTGCATGCCGTAACTAAGACCCAACACAGCCAAATTAAATAAATAGATTAAAAAAAAAAACAACCCAGCCCTCAGAACCCGGCAGGAGATGGGAGGAGTGCTTACTGCTCTCAGAAGCACTGAGTGAAGTCCAAATGTTGAGAAGTAACCAAACCAGGCTGGATGTCTTCCTGGTTCTCCTGGCAGCTCCGGGGTACTCCTCTAGCCTGCCTCAACTCCCCTAGTGTAGGTGAACCCACCTGTACCTGTGGAGCTCCCATCAGCCTGAGAAAATCCTGAGGGTCAGACCCATGTCTCCTCAAAAAGACTGGGACTTGAGTTTTCTCTGAGGATGATAGAGGGGTAGAAAACTTTCAAGGACAAGCAGAAGGGTCCCTGATTTCCTTCTAAGACCCTCTGCCCCTGCTCCTTAGCTCTCACTAGTCTTCCTCCTTTCACTGGGCCTCTCCACCCACTGCATGCATGCCAGTTGCTTCAGTCATGTCCAACTCTTTGCAACCCCATGGACTGAAGCCCACCAAGCTCCTCTGTCCATGGGATTCTCCAGGCAAGAATACTGGAGTGGGTTGCCATTTCCTTTTCCAGGGGATCTGCCTGACCCAGGGATTGAACCCACATCTCTTATGTCTCCTGCATTGGCAAGCAGATTCTTTACCACTAGTGCCCCCTGGGAAGCCCACCCCCTACTCAGCTCTATTTCCTTTCTCAGTCTTGGAGGGGTTTCTTGTGGATCCGAGTTCCCTTGTGGACTGGAGGCTGAGAGCCCACATCCTGAACTTTAGCTTCTCCCCTGATCTCGCATCTCCACCCTATCTCCACACCTCTGCTTCCAAGGAAGGAATAATCAACCAAGGAAGAAGCTCTGAGCTAAGGATAGGTATATTTGTTCAGTCAGGTCAGTTCAGTCACTCAATCATGTCTGACTCTTTGCGACCCCAAGCACACCAGGCTTCCCTGTCTGTCACCAACTCCCAGAGCTTGCTCAAACTCGTCCATCGAGTCAGTGATGCCATCCAACCATCTCATCTTCTGTTGCCCCTTCTCCTGCCACCTTCAATCTTTCCAAGCATCAGGGTCTTTTCCAAAGTATTGGAGTTTCAGTTTCAGCATCAGTCCTTCCAATGAATATTCAGGACTGATCTCCTTTAGGATGGACTGGTTGGATCTCCTTGCAGTCCAAGGGACTCTCAAGTGTCTTCTCCAACACCACAGTTCAAAAGGATTGGGTTAATAAAAAAGCAGAATACATGAAGACTAAATGTGGTTCCTTTCAGAAAAACAAGGAGGCCAAATACTGGGAAACTCAACATAACCCACAATCTTAATGTGTAAACAACATATTCTATGGGAAGAGTCTAGAAGTAGTTCCATATGAGAGACAGATGTCAGCTGTCCCCATCAAATACCACCACGAGTATTTAACATAAATTTGGAGTTACTTGACAATGCAATTAGATAAAAAAATAAAATAAGTATAAATACTGTAAGGAGAAAGCATAATTATTATCATTGGATGATATTCTATACATGGATATTCTAAGAGGATCAGCTAAAGGGCTTCTGGTAATAATCAAAGGATATAGTAAGGTGACTAGCTTAAAAACAAGACTTCGAGGACTTCACCAGTGGTCCAGTGGTTGGGACTTTGCCTTCCAATGCAGGGGATGCAGTTTCAATCCCTGTTCAGGAAGCTAACATCTCACCTGTCTAACAGCCAAAAAAATGAAACATAAAACAGAAGCAATAAAGAGAAAAAAAACAGAAGCAATATTGTCACAAATTCAATAACGACTTTAAAAATGCTCCACATTAAAAAAATCTTTAAAAAAAATTTGTTTAAAACAAGATTTCCTAAACACAAGAATTAAGGTTCCATGCACAAAGTCAATAAAATTATAACATGAAATGTAGAAAAAATGTGCAGGGATACATGGAAAGAGATATACAACCCAAATGAGGGACTTTATCATGGACTTGAATAAATGGAGAGAGAAAGACTTTGTTCTTGGATAAAAAATTAGTAACAGTGAAAACATGTCAAAGTTCCCATAATGAATCCATTAATTCAATAGATTTTTTTTTTTTTTTTTTAGAAAATGTGACAAAGTGACTATAAATTCATCTGGAAAAATAAACAGAAAAGAATAGCCAGAAAATTCCTGGAAGAAAAGAAGCAAACCAGCAAGGGGAGGGAGGTGGCCCTAAAAAATACTTTTAAAAACATTATACAACTGTAACAATTAAAAGGCTAATAGAGTTTTGCCAAGAAAATGCACTGGTCATAGCAAACACCCTCTTCCAACAACACAAGAGAAGACTCTACACATGGACATCACCAGATGGTCAACACCGAAATTAGATTGATTATATTCTTTGCAGCCAAAGATGGAGAAGTTCTATACAGTCAACCAAAACAAGATCAGGAGCTGACTGTGGCTCAGATCATGAACTCCTTATTGCCAAATTCAGACTTAAATTGAAGAAAGTAGGGAAAACCACTAGATTATTCAGGTATGACCTAAATCAAATCCCTTATGATTATACAGTGGAAGTGAAAAATAGATTTAAGGGCCTAGATCTGATAGATAGAGTGCCTGATGAACTATGGAATGAGGTTCGTGACATTGTACAAGAGACAGGGATCAAGACTATATCCCCATGGAAAAGAAATGCAAAAAAGCAAAATGGCTGCCTGGGGAGGCCTTACAAATAGCTGTGAAAAGCAGAGAAGCGAAAAGCAAAGGAGAAAAGGAAAGATATAAGCATCTGAATGCAGAGTTCCAAAGAATAGCAAGAAGAGATAAGAAAGCCTTCCTCAGCAATCAATGCAAAGGAACAGAGGAAAACAACAGAATGGGAAAGACTAGAGATCTCTTCAAGAAAATTAGAGATACCAAGAGAATATTTCATGCAAAGATGGGCTCGATAAAGGACAGAAATGGTATGGGCCTAACAGAAGCAGAAGATATTAAGAAGAGGTGGCAAGAATACACAGAAGAACTGTACAACAAAGATCTTCACGACCCAGATAATCACGATGGTATGATCACTGACCTAGAGCCAGACATCCTGGAATGTGAAGTCAAGTGGGCCTTAGAAAGCATCACTACGAACAAAGCTAGTGGAGGTGATAGAATTCCAGTTGAGCTATTTCAAATCCTGAAAGATGATGCTGTGAAAGTGCTGCACTCAATATGCCAGCAAATTTGGAAAACTCAGCAGTGGCCACAGGACTGGAAAAGGTCAGTTTTCATTCCAATCCCAAAGAAAGGCAATGCCAAAGAATGCTCAAACTACCGCACAATTGCACTCATCTCACATGCTAGTAAAGTAATGCTCAAAATTCTCCAAGCCAGGCTTCAGCAATACATGAACCATGAACTTCCTGATGTTCAAGCTGGTTTTAGAAAAGGCACAGGAACTAGAGATCAAATTGCCAACATCCTCTGGATCATGGAAAAAGCAAGAGAGTTCCAGAAAAACATCTCTTTCTGCTTTATTGACTATGCCAAAGCCTTTGACTGTGTGGATCACAATGAACTGTGGAAAATTCTGAAAGAGATGGGAATACCAGACCACCTGATCTGCCTCTTGAGAAACCTATATGCAGGTCAGGAAGCAACAGTTAGAACTGGACATGGAACAACAGACTGGTTCCAAATAGGAAAAGGAGTACGTCAAGGCTGTATATTATCACCCTGCTTATTTAACTTAAATGCAGAGTACATCATGAGAAACGCTGGGCTGGAAGAAACACAAGCTGGAATCAAGATTGCCGGGAGAAATATCAATAACCTCAGCTATGCAGATGACACCACCCTTATGGCAGAAAGTGAAGAGGAACTGAAAAGCCTCTTGATGAAAGTGAAAGTGGAGAGTGAAAAAGTTGGCTTAAAGCTCAACATTCAGAAAACGAAGATCATGGCATCTGGTCCCATCACTTCATGGGAAATAGATGGGGAAACAGTGGAAACAGTGTCAGACTTTATTTTTCTGGGCTCCAAAATCACTGCAGATGGTGACTGCAGCCATGAAATTAAAAGACGCTCACTCCTTGGAAGGAAAGTTATGACCAACCTAGATAGCATATTGAAAAGCAGAGACATTATTTTGCCAACAAAGTTCCGTCTAGTCAAGGCTATGGTTTTCCTGTGGTCATGTACAGATGTGAGAGTTGGACTGTGAAGAAAGCTGAGCACCGAAGAACTGATGCTTTTGAACTGTGGTGTTGGAGAAGACTCTTGAGAGTCCCTTGGACTGCAAGGAGATCCAACCAGTCCATTCTGAAGGAGATCAGCCCTGGGATTTCTTTGGAAGGAATGATGCTGAAGCTGAAACTCCAGTACTTTGGCCACCTCATGCGAAGAGCTGACTCCTTGGAAAAGACTCTGATGCTGGGAGGGATTGGGGGCAGGAGGAGAAGGGGACGACAGAGGATGAGATGGCTGGATGGCATCACTGACTCGATGGACGTGAGTCTGAGTGAACTCCGGGAGTTGGTGATGGACAGGGAGGCCTGGCGTGCTGCGATTCATGGGGTCGCGAAGAGTCGGACACGACTGAGGGACTGAACTGAACTGAACAATTAAAATAGTATGGGACTGGTACAGGCAGACAGATGAGTAGTAAAGAATGCTGAAATAAACTGACCCAAGTCAACATCAGAATTCAGTTCAACATACTGAGACACTAGGACAAAACCAAATAAATTATATTCCCTACCTCACTCCTAACACTGAAACAAATTTTAACAGGATCAAAGATTTAAAAAAAAAAATTTTTTTTTAAAGAAAACATTTGAAAACTAAAGCCATAAAAATGCCAGAAGAAAATATGTGTAAATGTTTTTATGATCCTGGGGTAGCAAAGGAGTTCCTAGTCACAGAACAAAACAAAAGTCACAACAGAGAAGATTCGTAAATGCATCTCTGTAGAAACTAAAAGAAGAAAACTCCATAAACAAAATCAAAGGATGAAATAAGGGAATAACACCCACAAGATGTATGACAAGATGCTCATTTTCCTAATTTAAAAAGGACATCCTTTATAAAGCGATAAGGAAAAGACAATAATCCAGTGGGAGAATACAGGTGAAGAATATACATAGGTCATTCACAAAGAACACGCTGGCTGATAAAAATATACGAATGCTCCATTTCACTAACAATTTTAAATGCAAATGGAACAAGATATAATTTCTCAAATATCAGATTGGCGAAGATTAAGAAGCTTCCTTTTTTTTTTTTTTTTTTTTTTGGCTGCACCAGGCTTTAGTTGTGGCACACAGGATCGTAGTTGCAGCACGTGAGATCTGTTTCCCTGACCAAGGGTCAAACCACCGGCCCCCTACATCTGGAGCACAGAGTCTTAGCCACTGGACCACCAGGGAAGTCCCTAAGAAGAGTCGTACCACACAAGGTTATGGTTACAAGGCTGTCTCACAATGGAAGGGAAATTAGTACACTGTGGAGAACAATTAGGCATTACCTATGAAATTTTAAATGTTCCTACTCTTTGACCTATCAGTTCAACTTTTTGGATTTTATCCTGTAAAAGCATTTTGCATGTGCCCAAAGATAAATGGCCAAAGATGTTCATTGCAGCATTGTTTATAATTTTTTCAAAGGAGCAGTTCGGGGAACAACCCAGAGTTTTATTTATAGGGTCTTAGTTAGAGTGAAATTCTATGCAGCTATTAAAAAGAATAAGGAGGCTTTCTATATACACTATTGCGGAAGGATATCTAAGATAATAATAAGTGAAAAAAAATGAGTTGCTAAACTTACCTATAATATGCATGCATTGCTAAGTCACTTCACTTGTATCCGACTCCTTGCAACCCTTTGAACTTTAGCCTGCCAAGCTCCTATGTTCACGGGATTCTCCAGGCAAGAATACAGAAGTCGGTCGCCACGCCCTCCTCCAGGAGATCTTCCTGACCCAGGGATCAAACCCGCATCTCTATGCATTGGCAGGCAGGTTCTTTACCAATAGCGCCACCTGGGAATTCCTACCTGTAATATGGCCTAAATGTGTAAAATAAAATTTAATATAATATACTTTAATTGGACTTCCTTAGGGGTCCAGTGCTTAAGAATCTGCCTGCCAATTCAGGGGACTTGACAGGCTCAGTCCCTGGCCTGGTAAGATCCCACGTGCTGCAGGGCAACTTAAGCCTGTGCACCACAACTACTGAAGGCCACATGCCTACAGCCTGTGAGCCTCAACAAGAGCAGCCTCCGCAATGAGAAGCCCACTCACCACGACTAGAAACCAGCCTCTGCTCTCCACTACTAGAGAAGGCCTGCATGCAGCCCAAAGACCCAGTGAACCCCCAAAATAATGAATAAATAATTTTTTAAAATATGCTTTAATTATGCCTTGGCCCAGTCACACCTCCTCCTTCAGAGGTTCCTAAGGAAGTTTAATTCATAAGAACAGAGGTAAAAGGAAGCAAAATATCATGTTATTATTAGCTGGGGCCCTGACCTCAAACCCGAATTCCAGTTGCTAGAACAAAGGCCCTTCTGACTGGCTCCCAGTAGGGGATGCAGTGATTCACAAGGCCTGTGCTCCCACTGCCTTTGTCCCCATAACTCCACCTGGGTGTGACCCTGACACCTCTGACCCTGAGGACAGCCTCATGTCTGTACAGATGGATCTGCTTTGCTCAGAAGAGCCCCACCCACTAGCAGCCCCAGCATCTCTCCCTTCTGGGTGTGAGGGCAGGGAAGACAGACCAGGAGTAGGCAGGGGAAGGGGTTGACCCACCTTCTGGGGTCAGAGGTAATGAGCCCTGCCGGATGCAGGGGGTGGTCCAGTGCCAGGAATCGCAGCAGCTGGTGGCTCGGTTTGTGGGTAAGTGGGCAGCCAGCCTGCTGTGGTGAGGAGGGAAAGGCTTTGTGGGAAACATGGTTGGCGGACATAGCCAGCATGGCGTGCACCATGGCCTCTGGGGAGGGGACCCTCGCCCTCGGCCAACACCCCCAGGCCCTGTCCCTGGGCACCACAGACCACCTGTCTGCCCTGTAGGCCTTGAGTCACTTCCTTTTGGTGTTTTTCTTTTTGCCCAGGTAGGCTCCTGACTCAGAGCCCTCCTTCTCTCCTTCCTGTCCCTCTATGACTCACTGGCAAGGACAAGACCCACCTGAGGGCCAGGAGAAAGGGGACCCTGACTTGGGAGAAGTGCCTTCACCTTGCCTTACCTCTGTCCCTCCAGTAACTTGGTCTCCCCATCCCTGACACAGAGCTGGCCTCAGCCCTAGGGGAAGCCCAGCTCAAAGGTCATCTCAGTCTGCCCCCTGTATCTAATCCAATAGGAACCAGAATCCTCATCAACTCCTTGCTTCAGAAAGGTTCGTGTCTCCAGTTTCAACAAATTTAGCCTTCTTTCCCAGGCCATGTACGCTGGCCCTGCTCTTTCCTCTCCTGCACTGCAGCAAAATCCCTCCAGGGCGAAACCATATCTCATTCCTTCAAAAAATGTTTTCTAATTGAATCAGTTTCAAGCTAAGTCTCCAGAGCAGCAGCCACAGGCCCAGCGGGTTGAGAAACACAGAAATGGAGTCTATCCATCATTAGGGAGACTTTCTCTACCCCAGTGACAGACACTATGGCTTGTCTATTCAGTCTCTGTCCCTAGACCCCTTTTCTCCTTCAAAACCCAGCCCACCTCCTGCGGCCCCATGCCTCGCTAGACAGGGAAGCCTCATTCTCCCTACCAAGAGTTAACCAAGGAGTGTGCGTGTGCCTTAACCTTTGCCTATGAGATTCAATGGTAAGTTTTGCTACTCGCATTTCAGAGAAAAGTTTACTTAATCTAAAAAATACACCCAGAGGAACTTCTGCCTTGTAATACAAGGGACACAGGTTCAATCCTTGATCTGCGAACTAAGATCCCACATGCCACAGAGCAACTAAGCCCGCACATGGCAACTACTGAGCCAACACACTTTGGAGCCTGCAAGCCACAACTACAAAATCTATGTGTTGCAATGAAAGATCTCGCATGATGCAATAAAAATGCTAAGATTCAATGCAGTCAAATAAATATTAATTTTATTAAAAATATACCCATAGAAAAAGATGGTCCTTCAACCTCCAGACATATCATGTCTGGATATGATGTCTGGATCTTCAGCAGCTATCTTGCAACCATGAGGAGAACTACAGTACTTAAGAAGCAAGCCAACATCTGAGAGCAGAGCAGAAAAACAGAAAGAACCAGGGTGCTTGATGAAGTGGTAGATCCACTCATTTAACCACCCTGGACCCACCCTACCTCAGGACATTTTTTTCTTATGAAATGAAAACTTCCTGTATTATCTAAACCATTTTGAGCTGGGTTTTCTGTGACTTCCAGTCAAAAGTTCTTATGATACAGCTTGGTGTTTGGGAAGTCTGGCTGAAGAAAGCAAATGAGTCGTTGTAAGGAAGGATTGTGGCCTGAGGAGGAAGGAGATCACATTTTCCAAACCTCTGGCTCATCTTCTGCCCCAGGACATGAGCTGGGGGCTGAGAAGAAATGTGGGCCAAGTGTGGTTAGAGATGAGATACATGGGGGATGAAGTGAGGGGACCTCGGGGAGTCAGCAGCTCAGATGTGATGAGGGAGAGGAACAAAGATGTTCATTACAGCATCTTTTCTAATTGCTTGAGTGAATTCGCTCAGTCGTGTCCGACTCTTTGCGACCCCATGGACTGCAGCCTACCAGGCTCCTCCATCCATCTAATTGCTTAGACTTCTTTAAAAAGAGAAAAAAAAGCTGGAACCAACTCAGCAGTTCATTTATAGAGAATTGTTTAAATAAGTTACAGCACATGTCTAGACTAGGAGCAACCTATCAACAGAGCCCTGAAAGAGGAGGTGATGGCTCAGCAGGGACCCTGGATGGGGTCATGTGGTTCTCCCCACCCAGGACCTCCAGGGAGAACCAAGTCTCCAAGCCCAGCAGGGGCTTGGGTTCAGAATTCAGTTACTATCATACATTCCTTTATATTTTGCAATCCAATCCCTGATCCCCCAGAACAGCTCTGATCCCCTAGGACAACGACTCCCTCCTTGAGCGCAAGGACCCCTGTTCTGCCTCTGTGGGCTGACCTGGACCCAATGCAGCACTGGGGGCCTGATTCAAGGGGGCCCAGGAGGAAGGGACCATCTGGGAAATGTGAGAAAGGAAGGAGGACAGTCCACAAAAAAGAAACAGGCAAGTGGAAGGACCAAGGTTTCCAGAGCTCAGAGGTGGCCGGAGGAAGAAAGGAAAGAAATAGGCTCTGGAGGGAGGGAAAGAGGGGTTCGGGTGGGGACGGTGGCACTAGAGAGCAGATTCGGGCTATACAGCACTGTGGGGAGGGGCACCTGGCCACAGACCCCATCAGACATCTCACCTCCCAAACCAGGGCACGCTCGCGCACACATGTGTGTGTGTGTGTTGGTGCGCGCGCGCGCACGTGCAGATGCCTAAAATAAACGTTTCATAAAACCACACTTCAGCTACTACAGGTAAGAGGCTGTATTTCCTACTCTGTTCTATTTTGTGTTTTGAAAATGCTGGTCACGACCTGGGGAATTAATCTCCCACCCCACTAGCAGGTCACGACCTGCAGCCTGAACACCCTGCCCCAGGGCAGTAACACTCCGGGAGTCACCTACTCACCGACCACGGCTGCCCAGGACAGGGCAGTGCAGACCCTGCCCGAGGCACTCAGACTCTTAGTAGGTATTTGACAGGGTGATTTTATGTCTGTTGTATCCAACAATAAAATGCTGGGGCTTGTCCTTTGGATGTCTTATTTTCTTTTTCTAGCAATTCTTCAGTACTGTATTTTATAATTTTATTGGTCTCTGACAAATTGGAATTTAAAAGAAAACAACTGATCCTTCCCCCAGGCAGTCTGAGAAGCACTGCTTCAGAGGAGAAGGGCCCTGCCCAGCAGCTCCCAGTCCAAGACGGAAGATTTCTCTGGGGAGTGGCCTGGAGGCGCTTCCCTCCACCAGGTCCGCACACAGAGGCCCCGTTATCTGCCTGCCCATCAAGGCTGGTCCAGAAGGGCGCCTGCCTGCGTCCGCGTTCCTCCCTGGGCTCCCACAATGCCCTGCGCGGACTCCTGCTACGTTAGTTCAGGCTTCTGTTTGGTCGGCTCTTGAGGGACCCACGTACACGGCATTCAGGCTCAATGCTTTGCACATACTATGCATCCCAGAGGAAGAGAGAAGGGAGGGCAGAGACAAGGTGGAAAGAGGAGGTGTGGACTCTGTACGGTCACAGGGATGAGAAGTCTGGATCCAGGCTCCTCCCAAAGCCAGAGAAACACCTTGGATGGAGATGCTGGGGAAATCCCGGCCAAGTTGGGCTGGGGAAGGCAGCAAGGGAGCAGGGTGGGGGCCCCACTGGAGCAGAGAACTAGCAGGCTTCTCTGAACCAGGCCTCTCCAGGCACCTCGGGCCAGCCCTGAGGAAGGGAGACTAAGGTATGGTCCGGGGAACTGGGCAGGGACATGAAGCTGAGGAGAGTTTGCCCCCAGGGCAGAGCCACGGGCTGAGACCTCTGACGGTGGTGCTGGGAGGTCTTTATGCGGAGGACAAAGGGAGTGGACTGACCCAGGCAAGCATGCAGCGGGTCATTTCATCCAGCCTCCTACCTCCATCCCAAACTCTGGTAGCAGCACCTGGACCCTCCATTCCAACATGCCCAGGAGCTAAAATATTCCAAGTCCTTAGTATGGCCGTGGGGGTGGGGGTGCAGGGAAGAAGTGCCCCTACCCTACCCTGGAAGCCTCATTTTGGGAGTGTCTTGATTTGGGGGTGTTGCTGTGTGACCTCAGGCAAGTTGGTAATTTCTCAGAGCCTCAGTTTTCTCATCTGTCAAAAGGGAATAATCATCTCTACCTGAAAGGACTGCTGTGTGAATGAAGTCAATACTGCACGGAAAGTGCCTGGCAGCTGAGGGGTGGTAGTGCTGGCACCTTCTCCTTGCCCCGGGCTGTTCTTTGGAACAGCACTCGGCCAGGAGACTTGGATATCAATTACCCAGTGTGTCCACTGTGGGCCCAGCCATCTGGTGGTGCCTAGAAGGAATAGGTTGGAGGGAAAGTGGGCAATCCAAGAAGGCTTCCCAGAGGAGGTGAGCTGTAGGCAGGAATAAACGCCTGAGAAACAGAGCAAAGAAAGAGTGAGCTTCCCACGCAGGAGACCTGACCTCTTCACAGACTTCTGGGAAAAAAACAGACTGGGGTGGGAATGGAGGCTGACCAGCCTGAACAGCTCCTAGAATGGGGCAAGGTGTGTGGGGTGGGCAGCTGGCAGGTAGGGGCGTGGGTGCCATGCCTGAGGCTCAGTGTGCCTGTCCCTGCCCTGGAGTGCCTCTGGCCCCTGCCTCCTGAGAGGGGACAACAGATAAGCAGTGGAAGGAGCCCCACCTAGTCAGGTGGGCAGTCTTAGCCTCGGAGAGCGAGGCTGCCAGCTTGCCACCCGGAACTGGCAGCAAAGCCACCAGGGGCCTGGGAGAGGCCCGGGGAGAGGCCCGGGAGGGGAACAATGTGCTTTGTGTGCGTCAGCCATGCTGGGGCGGGCTCTTGTGATTTTCCTAGAATGAGTGTGGGCCCAGGGAGGGGTAAGGTGGGAGATACCTCTGCCTAGGAAGCCTGGCTCTGCCCACCACTCTGCCCACCACCCAGAGGGACAGCAGCCCCTGCCTTCACCCCCTCCACCTTCAGCCACAGCCTCCACAGCCTGCTGTACCTTGACTCAACCAGAAGCCCCTTCACTCACACACACACACACACACACACACGGGTCACCCAGTGCCCAATGGGAGGAAATGTTTCTGAAAAGAGGGGATTCTCCTTGTACCAGACAGCAGAGAGAGGCCAAGAGAGAAACAGGGGGGCCTGACAGGAGAGCGGGGGGCCCTAAGAGAGACAGGAGGACAAGAGGAAGAAAACAGGGACTGAGACAGAAAGTGGGTGGGGGCAGAAGAGAGGGCTCCCCCCAGGGGCTCAGTGGCCAGAATCCACCTACAGTGCAGGAGCCGCAGGAGATGCGGGTTTGATCCCTGGGTCGGGAAGATCCCCTGGAGAAGGAAATGGCAACCCACTCCAGGATTCTTGCCTGGAGAATCCCATGGACAGAGGAGCTTGGCAGGCTAAGGTCCATGAGGTCGCAAAGAGTCGGACACGACTGACGTGACTTAGGACGCATGCACACACACAGGGGAAGAGAACAACAGAGACCGAGGCGTGAGAGGCAGGACCTCAGAACAGAGCAGGACATGGCCCCGTGGGGACCCTGGAGCTCCCGGGGGGAAGCAGTGTCTTCCTCCATCAGCCACGCAGGACGGGGTCCCGTTTCCTCTCCCACAGCACCCCCAGTCACCACACCAGCCTGTCACCAGGAAATTTTCCACCTCCTCCCCTCAAGATGCAGACTGGAGGGTCCATGACACTGGCCCACTTCTCAGTCTCTGCAGACTTCACGTGAGGACACCAGCCCATCAGCACCTCCGGCACCCAGCACTGGGCCGGGGCAGCTTCATGCTTCCCCTAAAAGGCATCACCTTACATTTGGAGAAAACTGCCCCCATCCCCACTCTGCTTTCCCGGTCCTCACACCATCCAGAACCCTCTGGAAATCTCTTCCCGCCATTTTGTTTGTCTCTCCTCCAAGAGAGTAATTTCCTCTGCACACTCAGAGCACGCCATCTCCTGTGAGATGCCCAGAAAGAAGCTCTGGGAACACCCAGCCCAGCTCCGAGGCCCAGGAGAGCTGCGAACTGGCCCAGAAGACGCTGGTCACCCTCCTCTTTTGTTTGCTGCCCCAACCCATCCCCTCTCCAAGACAAAACAGTCTTCCCAATCCCACCAAGCATTTGAAGGGGAAACCTTTGTTGGACAGGCTTCAAGTCCAATTACTATGCATTGTTCCTTCCCTTGACTGGATGGTCAGGGTTTCCCTCTTAAAGAAGCAAGCATATCGCTTTTATTCTCAGGGCTTCAGTGCCCGGCCCTTCACTATGAATTCCTCCAGTGGGCCTGGTATGGAAGCCAGGCTGCTGACCCAAGACCTCGCCCTCTGATCTCTTCTGATTTTGGTAAAGAAGACGGTGGCCGTGCCTTGCACCCCTTGCCAGATGACCTGCACACTGCTGGGCACAAGTGTGCCTGGGGCCCCCTGATTCCACCGTCTCCTCCAGCATGTCCACCAGCACAGCCAGGGGACCGTCAGAAAGGACCATGGGGACAGAGGCTGTGACCTTGTGGGAGGGAGAGGAGCAGAGACAAAAAGAGACCAGGAAGGAGGGAAGCAGAGACTGGACCAAGGAAAGACAGAGAGAAAGAACGAGAGAAAAGGGGGAGGGGCAATGGAGAAAGAGACAGAGACAGGAAAAAGGATAAAGAACCAAGGTAAGGAAGCGAAGGGAAAACAGCAATGTTCCCTCCAGTGTGATCTAAGACAGAGCTCCACACCCTCCAATGTGATCTAAGACTTTGGTCAGTCTTAGAGATCAAGGTGGAAGCTTGGCCCCAAGGGCAGAGGATGAACCTGTTTCCCAGGAATTAACCCCATGCCCTGATAGCTCAGTTGGTAAAGAATCCGCCTGCAATGCAGGAGACCCCAGTTTGATTCCTGAGTCAGGAAGATCTGCTGGAGAAGAGATAGGCTACCCACTCCAGTATTCTTGGGATTCCCCTGAGGCTCAGCTGGTAAAGAATCCGCCTGCAATGCGGGAGACCTAGGTTCGAGCCCTGGGTTGGGATGATCCCCTGAAGAAGGGAAAGACTACCCACTCCAGTATCTGGCCTGCAGAATTTCATGGACTTTATAGTCCATGGGATCACAAAGAGTCGGACACAACTGAGCAACTTTCACTTTCACTTTCAACCCCATGCCGTGGACCGGCCCCTGTGGCCCAGGAAGAACCTGGGGCAAGAAAGGGATGGGGAGGGGCCTCTACCAGGCCAGAGCGGAGATGGGAAAAGAGACTCTCAGGCCCCAATGTGGTGCATCTGCACAGGACACGCAAGGATGCAGCAGGAGAAACTGTGATTAGACAAGAGGGAGCACTTGAAGACAGCGAGGGCTCCAGAGCTCACTGCCCGCAGGACATGCAGCAGGAGGAGTCTGAGAGGAGGGCGCTGACAGTTGCCCTGGAAGCCCAGCCTTCTCCCTCCTGCCTCCACCCCCAGCAATGAGTCAGGGATTCCGCAGCGGTTTGAATTCCTGTCTTGCTTTGGGCAATGGATACACTCTCCTGGGTTTTCTCTCCTGCCACTGAAGCAGTGAAATCTCCAATCCTTCTCTACACCTCTTTCTCCATAGCTCCAGGGCAGGCCCTGCTTCCTCCCTGCCCACGCCAGCCCTGGCTTTGCATGTGCTGGGAACCCCCTTCCCAGAACTGGCTTATTCTCATCCCTAGGAAGCCAGTTTAGACAGCACGGGTATGACTGGGCCATTCACAAGGGCCCAGCACCTAGCAGGGACCCCTGAGGGACTGACTGACTGAATGAACCAGTGCAGAAGGCCCTGTGAGAGGCACTATCTTCAGGGAGCTCAGAGTCTATTGGTGGAGATTCAGGCCTGAGGGAGCCCCCAGTGGGCAGAGCTGCAGAATGCAAAGGAAAGAAAGCACTGCGTGGGTCCCACAGCAGAGTTCCCTCTGAACCTCAGAGCAGGGTGAGCCTTCATTGATGGCAGGGCCTAGCATGGCCTGCTCCTATGGTGGGCTCAGCAAACACTTGTAGGAGGGAGGGAGGGGTCTCACGGCCCTCAGTTTCTCTTGGAGGGCTGTTCACTCATCTTGGAGCTCCCTGGTGACCAAGACCACCTGGGTCACCTTCAGCCCCGCCATCCCAAAGCCAGGTGCAAAAGAGCAAAGAGAGGATCCCTGCGGCCACACTAGAGCTCAGACTTGAGCTGGAAGACTCTGAGCACAAGGAGGTCAGGTGTGGGAACTTCCTGGTGGTCTCATGCTCCCAATGCAGGGGGCCTGGGTTCGATTCCTGCCACAACTAAGACCCATTACAGCCAAATAAATAACTATTTTTTAAAAAGAAGAAGTCAAGCTTCAGGCAGCCCCCCAGCCTAGGGACAAAGCCTCCTTAGCTTCTGCCTCGGTCTCCAGCCCCCAAGTGAACAAATCAGGAGGGGCTGGGGGCAGGAGTCCATGGCGGGGCCAGGCAGAGGCGGGGGGCAGTGTGGGGCTCCGGCCTGCGGCTCACAGCAGCCCAAGAGTCCGTGTGGCCCTCAAAGAGGAGTGCAGGGGACCCATGACAGAGGTCTGTTCCCCTCGTGGGATCTGAATCCTGGGAGGAGGGAGAGGCTGGAGGAGGGGCCTGGGAGGACAGAGCATCCCTCTGCCAGTCCTGCCAAGGGGACAGCAGTGCCCGCACTATGGCCCCCAGCCCAGCACAAGGTCTGGAAGTGGATCAAGATCATTGTCTCAGGAAGGTGGGTAAGTTTTCATGAGTGAATCCTTTCATCCTCAAACCAAAACCTGTGTCTCCCGCCCAGCAGGCAAAGCTGCCACTTCTCCTTCCAGAATAGCCAAGACCTCGAAGGCGCTGGGAATGACCTGGTGCACCTCTAGAAGAGCAGGCAGAGACATTCAGGGTGACAGAGTCTCTCCCGAGCCCCTTTTGGACTCCATGTTCTACTGTGACATCCCTGCCCCAGGAGTTGAAGTGTATGTGTGTGCATGCTAAGTCACTTCAGTCGTGTCCGACTTTTTGTGACCCCATGGACTGTAACCCGCCAGGCTCTTCTGCCCATGGGATTCTCCAAGCAAGAATACTGGAGTGGATTGCCATGCCATTTCCTTCCCCAGGGGATCTTCCTGACCCAGGGGTTGAACCTACATCTCTTATGTCTCCTGCATTGGCAGGCAGGTTCTTTGGGCTTCCCTGATGGGTCAGACGGTAAAGAATCTACCTTCATTGCGACAGACCCACGTTCGATCCCTGGGTGAGGAAGATCCCCTGCGGAAAGAAATGGTACCCCACACTCCAGTATTCTTGCCTGGGAAACCCCATAAACAGAGGAACCTGGCGGACTACAGTCCATGGGGTTGCAAAGAGTTGGACACAACTGAGCAACTAACACACACACGGCGTCGCCTGGGAAGCCCAAGGTACCATGGTCAGGGAGAAATGATGCAGAGGAAAGGAGTGGAGGCCAGAGTCTTCTCGGGTCCATCTGGGGTAGGAGTGAATTGCCAGGACAGGAGTAAGTGCTGAGACACAAAGCTAGAGGTTAGCAGGTCAGTGACCCACCTACCCACCTGGTCCTTAGCTGGCCGTCATTTAGGAAAGCGATGTATTTAGTTAACCAGCACTTATATAGTAAAAGAAAGCACACATCCCTTACAAATACTAACTCATTGAATCCCTAGAACAAACCTATAAATACAGCACTATGATCATCCCAATTACAGATGGAGAAACTGAGGCTCAGAGAGGGTAAGTGACTTGCCCAGCATCACATAGCTGGAAAGTGACTGAATGGGGATTCACATCCAGGCATCATCCCCAGCAAGCTGATCCCTGCTGCTGCCAGGTTCGAGGCCTAGCAGGGGCAGGGAGAGTGGAAGGCAGGAGGCAAAGTCGCGAGTGATGCTCCTTCTTCAGGATGAGCGGGTCCTTTCAGGGACTGTGTCTGAGGCCTCTCCCACAGAAGGCTGGAGTCAGGCGAGAAAGAGAGCGAGAGCGGCTGATGTAACTGCTCCCCCTTGTGGGGGGGTAGGGGTGGAGCTGGCCCAGGCCCAGGGGGTGTGCCTTCAATGACAAGGGCCTGGACCAATGGCAGGGCCCCCGGCCTCCCCAGCTGGCCCAGGAAGAAAGGAACCCCTCCCGGGCCTTTCTTTTATCTGGAGGAGAAAGGGAGGCGGGAAGAAAAATTGGCCGGGAAAGTGGACTGAACTTGCAACTTGGTTTAACAACCAAATCCCAGTTCTTCTGTGGGCCAGAGCTCCCTCCTGCTGTCTCCTCCAGGGAAATCCAGGCCAGGCCTGGAGCTGGGAACAAGAAAGCCTGACCCCACAATGCCCCCAGGGTCCAGAGCCCCAGAAGAGGGGTCCACGTTCCCTAGAACCTGCAGTGGTCCCGCCCTGGCCTGGTAGAGAGAACAGTGGGGTCCTCCCCCAGCCCTAGAGAAGGAGGCTTCCAGAAACGGGGGCTGCATTTTCTACACTGAATATGAGGCTCTGTGGGTTGGAAAAATAAAGGGCACTAGTGGGGCAGGGGGGTAAATCATTTGAATGAGGGCTGTCCTAGGAAATGCTAGGCATGCGTCCCAGGATGAGAGGTCGGGCCGGACCACAGGGGTGAGGGGAGGGGCGGGGCGGGGAGTGGGCTCAGCATCTGGCTCCTCACCACTTGCCACCACACACACATACACTCACACACTCATACTTATATACTCACACACATATACACCCACCCACAGAGATACAGTGAGATACTTATGTACACACTCCCACACTCAAACACACATACACTCGCACACTTACATACACACACCCACATGTGTATACGCTCAGGCACTGAGGCACACTCATCCAGGCATACACACACATACACACTTGTGCTTCAGGCGGTTGGGACCCAGCTGGGTAGGAAAGAGCCTTCTGGGAGGATGGTTTGGCTGCGAGCTGCCAAGGGGTGGGTGAGCAGATGCCCAGGAATGAGTGGGGAGCCCAGGATTGGGCTGGTGCTGGGGGCCACTGTGCAGCTCCCAGGCCAGAACCGAGAGCGAAGCGGGCACAGCTCCTCCCCCTCCCAGGCTTGCCTCTGGCCAGGCCGGCCTCCATTCCCGGCATTGTCTTGGGCACCCCGGGCAGGGTTCCCAGGCTCAGCTGAACTGGGGGCCTGGCCAAATAGCCCTCCTCTCCCCTCCCATTCCCTTCTCTCTTGAGAGGAAGGGCTGTGTGGGGAAGTGGGGGAGACGGAGGCTTCCTGAACCACTGGTCTCCCATCCCCCAGCCCACACAGGCGGCCTGCAGATGAGCTCAGGTATGACCCCAAAGGCCGAGACTCTACAAGTTTCCCATCCGTCCCAGGGCAGCAGACTTGGAAGTCCAGCCCACCCAACCTGTCCCCTTGACCATGATATTCATCTCTGCCCCCATCTCAGGTCCCATCTGCCTTCACAGGCTGGGCTTAGAATCCCACCCAACGCTGCCCTCCCCAAGCAAAGGGAATCACATGCGTTTAACTCCTAGAGACCAAAGGGTTCACCTGGAGGGAGGGGAGGAGATGCATGTATTAATGGGTTAACCTGAAGGGGCTCTTCCCTAACCCCTCTAGGAGGCTTCCCCACCCCTTCCAGGAAGCGTTCACCGGAGTGACGAGCCTCCACTTTGTCTCTCCCCCATGGTTCTGGAGAGCAGGGCCACCATCACGGAAGATGCACCTCAGCCCCGGGAAGGGACCCAATGATCCAGAAAACCCGCCACCGCCCAGGACCTCCGTGGCCTCCCTTAATGAGACTTGAGCAACAGTCCCCACTGGGCCCTGCGGAGTCACAGCAAGAAGACCGCCATCCTGCCTGCGCAGGGCTGGTGTGCAGGCGGCTCCCCTCCCTGTCTTAGAGCTGAATCTGGTACAGGACAGCCCTCAGGCACCCTCCAACCAGATCTCCACCTGAGCCAAAGCCATTTTTCCAAAACACAAATTAGATTCCACCCAGCCCTTGCTGAAAGCCTTTCAGAGGTTTCCCAGTGCCCTCCAGATGATTCCTTAATGTAGCTCAACACACGGGGTTTGGCCCCTGCCACAAGCGTCCCTCCCTCCACCACCCCCTCAGGCCAGGATCTTCACCTGCTGAAAGGACCGCCCACCCCCAGCCCCGGCCCTGGCTCCAGCTCCACGGTGCTCTCCTCTCCTCCAGCTCACTCATCACTCTACCGGTCTCTCCACCCTCCCCAGGTCTGAAGCTGAAGCCCTCCTCTCTGCTCTTGCAGCCCTGCAGCCCTCCTCCCCTGGCACGGATCAGTGTGCTGGGCTGTGCTGTTTGCTCCTCAGGCTGCCCGGCTAAACCAGGAGCTCCAAGAGGGAAGGGACACTGCTACTCACCACTAAGCCCTCAGCTCAGAGCATAGCCCTCAGCACAGAGGAGGCACTGGATACATGCAAATGGCTGAACGAATATGTGGATGAATGAATGAAAAGTCTTTAGGGCCTTTAACCTACCAGCCTTCAGGGCAGTGATGATGCACGCCTCTTCTGTTCTCCCCACTCAAACCCAGCCCCCACCCTCTGGGAGGGATCTCCTGCCTAGCCCCCTCCTCTACCCCAAGCCCCACACCCTTCAAGGCTCAGCTCCTGGCAGGAGCCCCACTCCAGGAAGTCCCCTGACCGCCTTCTCTCCTGCTCCAAGACCTCACCTGCTCCAAACCCCGTAAAGCCCTTTGCTTGGAGTGCTCTCGCATTTCCAGCATGCCCTTTTCCAGAGGTTCGCTGTCACCCCCCAGGGCTGCTGGTTTCCCCTGGAGAGGCAGGCCCTAGCAGACAGTACCAACAGATGGCACATGGGCTATGCTGAGAGGCAGGCCATGGGCTGTGTCCCCTACAAAGGTGGGTGAGCCTGGCCAGAGCTGGGGGACAGGGAGCAGGGCTCAGGGGGTCAGGGGCTTGACCTTTTCCTTCATCACCCCCAAGCCCTACTCCAGGACCTAGAAAACAAACATCAGAGAAGGAAGCTCCGAGTGTGGGAGGCAGAGGGGGTATCAGCCAAGCAGGTGGGATTCCAAAAGAGGAAAGAGCTAAGATTGGAGCATCAGAAACCAGACTCCCAGTCCTGGGGCAGAAACCCAGAGGAGCCAGAGAGGAGCCTGGCAGGAGAGGAAACGCAAATGGAAGCTTCTCCCCCTGCTCCTTGGCTGTTGCTCAGCTCGGGGGGCTTCTAGGAAGACGAAGGGCATATTGTAAGGGCAGAGCCTGGTATGCACTCACCCCACGCCCCCAGGACTCTGCCTGCCCTCCATGCCCGCATTCAAGTCACCAGTGTTCTCAGGAGGAGGTGAGATGCCCACCTCCCACAGGCTAGGTGGGTGGAAGCAGGCTAGAAGTGCCGCAGGCCCGGTGCTGGTCTGGCCAGGGAGTGGCGTGAAGGATCCTTGCACCAACACCTTCATCTGTAACACACACACACTTACAGACCTGCCAAACCCTGAAGACAAGGCAGAGGCCACCTGACAAGAGAGGACTTGAGGATGGGGCTCAAGAAGGCGGATTGGTTCCCACGTGCAGGCGCCCCCAGGATGGGGACTTAGACTCCCCGTGGTTCTGCCATCACCCCCTGGATAACTTTGGCTGAGCTTCCTCTTTCTACCTTTATTTGTTTATTTATTTTAATGTGGGCAATTTTTAAAGCCTTTATTGAATTTGTTACTATATTGCCTCTGTTCTTTTAATAATATTTATTGTTTTTATTTATTTGACTGTGCCAGGCAGTTGCAGCATGTGGGACCTAGTTCCCCGACCCAAGGATTGAACCCGGGTACCCTGCATTGGGAGCACAGAGTCTTAGCCACTGGACCACCAGGCAAGTCCCCTATTGCTTTTGTTTTATGTTTTGGGTTTTTTGACTGCAAGGTATGTGGGATCCTAGCTCCCCTACCAGGGATGGACTCCTCATCCCCTGCATTGAAAAGTGAAGTCGTAACCCCTGGACCACCAGTGAAGTCCCTCCTCTGTCTTTAAAGTTGAGGTGATCATCTCTGCTCAAACCGCCTCTCAGGGCCGCCATGATGATCAGACAAGGCGGACACACGAAGATGCTCAGTGGACTTTACAATCTACTAAAGGGTTCTCATTAACATTTGTAACATTCTCATTGTTACCATCGTCTAGAGAAGCTGACCCTACTGCATTGTTTAAGTACAGCGACTTCATCTCCCTGCAGGATGCCCGCCCTCAACAACCCTCTGTGACTCCCCATTGCCTAGAGGAGAAAAGCCACATTCTATAGTCTGGTCATTCATCTGGCTTAAGCCCACTTTCTAACTTTGTTTCTCCCATATAAGTGAGTCCCTCTGGTCCTTTCAGAGTTCCGCCAACGCACTTTTTTGCTTTCCCACCTCCATACCTTTGTCTTGTTGTTCCTCCCTCCTGGAATGCCCTTCCCTGCTGCTCCCTATCGTATTTAGCTCCACCTTTTTTTTTTTTTTTTTTTGACTTCACTGGGTCTTAATTGTGGCACAAGGGATCTTTAGTTTCAGCATGTGGGACCTAGTTCTCTGACCAGGGATCAAACCCAGTGCCCCTGCATTGGGAGCCTGGAGTCTTAGCCATCGGACCACCAAGGAAGTCCCTAGCTCCATCCTTCTAGACCAAACTGTGACGCCAACTCTCCCATGAAGACTCTTTCCTCAGCGAAGCCGGAAGTGATCTTTCTCCCTCCCTAGAAGGGCTCTGGTTTATACCAAATGCCACAGACAGTTCCTGGAGCAGAGCTGGTGCTCATGACGTGAAACCTGTAATGACTATACGCTGAGTGTTAAACGCTCTACATCCATAGGCTCATTTACTCCTCACCACAGCCCATGGTTGCGGTAGTCAGCACCCCCATTTTACAGAGAAATCAAGGCATAAGATGCTAGGTGCCTCACCCAAGTGAGCATCAGACCAGAGTTTAAACCTGGCAGATCGACGTCAGGGCCCACGACAGGCCTCTAAGCACCATGAGGGGCAGAGCCACATCTGCCCGCTCATCTCTGTCACCCACCTCTCCAACCCAGGACCTGGCTCAGAGCAGGTACTTAGTAAAAGTGTGATGGTTGCCATGCTCAAGCCTCCTGGACATGCTCACCTCCCCGTGCTGGGGGCCCCTCTAGTGTGAGGCCCACAGACGGACTCAGAGGAGTTCCAGGGATTGTGGCCCAAAAGTCCCATTGGTCTAAACATTCACTCTGTCCTTGGGCGTCTCAGTGCTGGACCAGGATTAAAAGAGATGGGCCATAGCCCTTCACCCAGTATTATGAGACTGACCAGTGGCATATTTGCTGATCACTCTGGCCTCTGGTGGAGGTCGTGATGAATCCCCCAACTGTGGTACTGACAGGGTGTGGGGAGGTCGCAGAGCAGGGTAAGGAGGGAAGCAGGCAAAAACAGTGAAGTCCAAGTGAAACGGACTCTAGGGACCACCGAGCCCCACTGTTGACACCCATTTAACAGATGAGGACATCGAGGCTCAGGAGTCAGAATGAGGCCAGAAACCGAGGAGCGTGGCAAAGGCTGGCAAAGGCATTGGCCTTCCTGGGCCTTTCCTCTTCAGCCTGTGTGTGGCCTGGCCCCCTCCCTCCCCATGAAGAGCATGATGATTAATGCCCAGCAGTCCAATCACCAAGAGGCCTGACCTTTCCGGTGATCCCAACAGGGGCAGCGGTGCCCGCAGTCCACTCTGCCGGTCCCTGTGCCCGGCCAGCAGCTGCCCCAACAAAAACCCTGGGAGAGTCACTGGGAGAAGGCCAGCCGCTAATTGTGGAAAATAAATCAGGGAAATCTAAACCCCACAGCTGAAGAGGGGCCAGCTGCACGTAGCCTTGTCTCCTGTGCTCTTGCTCACCAGCTCTAATTGTTAATTGGAAGCTGTGAGTTACATAAGTTCCGTGGATACCAAAGAAGGAGCTGAACAAGCCCTTGAAAAGAACCCATCGGCTGAGTGGTTTTCAAGATGAGGAGGGGGTCTGTCTCAGAAGAGCAGGCGGCCCCTGGGGGACAGCTGACCTTGGGGGTGTGACCAAGACAAAACTGTCCACTGGTGACAGCCCTCTGGACCTGCAGGCTCATCCTGGATTTTCACAGCACGCGGACGGGTGTTCAAGTTGTTAGTTCTTCACAAAATCACACAGAAAGTCAAAAGTGGTGCCATTACGTTGATTTCTCAGTTTAATGCCAAGACAAAACTTCCCTCTCCCATCTCTGACCCTGAGCTAAAAGAGGGTAGGGCTGTGTCTCCCCTCAGACTGGGGCTCCCTGAGGCGGGTCTATGAGCTGGGGCTGATCTGCATCTTCCCCTTATGACTAAGGTATCCTTGCAAACAGGGACTCTGTTGTTTCTTTCTCTTCAGACTAAGGGCTCCTGAGGCAAGGGCAGGGTCTCTCCCCAACTCCCACCAACCTGGGTTGAAGAACCAGAGACCTGGAGCCACCTGTCATGGTGGAACAATCTCAGGACACACCCTGGTGATGGGGTGGGGAAGGGTTAAGAAAGTTCGCAGGGCCACCTTTCTCATGGGCCGCCCTCCCCCTCCTGCCGGCTGCCAGGGCTTGCCTTGGCCTCTGATGGGTTCCAGCTGACTGCTGGGCCTCCTCCATCCTACCCCTCGGGCTGCCGTGTCCTGTAATGACCCCACCATGGGTACCCTTAGCCACCCAGGCTGGGAGGACTGGAATCAAGATGGAGCGGCATGGCGGGAAGGAGGGGCCCCCTGCCTCGAGGAGAAAGCAGAGTGCAGGAGGGCTGCAGGAGGGGGCTGGGGGGGGGGGTGCCATGACTCCCTCTGTTGCCCGGAGACCCAGAGCGGGGTGATGGGGACCGCCCTGCCCACATAGGCCAGTTCTGCTGCTGCTACCTCCCCAGGAGGAGAGGCCACCACAGTGCCTCCAGCCTGGGCAGCAGCCCGTGACTCCCCAGCCCCGCCTCATCCGTGAGTCATTCCCGGGAGCTTGTGTGAGCAGAGGCAGGCAACCCTTCACCACAGCCAGAGCAGGGAACACGCTGCGGGACTGGCCAGGAGCAGGTGTCCAGAGCAGGAATGGCAGCCTGGTCTAGATGAGGCTGAGTCTTGGACCTTGAAAAAACCCAGTTCCCATCTCCTGCCCCACCCACATTCCCTTCTGCATTTCTCACTCATACCTTTGTCTCTCACCCAGACCTCCTCTCAGCATCTTCGAGCCTTTGGGGGCTCATCTCAAATGTCACCTCTCCTAGGAAGACCTCTCGCTCTCCTGGGTCTGTTCTTTGTACACCCTTGAGGCACCACACGCATCCTTTTATCTGCTGTCCACGTCTCTTCTTTGTCTAGACAAGGTACCACAAAGGATTCCGTGCCTGTCTGTATTCCCAGCACCCAGCAAAGTGCCTGGCACATAGTAGGTCCTCACGGAAGTGTTTCTAAAGATGGATCCAGCCAGGAATTAAATAAAATCACCTAAACCCTAACAACCAGTATCTGCTGGTCCCTGCTGCTTCCAAAGTCCCACCAACCATCCCCAGACTGACCTATGGGAGTTCTCACCAGGTGCAATGACCTGGTGCCAAAACTGACCCTGCCCTGTATCACCCGTAAATGGTACATTGATGTGCCTAGGCACTTTAGGTGCCAAAGCTAAACAGTGGTCTGTGGTAAAGAGTAGAGAAGGTATCTCCCCCTCCCGTTCCCCTAGAAGAGAATCTCCAAACAGCCCTGCTTGTGCCTAGCATCTCACAGAAGTTTAGGATTCAGTGTGCAGTGGAAATGGTGAACAGGCTCTCAATGTCCACTCCACCTACTGCTAGGCAGTTTCTGAGAAAGGAAGAGTTAAAAAACAACAGCAACAACAACAGCGGAGGAGGGGGGGGGACTACATTTCTCAGTGTTCCCTGTGGTTAGGATTCAGGATGTAATCCTGACTCAGACTATCAGTCGCACTTGCATGAAATTTGCAAGTCTGTGTTTCTGCAGCTCCTGGTGCATTCTGGGATTCAGGGGCGGGGTGCAATTTGTGTTGTTGTTGTTGTTTTGCTTTTATGCTGGCAGAGGGGGTCAAGAAGTCTAGTAGCTCCAGGGCATCCATCCCCTATGTGGATCACAGCAGGTGCAGTGTGGAGCCGGCCGCAGCAGCAGTTTCCAGATCATGGTACTATCTGTGGTTCTGGAGTTGGTGCTCTCATGATTACCAAAGAGGCAACAGCTCCCTTGGTGGCCCAGTCCTGCAATGTGGCTTTGAGAATTGCTCCTGAAAGCTCAACTCTGAATCTATGTCTTTGCCCTCCCAGTGGTTCTATAGCTGTTTCATTAACCCCTTCCGTTCTGAGTTCACCAGAGTGGATTCTGTTCTCTGCAATGGAACCCTGATGGATAGCGCTTTGCATTTTGCTGCTCTCACTACTGCTCTGTCTCTCAGACCCAGATATGCATCTACCAGAGAGCTGGACCAGAACACATCCAGTGAGGATCACCCACTCAGCTTAGAACTGCCCTTACTTGCCCTTCAACAGTGAAGCGTTGTCACTTGGCCAAGATTGTCTCCCAACTGTCTCTTCCCTTCTATGAGTTTTTCTTCTTGGAGTTTCCTTAGACCTTTATGCATGTCTGCATCCCAGTCCAGGATGGTAAATCGATTTTCATTTCATGCATCAACTCTGCTCATTTAGTAGTGATTACCTGGACCAGTGAGTGCATAAGGCTGCTTCTGGACTTAGAAGGAAAGAGCACTGTGATCAACTAGTGATGCCTGCTATACTACATAAATAGACACTGACAATGTGCGTGCTGTGTAATTGCCACATATTTGGGAGGGAAGTGAATGACGGTGCCTTCCGTTTAAGCCAGAGTGGGATCCGTCCAGTCATGAACTCCCCAGGAGGCTCTCCAGCCCCAAGACCACATCACAGATTCCTGACACTACCCACCGATTACCCCAACTCAGACTTTGATCACAGATCCATTTTACCATTTATTCCTAATGCTTCTAATTCCTATCTTAACTTGATCCCTCTCCAACTTACATCCCCAACATCGCCCTCCAGCATTCACATGGACTCTCATGCTCACCAGGGTTCTGACCTCAGGAAAGAGCTGGAGCTGAAATGGGCTTACTCCTTGAACTACAGTAAAGTCCACACCCTCCAGGAAGATCCTTGACCTCTAAGCTCCCCAAAAGCCCTCCCTCACTCGTCTCTGTGTCCAGTTAGTGCCAGGCCCTCAGGAAGTGTTCCATAAACCCATGGATCAATGAAAGAATATGAGGATTGCCCAGAATGACCTCACCAACCACTGGCTTTCCTCTTCCCATCCTCCTCCCTTCCATTTCTGTACTCAGAAACTTTTGCTGACGTTGACCTATGGCCTCCCCAATCTCCAGGAAGTTCCTACACAACGGGGTGCCCCGCATCCTCTCTGAGTCACTGCTGAACCCACATCCAGCCTGCTGCAGAAGCCAGCTACTATGGGACAGAAAATTGTGCCCTTCAGAGGGCTCCCAGGTTCCCCTGTGAGGGAGGGGAGACACCCTGGGCACGGCAGAGGTCCAGGTGGGTGGTAAGTCATTTTCCAGGGAAGAAAACCAGCCCAGAGCCCACACCACATCATCCCCACTCTGGGCTCTTGCTCACTACTAAAAGGAAACAGACGGTGTGGTTAATTGGGGTATCATAGTGGGCTCTGGCCCTCTTTAAGGTCCGGGTGGGGGTCATAGAGTGATTTACTGGGTCATAAACGGCAGCTCACAGGGAGCCAGTGATGTCATACCCACGGCCCCTGGGGACTCAGGGAGCCATGGACACAGGCCATAGGCTGGAGCCTGACAGGAGACTCTCGCCTCTCCCTGATCACTGGGTTCTGATCCCAGGCAGCCAAGGGTAGGCAGAGCCCAGGACAGCTCCTGGTGGGGTTAGGATGCTCACAGCTAGAGAAAGTGGACACGACCTGGGAGCAGGGGAAGGAAAAGTAGGATGCAGGCAGAGGAGCAGAGACGCCCAGAGGAAAATGGGCCTGCTGGAGTCTAAGAGACTCCCAGAGGTGCCCTGAGGCCTGCCTCACCCAAACAGAGTACCAGAACCCCAGGCAGACAGTCCAGCTCCAGAACTCCCCAAGAGGAACATGAATGAAAAAACAAGTCCATCCCTCTGCCTAGAAAGCCCTGTGCCAGAGAGGCAGTGCTTAAAAGCCAGGCTGCCTGGTCATTCCTGCCAATGTGACTCTGGGCAGGTTCCTTAAAACCCCTCTTTGCCTCAACTTCCCCATCTGTAAGATGGGATAACATTTTCTCGGAACTCCAGTAGTTAACAGACTCAGAACAGAGCTGACATGCTGTGCCGTGTACTTGACCTGCTGCTGCTGCTGCTGCTAAGTCGCTTCAGTCGTGTCTGACTCTGTGTGACCCCGTAGATGGCAGCCCACCAGGATCCCACGTCCTTGGGATTCTCCAGGCAAGAACACTGGAGTGGGTTGCCATTTCCTTCTCCAATGCATGAAAGTGAAAGTGAAGCCGTTCAGTTGTGTCTGACTTTTCGAGACCCCGTGGGCTGCAGCCTACCAGGCTCCTCCATCCATGGGATTTTCTAGGCAAGAGTACTGGAGTGGGGTGCCATCGCCTTCTCTGCTTGACCTAGGTTATTGTTTTTAATAACTCTTTGAGTGGGACCCAAGAGTCTATATTTATTCATTTATTTAGAGGATAATTTTTTTAATTTAGTATTTATTTTTGGCTGCGCTGGGTCTTCATCACTGTGCATGGACTTTCTCCAGTTGCACTGAGCGAGGGCTGCTCTCTAGTTGGAGTCCTCAGGCTTCTCGCTGCAGAGGCTTCTCTTGTTGTGGAGCACAGTCTCTAGGCGTGGAGGCCCAGTAAGTGTGCATGCTTAGTCACTCAGTCGTGTCCAACTCTTTACAACTCCATGGACTGTAGCCCGCCAGGCTCTTCTATCCATGGGATTCTCCAGGCAAGAATACTGGAGTGGGTTGCCATTTCCTACTTCAGGGATCTTCCTGACCCAGGGAGTGAACCCACGTCTCTTGCATCTCCTGCACTGGCAGGCGGATTCTTATCCACTGCACCACCAGGGAGTCCAGTCTGTATTTTTAAATACAATAGCCGCCCTTGACTTTGGACTTCTTCCCACCCAGCGCAGCCCCCATCTCAGACAACAGGGACCCTTGCAGGAGGGAAATCAAGACAGAACCCTGTCAGTGTGCACTGGTTATTTCCGGAGGCATGGAAAGAGCCTCTCTGTCTCTGAGCCCCCTTTTATACATTGGATCCTTCACTCTTTGTCTCCTGAAACCAGGGCCCAAACAGGCAGAGTCAGGCAACAGAGGGCAAGAAAACATCTCCAACAATGTCTTAGAAGGGGGATCCAAAGCATGGGGCAAGAGGAGCAGCAGGGTCAACAGAGCCACTCTCTCTGTCCACTGCAGGGGGCAAGTGGAACATAGAGGGACTGACACCCTGGGCAGCGCCAGGGACCCCATCAGCTGGTGTGAAGGACCAGATTCCCTGAGACCAGCCCCTCTGTCTCCAGACTCCAACATCTCCCCCAAACACCCCCAGACCTGATGGGAGCGCCGCCCCAGGCTCCCTGTGCTGCGGGGGCAGCAGACACTGGTCCTCAGTATGGAGTGGAGACGGATCAGCACACATCACATCACGCTTGGCACAGCCCCCATTGGTGGGCACCATGCCACCGTGTCAGCCAGCCATCTCCCTGCAGAACCCTCTTCGGTGGGGGCGGGCTCCCGGGAGGGGGGGGGATCTGCGCCTGCCGGGAATGGCCCAGGCCCCCAGAAGCTCCCTAATCCCCAGCCCCTCAGCCCCAGACCCTGCCCTCCCCGGGTCCAGTTTGTAATTCTTTTCATCTGTGTGACCGTGTGCTTTCAGTCTCTCCTCCAGGCTCCGGGAGAGCAGGACTGAGTCTGTAGGGCTCACCTACAGAGCGCCTGGCACGTTTGTCAAAAGAATGAATGAATGAATGACTCGAATGAAAGCTCCACCTTCCTGCCCACACCCTTGCTCCTAGCACAGAACCTGTAGGGGTGCCCAGACTTGGCGGGATGGAGCCAACCTTGCCAGAGCTGGGAGCCCATAGTCCACCCCAGAGCGATCCCAGGGCCGTCAACCAAGGAAGACTTCCCAGTGGAGGTGAGAGGGAAGTTGGAGGGGAGCGGGGGTGGGGTTCTAGGCTCACATCTGCTCTTCCTGTTCATCACCTATTTCCGGTGGGAAGTCCCAGAGGCTGGAGGTCATGTCTGGGTCTCAGGGCCATCCCCAGCACACCCCCCTAGAGCCGCACGTGGCCTGCCCCACAGTCGGCTGCCAGCTGTGACTCACGGCTCAGAAGCCTTCCTCTTGGCCAGAGATCGGGGAGCAGAGATTACAGCACCGTTACTAACCGCATGCCGTGGCTGCAACTGCAGTGCTTACGCTAGCGTGCCCCCCCGACCCCGAGGGCAGAGCAGTGACCTCACCCTCCTGGGTCAACAGCAAGTGAAGACAGTCCTTCCCAGAGGCAGGGGGATGGCCTGGATGACCCTGGTCTGCTTGAGAAGTCCAGAGTCTTGCCCTTTCTCCTCAGAGTTGGTTACACACCCTCCCTCTCCCTTCTGCCCAAAGCAGTCTATTGGAGCCGGGGCTTGGCCAAGGTGGGCAGGAGCAGGAAAGGGTAAGTGGCAGAGGGTGCCCTGTGCTTGCCCTTCCTCACCCCCCTCTAGGACACACATGCTGGAGAAAGTGGTGTCTGAGGATGTGGCTGCAGTGGCCAGCTCCTGGCGCCGGCAGAAATCCCCAAGCCCGTCAGCAGGCCCTGTTTAGACACGTCCGCTGACCATGGCACTGAGTAAGTGCTGAGGAGACACCTGCAGACTGATGTCACGGCCTGCCTGCCCTCTCCTCCCAGACAAGCCCTCCTGGGGCCCAGACCATTCCAGTTCCTCCTGGCAGACCGCGAGAGGACCCAGGGCTGGCACTCCTCTGGGGAAGGCTCTGTGGGAAAGGAATGCAGAGGAACTGAGCTCAGAACCCAGATGGGTGCTCTTAGGAAAGTTACCCAACCTCTCTGGGCCTCAATTTCTCCAACTGTAAAATGGGACTAAGACAAGTTGCCTCCTGGGTGGCATTGAGAATGAGTGCCCTGGCGTGGCAATGGATGGACATAGGTCCATGGCAGCCAGTCTTGCTGCCCTTACCTGCGCTGGGCAGGAAATGCCAAGTCTTAGGAAGAAGCAAGGCTTCAGGGAAGGGAGCGAAGCAGAGCTGTTTGAGAAAGGGAGTTAGGAAGGCCTCACTCACCCTCTGCCAGCTGCAGACTAAAGGTACCAAGGGCCTGGTGGCAGACTGTCTTCCAACCTCCATTCATCCCTCCTTCCCCAGTTTTCAGCAAGACCCCCGTGGGAATGACTGTATGGTCCAGTTTCCCTTGGGCCACAGAGGGGCTGGAGGACTGACCTGTGGCCAGTGGGATAGAAGCCGCATGTGTGATTTCCAGGAAGTTTCCCTTAAAGGGAAGGGGAAGGCCCTTCTTCACTCTTTTCTTCCTCCTTCCCTCTGGCTGGAGCTCCAGTGACTGGAGTGACCTTGGAAATGGAAATGACACCCAGCAGATCAATAAGCTAGAAGCAGCCTGGATCCCTGATAGCACATAGTTGGCAAGACCACCTTCAAGTACAGGAGCAAAAAAAAAAAAAAATGCACATCTCTCTTCTCAAACTTAACTCCAATAGGCCCCTCCGCGGTGGAATTCCCTCAGACTCAGGTGTGCCAGAGAGAGGGGGGACGGATGGGGTGCCTGGGGAGAGAGGAGTCACCCGAGGATGTGACATCCCCTCAAGGAGCACTTCCTTCTGTGTGAGCTACAAGGCCAGGAGGAGCCTTGGTGGGAGGATTTATCTCCAAGAGGAGCTGAGGATGGATGGATACAAACAGAAGGAAGGAAAGATCAGATAAGTGGGTGCACTGAGAGAGATATCCAGAAAGAGGGAAATACTCTGGGAAGATAAGATGCTTCGGGTTTCGGCCAGCCAGGCTTGGGTGGAGGGAGGCAGGATGGCCAGCCTGACCCACTGTTCATGTCTGACTCTGTTTTTCCATCTGTGCCTCGGGAATGGCTCGTACTTCCTCACTACTCAAGGGCAACGAGCAGTGATTTTTAAATTTTTTTTTAAGATGGCGGGGTCAGTGTGGCACCATGCCAACAGAGCCCAGAGCCTGTCGATGTCCTGGGATTCCCCACCTGGAAAGCAGGGGTCACATTGGAGCCCACACATCTGGGTGTCGTGGGGATTCAAGGAGCCGACTCCGTGACGTGCCTCCCCAGCACCTGGCACAGTTCAGCTCGCAGGAAATCCTAGGAGCTCATTACAGCCGCTCATGAAATCCTACCCTGGGATGTGAGGGACAGAGCTGCCACTGGGTGACCTGTGGTGTGAGTCTAGACAGAGACCTGGCTGGTCTCCTCATCCCACAGCAACAGGGACCTAAAAATCAAGGAACATTAATGCCCTGGGAGAGCCACCCTCCCACCGCATCAGGGCCCCGCAGACACAGGTGGGGATGGAGGTAGCAGGGAGAATCGGATGCGTGGGGACAGCCAGGGCATAGCCCGCGGTCCCACCGCAGTGAGACCAGACCCTCAGCAGGTCCACGTGTGGTCACAAGAAGCTGGTGAGACACCACACTGGGCCACAGAGGCCGCAAAGAGGGTGAACACAGGCCTGAGGGAGGGAAAGGCATTGGTCTGTCCTGCCTGGGGAGGGGTAAGCCGGGGGTCCACCTTGATGCCAGCCTCAGTGGGTCCACGAGCCGATTTCACAGGGATGCCTTTCCTTATACTCCCCATTAAAACCCCAGGGCTTATAATCTGAGCGAGACTGCTGTTCTGGGTAAGAAAGGACTTTATTTACCAGGGGAATTGGGGGCTATTGTATCTTCTTGGAGCAGCAAACAAGAAAAAACGAGCTTACGAAATAGTCACCGGGATTCCAAGTGGCCTACGGGAGAACTCTGACTGTCCATGAGACGAACCCTGATGTGGAGGGAGCTGTGGACAGTCAGGAATGAAAGGGTCCTGCACCTTAAGCAGAACCTCCAGCCAGCATCTGAGTCCTCAGATCTCTGCTCCCACCTCTGCAAAAACACACAAGGTAATGATTTGGGAATCACTGGGTTTAGGAATCATAGGGGTGAGTTTAAAGCTCTGGTGGCTCAGACAGTAAAGCTCTGCTTGCAGGAGATGCAGGTTCAGTCCCTGGGTCGGGAAGATCGCCTGGAGAAGGGCATGTAACCCACTCCAGTAGTCTTCCCTGGAGAATCCCACGGACAGAGGAGCCTGGCGGGCCACAGTCCATGGGGTCGCAAAGAGTTGGACATGATTGAGCTACTAACACTTTGGACAAAGTTACTTAATTGCTCTGTGCCTTTGTTTCTTCTTCAATTTAAAAATAAATAAATAACCCAGAGCTGGGCTCAGAGGGCCACTGGGAAAATTAATTCAGTGGGTGGCAGCTGAAACCAGGCACCCAGGACAAGCTCCATAACTATTCTCTTGTGGGCCGCTGCTATTCTCCTGTCTAGGCGGAGATCAGACTGCAAGGGACCCTTGGAGTTCTTCTCCAATTTAGAATTCCTTGATTTCCACCACCCTGCGGTTCCTGATTTCTGACTCTGAGATCTGAAGACCAAGAAAGACACGTCTGCACAGCTCTGCTCTGTGCAGCGCCTAACAGTCCAGCCTGCAACTCACATCATTTTACTGCCAGAAGTGGGCTTCACCCTGTCCATCACGTGTCCCCCAGCCCCATGGCAGCCCCATGGCAGCCCCGTGGCCCTGCCAGCTGTCTTTGAGCCCTGCACCATGCCCTCACCTGGAGTCAGGGCAGCACGAGCCCCTCTGGCTGACTTCCTCACACCTATAGTCCCCTGACAATGTCACATGCTGTGGAAGTTGGCAGGCCCAGAAGGGCCACAGATGCCAACACAAACACCATTCCTATGGAGGCAGAAGAGCCCGTGGGGGTTATTTTTAACCTGTTGATCAGAGGCCACAGCTCTGGCCCTGGGAGGCCTGGAGCTGCCGGTTCTCAGGGGGAAGTGAATCGTCAGGCTTCCCCTCAATGACCCTCAAGGGCACTGGGTGGTGGAAACCCCAGCCCTCACCCCACTCGGACGGAGACAGGGAAAGGCAGACACAGCTCAGGACATGCCCCATCTTGTGCGCTGGTTTCAACTGGGGCTGAGCTGAGCCAGGAAGAGCAAAGGTACACTGCAAATCACAGGATGTGACCTGGAGACGGGTCTCTCCTGTCCCCATCCTGCAGGTAACTGTGACCTGAGAGAGGAGGCCCAAGGTCACACCACTGGCTAGCACCAGCTCCCTGCCCCCTGGTCCACCCGAAATCTGACGTGGACATCTCAGTAACTCTCCACGGCTGCATCCGGGGATCGCCTTGTCCTGCCCCGCTGCCTGGTCTGTTCCACCTTGGTGGACCCAGGCCCTGACTCACCCTGCAAGGACTTCCCAGGTGCCCAAGCAGTGCCCCCTGGAGGACAGCCGCAGCAGTGGCCAGCGCAACGGGCAGCACCATGGTGGCTGGAGGCCCAGGCGAGGACGTGCGGGCCAGGGCGTGCCTGCGTGGGGGGAGCAGGACCAGAGCTTCTGCCAAGAGCCCGCTGCCGGCTGCTGCTGAGTCTGTGCTCGCCAGACAATGGACCCCACAGCCCAGCCTCCCGGCCTTGGCCCCTTGAGCTGGGCAGGCAGCTGCCGGCCGAAGCAGCCGCCTCCGCTGGCCCCTCACGTAGCCCACGTCCTGCCTGCTGGGTGGCCCTTATCACCGGGTACGTGCCAGGAGCCCACATGCCCACACTCTGCAGTGGGGAGAGGACTGGGAGCCCGGGACAGATGGAATCGGTAGGGAGTAAGGCTTTCGGCTTCCTCCTGCCTCTGGAAACTCCCAAGGAGGGCCCTGAGCAGGCCTGGAGTTCCCCTTGGGGAATGTGCCACCCCCAGAGAGACCTTAGCTCCATCTTGCCAGGTCCCAGCTCTCAACCACTCTTCTCTTGGACTGAGGGCATTGGGGTGCAGAAGAGGGAAAAGACTGACCTCTTCCTATGATTACTCTGGGTCAGCTCACAAAAACCAGTTACACCTCAATATAATAAATACTTTTACACCATACCCATTGAGTACATGGGGCAACAGAAGCACAGAGAGGTTGAGCAACTTATCCACAGCCACACAGCTAGTAGGTACAGAATCAGGATTCAAACCACGCAGGCTGAGGCAAGAGCCGAACCACTTCCAGCAGAATACAATAGGAACAGGGACGAGACTGGGCAATGCTCAGCTTCCTACCCAGGGGAATGAGAGTTTGGGGACCTGACAGATATGGGCTCAAGGCCAGGAGCTGCATGCTCTAAGCCAAGTGAAGATCCCCTCTAGGCCAATGTTTCCTCACCCATAAAATGGGCACAGTGATAAAGAACAGCGACCTCACACAGAGAAGGTGTTCGCCCTCACCTAGCAGAGCTCAGAGTATCCTTCCACCAGGTGCTTAGAATGTCCTCTAGAACATCTGGCTGGCTGAAGTCTGCCATCCCAGCCTTCCTCGGGCAAAACCCATGTTCCCTGGCACTTGGATTCTGCTGCAAGCCACCAGCATGTCCAGCCAGGCAGCCCCAGTGGCATGGCTGGCTCAGCCCCAGCATCATTATTTAAACCACCACGGCCACGGGGTGCTCCCTGTCTTCCTTCTCCCCAGGAAGACTATGAGTACCTGCCAGGGGTCTGAGGGTAGAGGCCATGCCGCCCCCATCAGATCAGAGGGTCTGAAGGAAAGGTGCTTCCTCATTACAGACACCCCAGATTGGGGATCCCTGAGAGCAGAGGCTGAGCAAACCATGCCATCCCGCTACCAAGCTGGGGAACATGTATATTTGGTCCCTGTTCCATTTCCAGTCCACATCACCCAAGAGATGTGTGACCCTGAGCAGCTTCTCTGGGCCCATGGTCAAGTGGAGATGACATTTCCTATCTGCATCCCAGGTGGGGATTCCCCGGTGGCTCAGCAGCAAGGAACCTGCCTGCAAAGCAGGAGACACGGGTTCCATCCCTGAGTTGGGAAGATCCCCTGAAGGAGGGCATGGCAACCCACTCCAGTATTCTTGCCTGGAGAATTCCATGGCCAGAGGAACCTGGTGGGCTATAGTCCATAGGATGACGAAGAGTTGGACACGACTGAAGCGACTGAGCACACACACACGCACTGCATCCCAAACTAGTGAAGATGAGAAGAAGCCACGTGTGTCTGTGTGTGTGACAAGCCCCCTCCTCATGATCTCTGCTGGTGGATTAGGATGACAGTGTGTGTGTGAGGCACAGAGGGGGCTCTCCGGACTAGGAGGACCTGGGAGACAGGCATAGACGTCAGAGGAGGGAAGAAGAGGGATTTCCCCACGTGATGTGGGACCTGAGGCTGCTCAGGCAGCTGGCTGAGTCACCGGCCATGCCAGAGATGCTGGGAATCTGCTGCCTTCCCAGCCACTGAGAGTGAAATGACCACAGGAGACACCCAGAAGCCTCAAGGAATGAGGTGGTGGCCGGACAGGACAGGAAGGGAACAGCGGCTCACCCGAGTCCCCCAGGGAAACGGGAGGAAGCAGCCTGAGCAGGAGACGCAGCAGTCCTGACCTCGCAGGGACCCCGGGGTGATGAGGACAGACAGGCCTGCCCTAGGGGAAGCTGAAGTCTGATGGGGAAAGAGAGGAAATCTGCCTTCAGGGAACTCCCGATCTGAAGGGGAAGTGGTAAGGACGTCTGCCTCCAGGAGTTACAGTGTGACGGAAGACTCAGTCTCTGCTCCCGGGGACCCGCAGCTCTGGGCATCTATGGGGAGCACCCTCTCCGTCCTCCTTCAGACCCTCTAATCTGAGCAAAAAACGTGGAATCTGCCCTCAGGGCGCTTTCTGCCTTAAGCGCTCAGTCTTAAGCAAAGGTGTGCAGGCATAGGTGAATACCCGTGTGGAACCTCCTCAGAGACCACCCGCCTGATGCGGGGAGATAACTCCTCACAGTAGAGACAGAATCCTCCATCAGCCCAGGGCAGGGGACCTTCCCCAGAAGTCCTCCTGAGTGCCTGGACCGTAGAGAGTGGAGAGAAACAGAAGTACCGCCACATCTGGTCTTAGGGTGGCTGGGCTCGCTGCCCTGAACAGCTGGGCCACATCTGGCTTCCAGACATCCATCTCTTGCTCAGTGATTCACTCCCGCCCCTCGCGTCTGCGGAGATGGGAGGACATGGGCTTGGAGCTACCCAAGCTCTCCCACGCGCATGCGCACGCCCAGTGCTCACAGAAAGGACCGCGGGGGCGGGGGACGCCCCTTTCTTTCCTACCTCTGACTCTCTGGTCCCCTGTCACACAGCCACTGCTGTCGGGGCGAAGGGGGTCTAGTCCACCCTTGAGTCACCATGACTCAGGCTCCCCGCCTGGAACCCTCACACTCAGCTTCACCGGTTTCACGCACGCACGGTGAGCCGGCTTGGAGTCAGCGGACAAGAGGCGCCCGGAGTTCCCGATGCCCCCCTCCCCCAGGCCCTGACCCATCCTTTCTGGGGAAGAAAAGCTCCAGGAAAGTAGAGGATCGGGCTGGGGAGGAAAAGGAACACGCCAGGGAGGGAGTAAGTAGAAAGCACACAGCATTTCCCTGTCAAGTGGGACATTGATGACAGAGCTGATCCCCTCCCCCAGACTGAGGTTCCCAAAGGGCAGGGCTGTGTCTCCCCCTCAGACTTGGGTCCCTGAGGCAAGACGGTGTCTTTCCCATCAAAGTGGATCTGAACTGGATCTCATTTAGCTCTATAACAGGTGACTCATGCACCATCTACATCATTGGGATTTTCAGACTTAGTTGGAGGATTGGAGGTGGGAGGGAGCAACTTCCCAACAAAGCTGGCTCCTGAGGGAGGCCAGTTGTACTCACTGGCAGGGGCCCCCGCAGAGAGCAGCCTGCTCTCCCTACACCTACTCACCTCTCTGGGTGGTCCCTCCCACTGTCTAGTCCCAGTCTCTCATGCTAAATCACCTGCTGGGCAGGGTGGACCCACAGGACACGTGCGGGACCTGGAGCGGGAGAGAGCAGGCATTCTTTGGCATCATACCCAGCCGTCCTCAGCCGGAGGAGAGTCTACAGGTCCAGTTCCCCCTAGATCTGCAGTTGAGCCTGGGGCAGGGCGGACGAGCCTGTAGGCATCTGTGTGAGGCATCTGGGGAGGCTGGATCAGTAGGCTTTTGCTCCATGAGTCCAAATCAGCAAAGGAAGTGGGTCTCAACTCCTATGAGCTTGTCCTTATTCTGCACACATCTCCCACAGATTAGAGGGGAGGCCTGCTACCCCCATGGTCACTGCAGCCCTGCCCCGCAGCAGAGACTTTTGGGAGCGAAGGAAGCAGGAAACAGGCAAGATGGGCCCTGGGAATCCCACCCCACTCTCTTAATCACCATTCCACAACAAGAGTAGGGCTCTCCCCAGCCTTCTTCCTCCATTTCCCCTTGTCACCTTTTCACCTCCCACACCTCTTTCAGGGAAATGAACCATGAAACCATGCATCACTGGGGCTGATGAGGCCACAGTGGAAGCAAAGACTTCCAGGTGCTACTGGAAAGTCTCTACTCCCCGTCTAGCACTGAGAATTGAGTATCGCCATGGCTGAGGGCACCCTGAGCCAGCAACCCACTGTACAGAAGGGGAGACTGAGGCCTGTGACTTTGCAGGGCAGAGTAGATCCAGCCCTAGAGTGAGCTGGCCATACCTGAGACTGCCAGTGTCAGGGCGCCCCCCAACCCCCACCCCTCAGTGGGACTGTGAGCTCTGTGAAGTCAGAGACTGTCACCAGCTTCCTGAAAGTGAGTGAGTGAGTATCACTCAGTCATGCCAACTCTGTGACCCTTTGGGTTACAGCCTGCCAAATTGTTCTGTCTGTGGGATTTTTCAGACAAGAATACAGGAGTATGTTGCCATTTCCTCCTCCAGGGGATCTGCCTGACCCAGGGATCAAACCCACATCCCCTGTGTCTCCTGTGTTGCAGATGGTTTCTTTACCTGCTGAGCCACCAGGGAAGCCCCTAGCTTCCTGAAAGGAGCATGCTAAATGAGGGCAGGATGAATGCAGACCCTAGGCTGGCCCTGGGAGGTGGGGGATTCTTGCAGAAAGTCTCCAATCAGAGTTCCCCTCATTGTGTCTCTTGTCCTAGTCCTAGAGAACACATGGAAGCTCAGAAGAGTCTCCAGATCCTCTCCCCTCCACTTTGCTTTGCACTACCCCCTCAGTCTGATCAGGCTGGCTACAGGGCCTCCCCAACTCCGGTCCCCTCCTGGGCCACAGGTCCCCCTGCTTGGTTCCTGGCAGCCCCAGACTCCTGGCGCCTGGGGGAGGGAGGGTCTAGGATGCACAGGCAGGCAGGCCTGCATCTGGGCCAGATTGGGCCACCTGCAGAAGCCCCCAGAGCCTGGACCAGGAGCCCTGTCCCCCAAGCTGGCAGAAGGATAGACAGCAGCCTACGTGATGTCCTTTGCCTCTGGGCTCCAGCCAGTTGACTGGAGCCTGGTCCAACTTGGCCAGTCCCCACCCCTCCCCATCATCCCTCTTTCAGATACAGTCCTTGCACCAGCCAGATGCCTGAGCAGACTTGTCACCAAGAAATTCATGCCCTATCCTAGCAGTTTCTGCTCATCCTGCCCTCTCTCTCGCCTCTCCCCACACAAGCCATCTCCTGCAGCCAGTAGGCTCACCACCCTCTCTGCAGACTCTGACCCACATGGAGAGTCAGCCCCTCCCCAGCCCAGGGAAGGGTCTCAGCAGAGGTAACAGGGAAGGGGCCATGACACAGCTTCCCCATAACCTCGCAGGTCTCTGTACTCCACCCAAACCACTCTCTGTCCCATTGCCATCTCTCAAGAGAGCAAGTTCGTTAGGTCTGTTTCCCATTGTGTGGGTGAGGATGTGGTCTCTCTATCTGATGCCAAGACTTGCTGCAACCCGACCCTACAGCAGAAAGAGTTGTCATCAAGCCCAACCCTCAAGTTCATACTCTTGTACTCTAGAGAAAGGCTCTCCCAGAACCTGCCAGCTTCAAATCCTAGCCCTACACACCTCTTTGGTCAGGTAGCTTTCTTTGTTTCAAACATTTTTTTAATCATGGCAAAATACACTAAAGGTAAAGTTCACTGTCTTAGCCACTTTTAAAGTGCACAGTTCAGTGGCATGAAGTAATTCACATTATTGTGTAACCACCACCCCACGGTCCTTCTCCAGAAGTCTTTTCATCTTCCCTCAAACTCTGTACCAATAAACAATAACTCCTCATTCTCCCCTCCCCCCAGCCCCTGGCAATCCCCATTCCACTTTCTGTTTCTATGAATGTGGTACCTCATTAAAGCGGAGTCATGCAGTATGTATCCCTTTGTGACTGGCTGATTTCACTTAGCATAATGTCCTCAAGGTTTGTCTGCCTTGTAGCATGTGTCAGAATTTCCTTCCGTTTTGAGACTGAATAGTATTTGGTGGTGTGTATAGACCACATTTTGTTTCTCCGTTTGGCTATCTTGTTGATGAACTTTTTTAGAAAATCAAAGTAACAGATTCTCAGGGTAAACATATGAGGAGTTCAGAAACAGATAAAATGAAAAGTGAAAGTTCACCTTAGCCCTACCTTGTTCTGCTTAGAATAAATCCTGAAATTTCCAAAACAGAGGGCAGATAGATTTATATCTATCTCATTTTTACACAAAAAGTGACATACTCCTCACCATATTCCCCAAATATGAAGTCAGAATTCTCTAGAGAGCGTGTTAAAACAGACTGCTCTACCTCAGCCCCAGGTTCCCAGCCCACGTGTTCTGCGCTCCATCCCACCTTCCCCATCCCCCACCCTGAGATTCTGGGTCTCCAGCAGGCTTCTCAAGATTCAATACTGCCCAAAGGTCTACCCTTTGTGGACTAGTACCGGCAGAGCTGTCCTGCCACTTACTTTCTCATTTGGGAATATCAGCCTATAACACTGTCAAAGTGAAAATGAAAGTCGCTCAGTGGTGTCTGACTCTTTGTGACTCCGTGGACTATGCAGTCCATGGAATTCTCCAGGCCAGAATACTAGAGTAGGTAGTCCTTCCTTTCTCCAGAGGATCTTCCCAACCCAGGAATCGAACCCAGGTCTCCCACATTGTAGGCGGATTCTTTACCAGCTGAGCCACCAGGGAAGCTCAAGAATACTGGAATGGGTAGCCTATCCCTTCTCCAAGGAATCTTCCCAACCCAGGAATTGAACTGGGGTCTCCTGCATTGCAGGCAGATTCTTTACCAGCTGAGGACCTCATTCTTTTTAATCCCAGCACACACCTCTGGCATTTTGGATGCTCCAGAACATAGCTAATCAGTGCCTTACTGATGGACTTGACGTTGCTCCCAGTTTTTAAGATTCGGAAATAAAACTGTCATGAATACAGTAGTACGGATACTTTAAACACGCTCAACATTTGTGACAGCATAGCTAATAAATCTGTAGATGTGGAGCCCCTGAACAAGTGGTTTGTGAATTAATTCTTCCCATGTAATTGCCAACCCCCTTCCTGGGTGCAGAACCTCCCACCTTCTGGGAGGTTCTCCCCTCCCACCAGTTCTGAGGATGCCTGTGTCCACAAAGTGAAGGGTCTCCTGTTTCAGTGGTTGTCCCTCATAAGGAGGAAAAGAGACTCTTATCATCTCTTACTTTTGATTTCTTGTATTTTGACTGAGGGTAGGAATTTTCACCTGTTCATTAGCCTTTAATATTCCCTTTCCTGTTCATGAACTTTGCCCATTTTTCTATTTGCTTCTCTTTTCCTTATTGATTAGTATGAACTTATCTGTCATATATATTGAAAATATTTTTTTTCTGGTTTGTTATTTGCCTGTTACTTGTTTATGTAACCAGTTTTTAAGATCTTTCCTTTTGTGAGCCTCCCTGGTGGCTCAGTGGTTAAGAATTCGCCTGCCAATCCAGGAGACTCGGGTTTGATCCCTTGCCGGGAAGATCCCACATGCCATGGAGCAACTAAGCGTGTGCACTACAGCTACTGAACCTGTGCTCTAGAGTCCGGGAGCCGTAACTACTGAGGCTGTGAGCCGCAAGTACTAAAGCCTGAATGCTCTGGAGCCTGTGCTCCGCAACAAGAGAAGCCGCTGCGACGAGAAGCCAGCGTACCACAGTGAAGAGTAGGCCCCACTCACTGCATCTAGAGACAAGCCCGCTCAGCAAGGAAGGCCCAGCACAGCCAAATAAACGAATAAAATAAATAAAATTATTTTTTAAATCTTTCCTTTTGTGACTCCTATATTTTGTCCTCCTTTCCCCAGTTTAAGAATATATCAATACACTTAGAAATTTTTGTTGATGTTTTCTTCTAGTAATTTTATGGTCTTCTTTTTACATTTAAATAATTGATTCGTCTGAGGCTGATTTCAGAATAAGGAATGAAGTGGAGAACTGGTTTTTTAGTTTTTTTTTTTTCCTTAAGCAGCTAGCCAGTTGTTCAAGTTGATTGAATCTTTTCTCCTCTGATCTAAAAAGTCACTTTACCATATATTCAATTTCCATTTGCTCACAGTGTGTGTCTGGGTTCTGTTCTGTTCCTTTGATGTGACACTCTGTGTGCCAGTACCCAGCTGTTTTATTACTGAAGATTTATACAACATTTCAGTAGCTCTATTTGCCCCTTATAAATGCCTCTCCTCCAGGATTTTCCAAGCTCTTTTTGCATGTTTATTTTTCCAGACGAATTTTAATACAATTTGTCAAGTTCAGAAGATTTGTTGTTTTTCACATCTTCTAACACATGTGATTTTCTGACATCTCAGCCCACAGCAGAATAGAAACACGTTGAGAAGAAAGAGGTGGGATGGTGGTTGACCGAGGCAGTGATGGTGGTGGAAGTGACAGCTAATAGGGAGCTGATGAAGTGATGAAGAACTATGAAAAGACATGAGAACTATGAAAATAAAGACATCATGGAATGGGCCTTTAGTGTGGAGTCAAACAAGACCTTGGATTTTCACTGTGTTACAACCAGGACCATGATGGACACTTACTTGTAACCACAACTCTGAGTCATAAGGACTCACATGTCCTCTAACCTCTGATTAAGAAGGCAGGAAAGTGTGTAATATCCATCCAAAATATCTCTTTTTAAGGTCTCGGATATTAACGTCTGGAAAACTAATGTGAAATGGTTCATTCTTGGATGATGACAAAAGTATGACATATTACTGGTTTCTCTATAGTTTTCACAAAACCCAACCTTCAAATTCCAAGGAGTTCTGGGATTTGAATTCACTCTACCCATTGGAAACACAGCTGAAGAAAATGTCCCCAGCCTTTCAACCAGTCCGCACACAGTAATTAAAAAAAAAAAGATTTAGCTCTACTGGGCACCTGCCTCCAACACGTGAGGCATGTTATATGCAGACTACATTTCAGTCCTCAACAGCCCCGTTAGATAAGGCCGTGTTCCCATTAGACAGGAAATTTAGGCTTAGAGAGATCAAATTTGGGCAAGGTCAAGTTATCATGTGACAAAGAACTCTCATTCACCTTCAGCCCTTCAACTCACCCCCCACCCTAACAGGTCCAGCAGGTGACCAATGCAGTCCAAGCTCCTCTTTGCAAGGCCCTGCACCTGCCAGGCCCAGGGCCCTCACAGCCCGAAGAGGCCCTATCCCATGCCTCTGAGCCGTGTGGAGGGTAGAATGAGGTGCCAACCTGGGCCATCTAGGGAAGAAAGGCACAGCCTCCAGACCTACCAGGATCAGGGGCTCAGAAAGTGGGGAGGGTGCCCTGCAGACTCAGAAGACACTTCCAAGATGAGTACTGCCTACCCTAGGCGGACATGGCCTCTCTGCACTCCCTGGCCATCCCAGGACATCTGTGCTCACCATACCACGCCTTCGCCGGTGGTGTGAACAGAGCCCAGTCCTGTCCTGGATGCCCCAGGGAGAGGGAGTTGCGCAGCTGACACACAGGGAGGAGGTGGCAGGCACTCCCTTGGGAGTTTCCCGGCCCAGCAGAGATAAAGGTCAAAGAACTCGTTTGTTTTTCCTTGACAGCCATTTGTCTAGGGTCTCTACCAGCCTTATGGGGCCTGCCCTGGATTCAGGTACAGAGGCCTCAGGGTGAGAGTCTCCAGGAGGCTGAGAGCTCTCCCCGGGCACAGGTGGGACTCCCTTTGCTTGGTGGTTCAGTCGCGTCGGACTCACTGCAACCCCATGGACTGTAGCGCACCAGGTTCCTCTGTCCATGGGGATTCTCCAGGCAAGAATACTGGAGTGGCTTGCCATGCCCTCCTCCAGGGGATCTTCCCCACCCAGGGATAGAACCCAGGCCTCCCACGTTGCAGGCAGATTCTTTACCCTCTGAGCTACCAGGGAAGCCCTGTGGGTCTGTAGGGTTGTGAACCGAGTGCCCAAGGGACCAGAGTTTTCAGCCCTCTCTTGCCTCTCAGCCCAGGGCCCAGCGGACTGTAGAGCAGTGACCCAGAGGATGAGGAGGGCCAGAGCATCCATTCATTTCAGCACCCAGTCGCCATGAAGCGCTACTGCGCGTGAAGGACGGTGCTATTGGGGTGCATGATGAAAAAGGGGCTGGGTAGAAGTGGGATTCGCTGGAAGGCAAACAGAGTGCACTGGAGGACTCGGAGCGGTGGAGCCCCACCCCAGAACATCCCCAACCTGGGCACGCAGAGCAGCCGCTTGCTCCAGAGTCCGGCGCGCGCGCTCGGGGCCGGCGCCGCACGCGCACGCGTACCCGCAGCCGCTCCCCCGCCCGCGCGGCGCCGGCTCCCGCGCGCGCGCACTTGAGGCCTCCCTTGTGCGTCTCCTCCATTCGCTACGTGCAGAATGGTCCGTCGGCAGCAGCTGCAGCGCCGAGTGGGAGGGGGAGGAGGAGGGGAGGGGGAGGCGGTGCCCAGGTCTGGAGGAGGGGCCGCGGCGGGCCGGGCCGGGGGAAGCTGGGGAGAGGGGCTGGCGGGGGGACCATGGGTGGGCGCAGCCTTCCTTCCCTTCCCCCTTCCCCTCCCCCGCTCTCCGTCGCTCCCTACTTCAAGGCCATTCCGGCCAGCCTTCCGTTTCCTGCTCGGACGTCCAGTAACCCAGCCGACCAAGAGGGGTTTTCTCCGTGTTGTCCCCTCCCCAAAACCCAGGACCCAAACCTAAGAAAGAACCAGTTTTGCTGTCCACTCTCCCCTCTTCCTGTCCCGATCACACTCCCAGGCTTTTGTGTGAAATGACCCAAAAGCAGACCCTTTCCCACTCCGCTTTGCATGATGATGAGTCCCTAAGAGGTGCTGTAACCTCACTCTCCTCTCTCTTACCCCCCACCTGGAGGAAGGAGAACGGACAGGATGGAAGCTAGAGTCTAGTTCCCAGCATTTCCAGAAGAGGAAGCCCAGAATCTCATACGCGAACATAGGATGGAGGAAAGGCCTGGTGGCCCAGAACAGGCTGCTGCCCAGGAGCCTAAGTCCATGTCAAAAGGAGCTAGTGTCTGAAGGGTCCCCCTCTAGATTGGCATGAATTCACCCGCATTACGGATCTGTGTCCCATACACCTGTGTGTAAAGGGCTCCCCAGGAATGTAATGGTGAGAAGCCACCAAGGGGTGGATCGTGTTTCCCTGAAGGATCCCAAACAGACCAGCTCCCTTTGCTGCCAAGAACCCAGATGTGGCCCAGACGTGTACAGCAGCCCCTCCCACGGGGTGGGACACCAGCTATTCTGTGCAGCCCCTCCCAACTCTTCTCCCAGGGTCAAGGGAGGAAAGCCGGCGACCTCCGGTGCCCCTTCCCCATTTGGGCTGCTGGCAGTGGGGGCAACTCCCTTATCCTCTCTGTCCTTTGCGGGGGGTGGGGGGGGGCACCTGGTTTCACGTCGGAGACAGCCACCTGGGTTTAACCTGTGGTCTAATCTCTAGCCCTCTGCAGGCAGGTTAAGTCTAGATCGCCAGGAAGGAAGGTGTTCTGGGTCAGTTTCAGTTTACGCAAACGGACCCATGACCCTGGGCTTTACACAGTGCCTGGATCCGGGGAAGCGGATCCGCTCCTTTTGGTCCGGCAGTCTTTTAGGAGGCGCCCTCTGCTGGCCACTGGGAAATGCAGGGAAGAACGAGAGTCGTGCAGAGGCGCTCTCGGAGGGTCTGGAGAAGGGGACACAAGTCAGGGAAACAAACGAAAACCAGAAGCCAGTGAACAGTAGTGACTGGGCTGGCCACAAATAAGGGAGGCATGCTGAAACCTTGCTGGAGGTGGGGAGTTTTGAGCCAGCTTTCGTTGAGCAGGGAAGGGCAACCAAGCTGGCAGATGGGGGCTCAGGACACCCCAGGGGCACCCCTGCCTGTGTGCTGAGTCCTGCCCCTGCCCTGGGTGGCTCACACCCCCACAGAGTCTGATGACTGCTGTGCCCTGCAAGGGGGCCTACCCTCACCGTCAGCCTCTACTGGGGTGGTGGGCTAGGGGAAACAGCCAGAGCTGGAAGGCCCAGAGCTGGAAGGCCTGAACCTAGTCACCACCTGGCTCCTCAGGGCTGGCAGAGAAAGTGACCCAAGAGAGGAGTCTACAGCTGACAGATCCACCCCACATACACAGGTCCTTGGCATGGCAGGGCTCAAGGTTAGGGTACAGGCCTGAGTCACAGCCTGGCGGGGTACTGCCTGTCTCAGGAAAGGCCAGCTTGCCAAGAGGTGAGACCTGGGTCAACAGCCCATCACCATGCCTCTGGCCACTGGGCATCCTCCCCAACACGTCTCACACGTGGGGCCAGGGAAGTGCTAGGGTGGTGCGGGCTATGCAAGCCGCTGGGGCCTGCGCCTCAGGGCCATGGAGGGCAGGAGGAGAGGAACAAAGGGGTTCTCACTGCACAGGAAGAGCTGGGTTAGAGAGAGGATGGACCTCCCCACCGCCCCCCAGGCATCCAGAGTCTCTCCCGGTGTGGTGGGTGAGCGAGCAGCAGGTGCCACCCAGAACTGGCAGCTTCTAGAACTGCCCCGCCAGTCCTCCGAGGAGGGTTGCCCCCAAGGCTTCAGCATCCTCACAGGGCTTTACACAGGTCCGACCTCCGAAGGCAGCCCAGGACTCCCAGCCTTCCAAGGACCCACAAAGGCCCAATTCCCAGACCACTCCCCAGAAGTCAATGGCACTGTGACTTCCTCCCCTCCACACCCCGCCCAGCTCCACTCACTGATTCATTGGCTTCCACCTTATTGGCGAGGCTCCCTTCCAAAGGAGCCAGGGTAAGAGGACTCCCAGGGTGGGGACTGAGGCCCAAGAGGGAACAGAAAGCATGGCGCTTTAATTAGAGGTAATTGGTTAATTTACTCTGAAAGCTTGGGGGAGGGGAGGGGATGGAGTCTGTGGCCTAATAGGGCTCAGACCAACCTGGTGAGTCTCCTTCCGGACCAGAGCTGACCAAAGCGAACCCACCCACCCAGGACACCCACTCTTTGCCCAGGTCAGAGCAAGGCCCAGAGCAGACTGGGGTGGCCCTGCAGGAGAAGAAAAAAAATAAAGCAGGTGCCCTGGGGTGGTGGGCAAGGCCTGCTGAGGTTAGGGAGATAGGAACTGAGGACTGGGGAGGTGCAGCGGGTTCTGGGATGGGAACCGTCCCTTTCTTCTCTCCTTGTACATCCATCCCTCCCAAGATCATTGCCCAACCCCGGCCAGGTTAGGGGCCTGCCCTCCTCCGGTGGTCAGTGACCTCTCAGGCCTGCCTATCCTCAGGGGCCTGAAAGCTCACTTCACTCCCTCCAGCTTCAGAAAACCGTTCCAACACCAAGGAATGGGACGCCAGAGGGAAGACCCCTGCCAGGCCCCAGGGGGCGTGCCGCGGCCCGACGCTTCGCCTCCGGTGGCGCGGCGAGGACTCTGGCCAGCAGCCTCCCGCGCTCGGTCCGAAGCAGCTGACCCGCTGGCGGCGGGCCAGGTCGCGGCGGGGCCGGGAGGCAGCAACGTGCGGCGCGGCATGTCGCGGGCTCAGCGGCAGGGAAACGTGGGGGCGGGCCGGCGCGCCGCCCCTCACCCCCGCCCCACGCGGGCCCATTCATAAAACCCGCAGGCGCTGCCCGGACCTGGCAGCCTCCGTTCCTAATTGCAAATTCATTAAGGAGTTTGCATCTTATTTGCATGGAAATCATTTCCTGGCCCGAAACAGAGAAATTCCCCATTCCTTCGGCCCCCCCTTATGCCCTGCTGTAGGCATCTACTGTCTGGGAGAGGAAGGGGACCCTAGCTCTGCCCCGCGCCCCCTCCCTGGCCGCAGCACCCCACCCCACCCCCACCCCATCCCCACCCCACCCCCGCCATCTCCCTGGTGAGGAGTGGGGGAGGGGTGAGCAGAGCACCCACCTATCTGGGACCCATGCCTATGCCCAGGTGAGCCGGCCCTGCCCCAGTGGGTCCAAATGAGGGGAGGCGCCCGCCAAGTCATTTGCCCCCCGGCCTGGCCAGGCCCAGGGAAGGGAGGAGGCGGATGGCGGGCAGCCGCAGTAGCTGGTTGTACCTGGCAGGAGTAGGGCTGGTAGGTGAGGCTGTTCGTGCCCAGCCTCACGTACTTGCCCAGCCACAGGCCATGCCCCCACCCCCACACCCCTCACCCCACAGAACAAGCACCCAGTGACTGCAGAAACAGACACACAGTCAGGGAACACAAAGGCGCCCACACTGGGCCAGCCACCATGGCTGCCACCCTGGGGGGCAGCCAGATGCCTTTGTAAGCCATTTGGTCCTTTCCAGCCCCAAGCCTGGGTTGGGGGACAGGGGGCTTCTCTCAGTCAGGGGGGCTCACTTCTGTACCCCAGATACAGCCTCTTGCCCCTCCTCTCCCCCATCTCCTATTCACGCAGGTCCCCAGGTGTTGACCCTGCAGGAAGGATGTCCAGGCAAGGAAGACACAGGGGCCTCCAACCCAGGAGGGGCAGTGGAGGATGAAGCCCCTGAGGAAGGGGCACCTAAGTGTCTATCCTTCCTGTCCCAAGTGTGTGTGTGTGTGTGTTGGAAGGAGTGCTCCCAACTCCAGGAGGGGGGGCGGGGGTGGACTTTTGAACTGTTGGAAACGGAATAGAACTACCTGAAGGACACGTGTCAGATAACTACCTGGACACAATGTCCCGGTTCTATGTTCTGGGACAGTATACAAAGTAATCACAAAATTTGGTCAGCATCAGGGCATAAAATAAAAACCTGCTTCCTGTCCAGGTCATCGAAGCCCCTCCCTGACATGGCCCTGCTCATGCTTCCCTTCTGCCCATACTCCCACCTGCTGTCACTGAAGTACCTCTCTTCTGGTGCTGGGGCATGAAGGGGTGGGCAAGGATGTTCCGGAACACTGACCACACTTCCCTCCTGAGCTGGGTTGGACTGACTACCCTCCATTTCCTGGAGCAGCTGGATCTAAAGTGCCCTTGGAGGGTGGGGAGTGTGGGTAACAGAGGTGCAGCAGGAAAATATTGGAACATTTATTTTTTCATCTCACCTTTTTCCATTTAGTGTGAGTGTGTTGTACAAAGTAAAAAATATGAAAATATGCTTCTTATTACAGATACATGCTCAGCAATTGTTTCATTGGTAGGTGGCATGATCAAAGAAACTTTAAAACTGATCAAAGCTTAAAGTGGAGGGTTGCAGGTGAGGGATGGCTGAGCTCATGTCCATCTTAGTCCCTGACCTGAGGAGCGGTCAGCTCAGAGTCCAGGAGGGTGCAGGGAAAAGGTATTGGATGAACAAAGTTGGCCCCTAGAATTGACAGATGAGGAAACTGAAATAACTCTGAGGTGGGAAGCTTGGTCCAAGGAGTATGTGTACAGGTGGTGAGAGCCTCTCATTGCTGCTGTGTCTGCAGCCTGCCCTTGCCCGACACCCAACCTGCACCCAAACCCCACTTCCACTCACCCCAGTGAGCACAGGTTCCCTGCCTCCCCATCCCCCCACCCCCCCACCCCCGCCCACCAACCTGCACCCAGCTCGCTGGCAGCAGGCCTCTCGAGCTCCTCACTGGTTCTTGATTAGCAGAGCCAGGCAGGGATGGGTCGCCACCCACCACATCCTCTCCCAGCCTGGTGGGAAGACTGTTGCAGGTTTCCTGTCCCCTGACCAACTGGGTAAAGGAGGAAGAATTTAGGCTCCAGACAGGCCTCAAACTTTGTCCAGCTGGGTGACCTTGGGCCCAACACATAATCAGTATAAGCCTCAGTTGCCCTGTAACATGGGACTAATCATGGTACTTACTATACCAGGTTGCTGTAAATATTGAGTGGCCTCCTGTGTGTATAGGATCTGGTACAGAGTAGGTGTTCAGTAAGATTCTTAAGCCTCTCTCCGCCTCCCCTCTCCACCCCTGTCCCCCAACCCTTCCACCTCCCCACCCCTGTGTGCAACAGGTGCCCTATAAAGAACCTGTTGAATTGTCATTTGCCATCAGCATGGGAAGGAGAATTCTGAAGGTAGACAACTGAATCTTTGCAGAGTACCTTCCTGCAGAAATTAACAGCGCCACCACCCCCCAATCCATCAAAAGCATCAGGCACTCTCCAAGTTCACCCACTCCCCGAGAGGTGCCCCACTCTCCTCCCAGCCCCTTTCCCTCTTTCTGCACTGCCTTCACTTCAAGCCTGAGCTGAGGGTGACACCTGGTGGCCATTCCTATATCTGCAGGACACAGTGACCCCCAACAAGAAAGGTGTGAGGTTCGAGGGTGAGGGAGCCATTCTTTCCGGCACCTCTGCACTTCCCAGCTCCCTCTCAGGGCCCAGGGAACCTCAAGGATATCCACTACCCTACTCTACCTGAGAGTTGCTGGAGTTCTGACGGTCGCGCCTGTTTGGCGCATAAGATGATGGAGGCCTTTGCCCAGACCCTGGCCCTAGGCAGGACAATGGCTACCCTTCCCCCAAGTGCTGCTGGGGCCTTATAGGCATCATCTCCTTCTATTCTTATCACTGGGGCCTAGTATCACCAGGCACATCAAGGTTAAGCCACTTGTTCTCAGTCACACAGCTCCTAAGGACCCAAATAATTAAGTGAGTGGGACACCCGGTAAGCCTCGGGCGGATGGAGGAGGCCAAGAGGAAGTGGCCCGCCCCGAGTTCCAACCCAGTCTTGCCCAACTGGTGAAGTTACCTCGCTCAAGGGCATTCTGATGGCTCATCAGTCTCCTTGACAGTACCATGGGGCGTCAGGTAGAGTGGTGATTTTCAAACTGGCTGAATATGAGAGTCACCCGAGGAGGATTTTTTAAATACCAATGCTTGCTCCAGTCCTGGCTGATGAAATAAAAATCAGGAGGCGTGGGGCTGAGTATTTTTAAAAATCTTTCTAGATGATTCTGCCCTTGTGAATGCAGCCCCTGGGATTTCTCATCTCTCAACTTCACTGCCCTCTAAAGGTCATCAGCTCCCTCTTCCCTGAAGGACCAGCCCCTCCTCCCTGAGCATTCCCTGCACATCTTCCCTTGTCCACCCAGACCCCCAGGGCAAGCTGTCTCTCCACCCTTGGGGCCCTGGGGAGAAGACGGGCCACCAGCCCTTCCCAGAGGGGGCCCAGCAGGCTTGAGCCTCCTGAATCTCTGACCCCCGGCCTGGCCTCTGGGGTGGGGGGCAGGGAAGGCCACCGGAGGCTTAACCCCAACAGGATGAAGGCGCCATAATGAGGGTCAGGCGGTTGGCTCAGCCTGCGGAAATCCCCAGCTTAGTAGGGGTGGAGGGGCTTCAGCCTAGGAGGGGCGTCAGGGCAGAAGTGAGGGGGCAGGGGAGCCCAGACACATGGAGACCCCAGGGCCCCTGACCCCTAACCACCTCCTGAGAGGGCCTACTAGAAGCTCAGCACAGTTTACCCCCATTCCAGGGCTGCTGACCCTCAGGGAGGGAGGGAAGGGCTGACCAGGCCCCCAACCACAGCCAGGATCATTCCCCTCCCCACCAGCCTTTGGCAGAAAGAGGAGGGCACTGATGGGAAAACGGAAAAAGGCTACGTGAGCGTTCCCAGGGCAACACCGACTTCTCTCCAGCCTGTAATCCTCAGGCCTTGAGTGAGGGATCATTTTCCTCTGCGGAATGTAACACCGAGGGGACAAAATGGGGCAGAGGGACCTGGGGTGGGGGTGGGGGGCGCCAGAGCCAGGGAGTCGACTCTGCTGGGGGTCATTTCCAGCCCCCAGAAGGCCCTCCAGGAGGTGACAGCGCAAAGAGAGGAGGGATCACCCCACCCCCAACTCAGCCCAGGGCACGAGGTCTGGGGCTGGGCTGCAGCTCCTAGCAGACCCCCACCCAGAGCTCTCACACTGGTGGTCCCTTTGCTGACCACTCATTTGTAGGGGAGATAACAGGTTCTAAGAGGTTAGAACCAGCTAAGGGCAGGACTTAGCGACTGAACAATAAAGACCACGTAGCATCAGAACCACACCTAAGAGCCCCAGCTTCCCTAGAGGCGGCCCAGATGGGCAAGGACTGACACCTGCCGGCTCCAGAGTCCCCACGCCCGCCACAGCCAGCACCCTCCTGCCCTGCAGGGTCATAGGTGGGGCATGGCAAGCAGAGGGGAGGGGCATGCTAGTTACCATAAACCTGTGATGGCTGGGACCAGGCGCGCTCGCACTGAGATTCAACACAGATTCCTCCAGAAAGCCTTCCAGGCTGATCCACAGGGGACCGAAAGTCCCCCTCCCCACACCCAGCCATGACCTCCCAAAGGGTGTTCCACTCCCTAGCCTCACCCCTGGCCCAGCACGTAGGTCCTGCATCAGCCTTGGCTCTGCTCACTGGGAATTCTCCTTGACCCAGGAAACCCTGAGGGCAGGTGTACACAGAGTACTGTGCCCAGCACAGCATTAGCTGCTCAGAGGGTCTGGAGTGAGAGGCTCTTGGAAAGATGGGACAAGTCAGCTCAGGTCACAGAATCTGGAAAGAACCAGCAATGGGAAGTGACCTCAAAAACCATCTGGTCTAGCCTCTCCCCCACCCACCCACATAACCTCCCATCTGGGGGGTGACCTTCTGCCTCAACACCTGCAGAATCAGGTATCTTCACTCATTCTTTTCATTCATTTACCCAATGGATTCACCCCACCAGCTTCTACATCTCAGGGGCCGAGGCAACCCGATTCATTTTCAAGGGCACGAGCTAAATCCTTAACAAGAGGAGCCAGGAATCCATTAGCCATTCTTGCCGGCCGTGGCACAGCGCTAAGTAGAAATAGAAGATGCTGACCAGCAAACCCCAACACACACATCTCTGTTGCACGGCAGTGTTTACACCCAGCACATCCTGGGTTTCATTTCATGCTCAACAAACATCCCAGGTGCTGCGGGCCTTCTTGATGAGTGGAAGCTGAGTCTGAGTGGAAGAATGACTTTGCAGCTAGAAGAGAAGTGGAGCCAGGATGCAGCCTGGACAGCCGTACTCCTGGTCCAGCGCACACACACACACACAGACACACACACACACTGATCAGCTGGGGTTTCACGTGAAAGATGGGTTTGCCTCAGGGGGAAAGAAAATGTGATTTAAGCTCCTAACTATAAAATAATAACAGCGAAAGCAGGCCACGGGCCTGCTGGGTCCCAGACACTGCACTGTTTGTTAAACGCAGGAGAAGCCAGTGATGAATCGAGAGCTCCCACCACCCCTCCTCCGGGGCCCAGCCTGGCTGCCCTGGGCGGGCACATGCACACCCCCGGGTGGCGTGAGTCCCGGCACGTCCCAGGAGATGGGCTGTCCCAGCCCCTTCACTCCCCTCTGATAAGCCAGTGGCTTCCAGAGAGATAGGCACGTCCCCTTCAGGCTGGCCACGTTGGGCACGTGCCAGGCCAGCTGCCAAGGCCCAGGTCCCCAGCCCCTCTGGGCCCTAGAGGGCCACCTCCTCCATGGCTGACCTGCTCAACCTCAGGAACGGGGTGGGGTGGCGACACCCCAGAATGTGAGACCCAGAGCCCCCACCCAAGCCCTTCCTCAGTCTGTGCTGCAGGCCTGGGGGCTTCATGAGGGGCCTCAGGCACCCTTTGTGGGCACCCAGCCTCTGGACACACTCTAGGGGGTACAGAGAAGTGAGGAGAGGCTGGGAAGAGGCAGGCAGATGGGGGTCCACCAGGAAAGCAGGTGACCAAGGGGAAAGTAGGAGTGGGCCTGGGAGAGGCGGAAATGTCTGCGTGGGATCGAGGTTGGGAATCAAGGAGGCAGGGAGAGCTTGGCCGGGGCATGCTAACCGGATAGGTGGAACTTAGGAGGGAGTCACCATGGGAATGTGGGAGGAGGCAATTAGGAAAAGGACTCTGGAGCAGACAGAGCTGGGCTGGGACCTTTGTCTTGCCACTTAAGAGCTGGGTGACCTTAGGTGTGTGGCTCAGTCTCTCTAAGCCCCACCATATCTTGTGCAAAAAGGGGACAGGCGTCATACCCACCTTGCAGATTTGTGGGAAGTAAATGAGACCGTGGACACAAAGCAGCAGCACAGCGCCTGGCCCACAGGACCTCCTTTGTTCACAGGAGCTGTTGTGAGGAAAGTGCAGAAAGGGGTCTGAGAACAAACCCGGGGCTGTTGGCAAGGTGGTGTACAGGGCAGAGACGCAGGAGGGCCTGGGGCCACGGACTCCGGTGACCTCCAGGTCCCCGTGCCTTGAGGGCTGTGGAGAAGACGGGACGATGCCACGGCTGCCATGTTGGATCCCAGAGGATTCTGGGAGCACACGTCTCACCCCACGCTCTCACCATTCACACCAGGGGACTGTGGAGAGGAAGTGGGGCTTGGCCAAGGTCACTCGGACAACAAGGACAGGAGGCAGGTCTGCTAACACCCAGGCTGCCTCCTTTCCCCGTGAGCCATGCTGACCCCTGTTTAGAAGGAGAATCCAGGAGCAAAGACCCCCCTCAACTCCATGAAAGGGAAAGACCTGGAAGGCACGTTTCCTGGAAAGGAAGATGAAAGGCTGGGCTCCCGTTCCCGCCCGGGCTTGAACGAAGACCTTGCTGAGGCCTGGAGAATGTGCGAGCTTCCTGCAAAGCCCAGACCTAAGGCACCTCTTCTAGGAAGCCCTCCCTGCCCATGCTGGCAGTGGTCCAAGTCTGCGCCCTGCAGTGTCCTCTGTCTGTGGCTTCAGCCCAGCCACCACCCTGGGCAGCGGCCAGGCTGTTTGCTGCACTGAGTGGGCGTTTTTGAGGCCAAGGGCAGGGTCTTGATCAAGCTGGAGACCCCAGGCACAACATGGTGATCAGCCGAGCGCTGGTGTGTGTGGAAGGAAGGAACCCTGACCAGTTGGGCCCAGAGGCCCTGACCAGGGGCCCCCGGGGTCGGGCCCTGGGGCAGCTGCTGTCTGGCCCTGGCCCGCCCCTCCCTGCCCCTGTGCCCCATCCCTGAGCTAAGAGCAAGTTCCTGGAGCAGACTCTACCCTGTCCTGGATGCCTGGCATTAACCAAAAGGGCAGAGACAGTGAGAAGGGCCTCACCCTGTGCCTTCCGCTCAGAGAGGAGCCGGGCAGCAAGCCGGAGGGAGAGGAGTTAGGTTTCAAAGTGCCCAAAGATGACAGAATGATAGCAGATCCTCACCCTGTCCAAACAGATGAGGATTAATGTCTAGACTAGAGGATACAAGGAACACCTGCAGACAAGAGGACAGCAGCCCGACCCCAGCAGGAACAAAGGCCACGAACAGGCAGGTAGAGGAGACATAGACCCCTGGAGCTAACAAGCAAGAGAAGAGACACTGACAGGGGCTTCCCTGTGGTAAGACTGCACACTCCCAATGCAGGGGGCCCTGGGTTCGATCCCTGGTCAGGGAACTAGATCCTACTTGCCTCACTTAAAGGTTGAGGATCTCTCATGCCACAGCAAAGACCTGGTGCAACCGAATAAATGAAAAGTAACTTTTAAAAAAAGAAGAGGCACTGACAATCACAGGCATCACCTCTGGAGGATGGACAAAAAAGAGGAAGAAGGCCAGCCCTGCAGGGAGGTGGGGACTCAGTGACCCTGAGCTCTGTGCAGCGCGGACAGGGGTGGGCTGTGCTTAATCGAACCCAGTAACTCCACTCATGATTACATTCCAGGAATCTCAGCCCCGACCTTAGGCTGTCTCCACTGGCCCAGCCCCTCCCTGACCCAGTCTGTCTGGTCTTATTGTGGTTATTCACCTCTGGTTACCTCTGCTTCTACGTCTGAATAATGAGGACCAGAATCATTGGTAGGGGGATGGGGATGAAGATTAAATGAGGAAGTGCTTCATAAACGCTCATTCGTCACCAGGACCAGGGGAGGGAGCCGGCTGGGGTCACACAGCCAGGTAGTGGCAGAGCTGGCTTATTCACAGGTGCAGGACACAGAGCCAGCTGCCATCCCCCCCTCTCCCCAGAAGGCCTGCAGGCTGGTAGACAGATTGTCTTCATTCAGAGTCCAGGGTAGTGTCCCTGGGACCATCCCCGCTCCAGCCCCCAGTCCTATTCCTGGAGCCTCCGACTCAGGGGAGCCCCAGAAACCCTGTGGGGCAAGATGCAAGCCAGTGGGGGAGGGCTAGGCAAGAGTGAGGCAGAAGCCTTTATCCTTCCCCCATGAGCACGCAGGGATCACGGGATATCTGTGGGAGAATGCGTCCAGACTCAGGGCCTCTATCTGGGCTGCTGGGTGAGACCTAAGCCAAGTGTCTTAGCTGGGCCCAGACTCTCTTTTCACAGCAATAGTTAATAAAAGTAATAATCAGACAACAAGTGTATAGCTCCTACTACATCCAAGGCAGCATTCTATCTACATTGTGTATATTATCTCATTTAATTCTCACAACAATCCTAAGAGGCCAATGTTATTATTGTTTCCATTTTAGAGATGAAACTAAGGCTCTGAGTGGGTAAATAGTTTTCTCAAAGTCACTGAACTTGTAAACAGCAGAGCTAGGATTTGATCGCAGGCTGTCTGCTTGGGTCTGTGTCTTTAATCACCCCAATACACGCTCAGAGAGTGATAGGCCTCCCCAGATGGTGCTTCTCATTTCCCAGGGGTCTGGTGGTTGTCGATACTGGGAGCTCAATCACAAAGGGGCACAGCCCATGCCTCTTTCCCCCATGGGCACCTAGGGCATCTGCTCCCCCAGGCTTCCTGGGAGCTCAGATGGTGGGGAGACCAGGCAAGGCAGCAGCTGGTACCCCATTTGCAGCCACATGCGTGGGGCAGGGTCTTCAGCTAGGGCATCCAGCACTGTCCTGCGGGCAGGACCTCCACCCATCTCTTGCTCAGGAAAGCAGAGTAGGAGAAAGTAAGCTGAGAGAGACAGTATCAGAGGGATGGACTTGAATTCCCTTTCTTCTTTTCCTTCTTAATTTGAATCATTCCTACAAAGTTGACCAAAGTTAGTAACAAATTAAAATTCTGAAACACCCTCACAACCAGTTGTAGTGTGGCCCTGGAGAACCTCTATCCTCTGTTATACGGCAGCAGCTGGGCATCACCTTCCCCCTCCCCACCCCCCAGAGCTTATCCCTCTGCGATAAATGGCTACATATTTGTTAATCTCTCTGGGCCTCAGTTTTCTCATTTGTAAAGTGGGGATGATAATAGCGTCCCGTAACAATGGTTACAGGTTTAAATGAAGTAGGCCCGTATGTAACATGTGTAAAACGATCAGCCCAGTGCCTGGCATGTAGTAGGTACACAAGACTGGCTACTGGCATGACTACTGCCATCAGCACCAGCCCCGACCAAGCTGTGGGCTCCACTGGGGAAGAAAATTTTGTTGATCTCTGTCTACCTCAGCATTTTCCAAAGGGCTTAGCACACAGATGCTCTGTATCTTTTTTTTTCTGGCTGCACTGAGTCTTCGTTAGTGCGTGAAGGCTTTCTCTAGTTGCGGTGAGTGAGGGCTCCTCTTCCTTGCTGTGCATGGGCTTCTCATTGCGGTGGCTTCTCTCATTGTGGAGCACGCGCTCTAGAGCTCAGGTTCAGTAGCTGTTGCATGCGGGCTTAGTGGCCACTCAGCGGCCCCCCAGGCACGTGGAATCTTCCCAGACCAGGGATCGAACTCACATCCCCTGCACTGGCAGGCGAATTCCCAACCACCGGACCACCAGGGAAGTCCCAGCATTCCATGTCTTAAGCTGAGTTTTCCAGAAGCAGATCCGGAGAGAGGGTTCTGGCTAGGCAAGTTCCTAAGGGAGTGCTCCCAGGGGATGTGAAAGGGACTGGGGAAGCAAGAAGGGAGAGCAAGAGGCCAGGAAGGGGACGGAGGATGCCTGCAGTCCACGCTGTATGGGGGACCCGGGACTGAAAGCTGTTCCCATGCCAGGCCAGAGAGCTGGGTCTTGCCTCCCCCGTGTCACAGTCATTGGCTCAGGGCCGCCCGGGGCATGAACTTCCGGGCACTTCTGCTGCTCCAGTAGCGGAAGGCAGTCTGCAGAGAGCTCACACAGAAGGGAAAATGCTCGAAGGGCAGCTGGTCCTCGGAAATGGAAAAGAGGTCCCAGGGGATCTGCTACACTCAGTAACTGTCTTCTGGGTTGAACGGAAATCAGCCCCCGCCCAGCCTTAAGGGTTGTGGTTCCCTGTGGAGTCCAGGGTGGTGGAGACAGAGGGGAGCAGCTTTAACTTACCCAGAGTCCCAGCTGGTCAGAGCCAGGAGGGTCCTCTGAGTAGCCAGCCGCCCCACCAGCTGAGCAAGGGCAGGCCTGGGGCTGCCTGAGACGGTCTAGGAGCCCCAGCTCTGTGCCTGACACAAACGCTAAGTTCTTCACCCTGGTTCACTCGTTTCATCCTCGTATCTTCCTTAGATGTGTCCTAATTTGGACATGAGGAAACTGAGGCATGGAGAGGGTGAGGGACCTGCTTCAGGCCTCCCAAGGAGCAAAGATGATTAATGTCATTAGTCATTAGGAAAATGCAAACAAAACCCACAATGAGATACCATTTCACACCCACTAGGATGGCTATAAAAAGGAAAATGACAAGTGTTGGCAAGGAGGTGGGGAAACTGGAACCCTCATACACTGCTGGTAAGAATGTATAATGCTACAGCTGCTGTGGAAAACCGTTTGGCTGCTCCTCAAGAAGTTAAACATAGAATTACCGTATGACCCAACAATTCCACTCCTAATAGGGACCCCCCCAAAAAAATTGAGAACAGGTGTCCAGACAAAAACTTGGACGAAAATGTTTATAGCAGCAAAATGCACAGTAGCTAAACGGTAGGAACAACCTAAGTGTCCATCCGGTGATAAAAAGATAAACAAAGTGAGGTCTATCCGTGCAATGGAATATGATTCAGTCCCCAAAAGGAATGCCATGCTGGTTCCTGCTACAACGTGGATGAACCTTGAAAACCTCATGCAAAGCCATGGGCTAAGCCAGTCACAAAAGACCACATACCGTGTGATCCCGTTTCTATAAAATGTCCAGAATGGGCAGATTCACAGGGACAGAAAACAGGTCTGCGGTTGACAGGGGCTGGGGGAGGAGATACGGGGGTGACCACCTGATGGGTGCAGAACTAGAGACGGAAGTGTCGCACAGCCCTCAAACGCACCAAGTGCTGCTGAACTCAGCGAACCAAATTGTACACTTTAAAATGGTTAAAATGGTAAGTTTTATGTTACATGCATTTCACCACCATTTTAAATTTTTTTAAAAATTTCAGTTTATTTATTTTTGGCTGTGTTGGGTCTTAATTGCTGCACGGGCTTTCTTCTAGCGGTGGCGAGCAGGAGCTACTCTCTGGTTGCAGTGAGGGCTTCTCATTGCAGCGGCTTCTCATTGCAGAGCACGGGCTCTACGATGCACGGGCTTCAGTCATCACAGTGCATGGGCTCAGTAGTTATGGCGCACGGGCTTAGTTGCTCCGAGGCATGTGGGATCTTCCCAGATTAGGGATCAAACTCGAGTCTCCTGCATCAGCAGGTGGATTCTTTATCGGTGAGCCACCAGGAAAGCTGTCACCAATTTTTTTAAGTTTAAAAAAAAAATAATGACTGAAGGACAGAGTCTGGCCCAGACCAGGACAGTTTGTGCCCCTTCCCTCCACTGGCCTGGAAGCGGGCAACAAGGTCAGCCACGGTGTTTGGGGATGGACAGAACAAATAAAAAACAAGTCTGCTGGACACTGTGCTGACAGAGACATGGGATGCAAGTGGGGTGTTTTTGTCTTTTTTTCTTTTTTTCTTAGCCTCATCGCTCGGCATGCAGGATCTTAGTTCCCTGACCAAGGATCAAACCGGTGCCCCCTGCAGTGGAAGCTCTAAGTCTTAACCATGTACCACCAGGGAATTCCCCTCAAGTGGTTTTAAACATTTCTGAGACTTGGCCAGATAGAGAAATAAAAGCTTTGGGCTTGAATTCAGACTGATGTGGACATAAACACTGGTTCCAGCACAGACTGTTTAACCTTGGACACACACTGGATCCTTTCTGGACCTCAATTTTCTCATCTAGAAAATGGACAGAAGAGGACACTGTCTGTGTTGCTAAGAAAATTCAGAGAGTTGACCCACATGGGGCAGCCTGAGGGACAGCGCCCAACGTGCACTCGCTGAGGGCTCAGGGAAGCCACCCTCTTCCCCCCTGCTGTCCTGACATGCGCCCTTGATGTTTATCCCAACCCGACGGCCCCTGGACAAACACGGTCCCGGAGGCTGCCTACACACCCAACCCCTGTCCAGCTTGCCCAGTGGACCCTGCCCATGGGATATTTGCACTTTCAAAAAGAAAACCAGTTAATCCACAGGAAGTCTAAGTGATACAGAGAAAGGGAGACATTGTGGGTTCGTCCAAGAACTCTTTGAGTTGTGAGAAGCGCTTCCTCTTCCCCCTAATCACACCACTTAGGCAGCTACCAGCTTCCACAACTCTTTCCTACACACACACACACACACACACCTTCAAACCGCTAAGCCAACATTCTTGAGAGCTGGTCCCCAACCGTGTTCTCACCTGCCCACAGCTCAAAATGTCAGTGTAAGAATGCCTGTCAATCTTGCTGGGGAAAGACTATTTCTTTTTTGACGTGGACCATTTTTAAAGTCTTTGCTGAATTTGTTACAATATTGCTTCTGTTGTTTATGTTCTGGCTTTTTGGCCATGAGGCATATGGGATCTCAGCCCCCTGACCAGGGCTCGAACCTGTACCCCCTTTATTGGAAGGGAGTGTCTTAACCTCTGGACCGCCAGGGAAGTTCCTCTGGGGAACGACTATTTCTTATTTCTCTTTTCTTGGTATGACAATGTTCAGTTTTTAGGATATGATAATAGAAAATTAATTTTAAATTATTCTTTTCATTATTTATTTTAATTAGAGGATAATTACTTTATAAATTTGCGATGATTTTTGCCATACGACATTCATTCGACATGAATCGGCCACAGGTATACCCGTGTCCCCTCCATCCTGACTCCCCCTCCCACCTCCCCCGCTCCACCCCTCCAGGTTGTCACAGAGCCCTGGCTTTGGGTGCCCTGAGACATACGTCAAACTCCAACTGGTTATCTATTTTACATACAGTAATATATGTTTCATAAATTATCCTTATGTTTTCACTTAACAAAATAAGGTACCAGTGGTCCTCACATCGGTTCCCAAAATGACTTTTTGAAATTTTACTGTAAATCTTCAAATTCGAGGCATATGACTTTCTCTACCCTCCCACCCCCCACCCCACAAGTACGGCTCATCCGTGAGGGGAGGGTATGAATCCTGCCTCACTTGCTTGGTGGGTTAGTAGATGGCAGGACCCTGGAGGGGCTCTCTCCACCCCCACCCAAGGCAGCAGACTGACTCCAGGCCAGCCTCTGGATACCAACAGATTGCGTCCTGCTTCCTGGTGCCAGGGGCCGTCCTCCAGCTGCCACATGGGCGACACGGAGCCATGGCCCTGCCGCCTTTACCAGGCCTCTGGTTCGGCATCAGGTAGGGCAAGCCGTGTTTAGGGAGCAATTTGCCTCTGGGCCAAGTGATGCTTCATGAGACTGTGTGGATCCCACTCAGCCTGGGCAACTCACAGCACAAGCCCCTCGACCTGAGAGGGCCAGTGGGCATCACTGGGACCTCCTGGCCTCTCTAAGTCCCTTGGGTTAGACCAGACCATTCTAGGTCACCGTCCTACCACCCAAGACCTTAAAACTCCAGTCAGGAGTGGAACCCAAACTCCCCACTTAAAATCCTATGTTTGACTTGGAAACAAAGTAAGGGACAGAGACCTGGGGCCTTCCCAGGATACTCCCGTTCTGGGAGATGCCAGGCTCAAACCTGACCTGCATCAGAGACCGTCAGGGACCATGAGGAGCTGCAAAGGGAAAAAAGAGTTGGCGAGAACAGGACAGACAGGAGGCAAAGCACTACCAAGGGTCCACGCCAGGCAGGGAAAGGGCTGGGTGCCGACAAGGGGAAAGCTGAGTGAGGCAGTGAGACGCACCCCTACCCTAAGGGGCTCCCTGTGAGCAGGTAGACCCAGGGAAGAGCCAAGATCAGGAGTGACACCTTGCAAGTCTGTTTACTTCCCAGACTCACGACCCCCATCCACCCAGAGCCGACGACCAAGTCAAAAAGTCAGAAAATGGGACTTCCCTGGGGGTCCAGGGGTTAAGAATCTGCCTGCCAATGCAGGGGACACAGCTTTGATCCCTGATCCAGGAAGATCCCACATGCCATGGGGCAACTACTGAGCCCATGAGCCCTACAGAGGAGTCCTTGTTGCTCCATGACAGGAGAAGCCCGCACACTGCAGCTAGAGAGTAGCCCCCACAAACAGCAACTAGAGAAAGCCCCTGCAGCAACGAAGACCCAGTGCAGCCAAAAATAAATTAAAAAAAAAAAAAAAGTCAGGAAATTACAGATCGCAGTAAATCCTAGAAGAAAATGCACAGGAGGTGAGACAAAGCCGAGCGGGGGCAGGGATTTCGAGGGGGGGTTGCTGAAGGTTTCTCTGAGGAGGTGACACTGGAAATGAAGTGGAGGAGGATGAGAAGGGAGAATGTTCTAGGCAGAGAGCAGCAGGTGTTAAGGCTAGGGGGCAGGAAAGGACTTGGTGAGTTCAGGGAAGAGCAGGGTGGGGCAGTGTAGCTGGAGTGGGGGCAGCCACGGGGAGAGGAAGGAGACACATAAGGCAAGGCCTCACAGGCTGCAGTCCATGGGGTCACAAAGAGTCGGACAGGACTTAGCGACCGGACAAGAAGAAGATAAGGGCTTTATTTCCGTTTAGCAAATACTTAACTACCTGCTCAAGGTCTCACAGCTGATGAGTGGCCAAGCTGAGGTTCCAGCACCTAAGCTGACATCAAAGCCCCCTGTTTTCTTTCCCCTACCCATTAACAGCACTGAGCTGGCTGTTCCGTGGGTAACTGGCACCTGATTAATGACCATGGGTTTAATGGCAGGGGCTTTGGGGTGACCGGTTTGCCAGGGGTGCCTTTGTGAAGGAAGTGACCACTGAACAAGGCCTTTAAGAGTGAGGAGCACTCTGGGGAGTTCCCTGGCGGTCTAGTGGTTAGGATTCAGTGCTTTCACTGCTGCAGCCCAGGTTCAATCCCCAGTGTGGGACTGAGAGCCCACAAGCCATGTGGTGCAGCCAAAATAAAAAAAAAATTTTTTTTAAGTGTGAGGAGGACTTTACCAGGTGGAGAAGTGGGAGGAAGAGCATTCAAAGCAAGAAGTCCGTGGCCTGTTTGAGGGCAATAGGGTTGTGGAGCGTAGACGTCACAGCGTGAGAAGGTAGGGTGGGGTCCGGATTCCAAGGGACCTCGAGTGTCACCAAGGATGCACAAACTCACAGGCAGTGAGAACCCAAGGAAGCTTCTGGAACAGTTTAAGCTGTGTGGAGGAGCTCACGTGACGTGGGAAGGCCCCCTGGGCGTAGGGCAAGCCTGTCTGAACCCTTCCCACCCCAGACCTGAAAGCCAGGCCCGCAACCAACCCCAGCCAGCCCTCCTCCACCCCTCTGCTCCAGGGCCCAGCCCGGCAACGCCCTGGCCGAGGATGTCCTGAGGTCCTGTGCCCACTAGGTGGCGTGATGCGCACAGAAATGCAGTTTGATCGCTGGGCTGCCCCCTCACCTGCAGAGGAGCTGAATTCTCACAGCCACCGGTGTTTTTCTCACTTTTATCCCCATTCTTCACCACCTCCTGCCCCTCATAGCCAACCATTTTCATGTGTTCTTGGGAAAACCTCAGCCTGTATTTTCTAGTTTCATATTTAATACACCATATATTCTGTTACTCAGCACCATATTTTTTAAACCCCACTCATGTTGCAATGGTGGGTGCCCTCCACATGTATTTACCCACTCTGATGGTGATAGGCACCCACATCCCCTTCAACACCCCTCAACAATTCTGTACGAGCTCCCTTACCCGTGTCCCCTGTGGCCTTGCCAGAGAATCTAGGGAGCAGAATTGCTGGGTCACAGGGCATGCGTTGACAATTAAGTGCACACCTCCAGCCAGCTCTCAACTCACCCAGTTCTTGGAAGGTTCCTGGGGAAAGTCTGTGGCCTCATGGGACCATGTGGCCTGGCACCCTCCCTGTGGGCTGGCCCAAATTCTCCTCCTGGGCCTCAGGGCAGTTGGAGGGCTGCTGGAGGGTGGCCTCTGTCAGGAGCACCTTGCAGAATTTCCTGTCGGTCCAATGGTTAGGATGCTGCTTTCACCGCCAAGGCCCAGGTTCAGTCCCTGGTCGGGGAACCAAAACCCCACAAGCCATATGGTACGGCCAAAAACCAGAACAAAACAAGCAAACAAAAGAGCACCTTGTGATTATAAGACCTTACGTCCTGCTGCCTCTCCCATGGCCTGCTCTACTTATCTCCACCCAGCCTCACCAAGGCCAGGCTGGTCCATGACATGTCCCTGTTCCTGTCTTCAGGAGTCTCTCTGGTTCTAAGACCCATTCTTTCCTACTCCCCCCTGCCACTGAACTACCCCAGTTTTCTGCATTTTCCTCAAGGTCTCTGCATCAGCCCGTCCCTCCCATGTGGTCAGTTCTGTGCTACATGTCCATGGGCAACTTACTTAGATTCTCTGTATTCTCTTATGTAGATTCTCATATTGTCTGTAATATGGAGATAGTAACATCACTACTCATAATCAGCACATAGACATGATCCCTCCTGGCTGCTGCACTCAGCTCCCTCTCTGACTCACTGATGCCCTGCTTCTCACACATTCAAGTAGCTATAACTCCTCCTCCTGCAGGAAGTCACCTCTGATTGAACCAGATATGCTCCTGAAGCCCTTAACCCAACTGTCACCTAGTAAGAACTCAAATATTTGGGGAGCTAAAATTTAAAATAACAATAATGGCTGTGATTCATTGTGCACCGACTATGTGCTAAGAGTTCTTTATCCTACTTCATCTTCACCAGAGCCCTGGAAGGCAGATTTTATCATCCACATCTCACAGAAGAAATTGGAGACTTAAAGTGACTTGCCCAAGGTCACAGGCAGGTAATTGTCAAGGTCAGGGCTGGAATATAGGATTGTCTGACACAAATGTTTTCTCCCTACCCTACCCCACATCCTTCAGAATCCCTTCTCCCCATTATCCTTCCCGTATATACCCTGTGGGTGTGCTGCATTTGAAAACTAGTTTTCGCATGTATAATATCACATAAGAAATGAATCGCCAGTCCAGGTTCGATGCAGGATACTGGCTGCTTGGGGCTGGTGCACTGGGATGACCCAGAGGGATGGTATGGGGAGGGAGGTGGGAGGGGGTTCAGGATTGGGAACACATGTACACCCGTGGTGGATTCATGCTGATGTATGGCAAAACCAATACAATATTGTAAAGTAATTAGCCTCCAATTAAAATAAATAAATTTAAATTTAAAAAATATATTAACTAGCATTCAAAAAAAGAAAAAAAAGAAGATTAGTTTTCGGTATACACATAATTTAGGGATAGACTCAGAGAAGGCAATGGCACCCCACTTCAGTACTCCAGCCTGGAAAATCCCATGGACGGAGGAGCCTGGTAGGCTGCAGTCCATGGGGTCACGAAGAGTCAGACACAACTGAGCGACTTCACTTTCACTTTTCACTTTCATGCATCGGAGAAGGAAATGGCAATCCACTCCAGTGTTCTTGCCTGGAGAATCCCAGGGACAGGGGAGCCTGGTGGGCTGCCATCTATGGGGTTGCACAGAGTCAGACATGACTGAAGTGACTTAGCAGCAGCAGCAGGGATACAGTCTCCTTATAAAAATGTTAAAGCAGTTCAGACAGAGCTGTGTCACCTGGAACCAAGATCTTCCACTCTGCCCAAAGAATCCCACTACAAACAGCATCCTGTATATCATTCAAGCCCATTTTCCATGCATTTTCAGGCATCCTTCTGCATGTGTAGGGCATAGATAATATTGCTGAGTGTTTTGGTTTGATTTTCCACACATGATGTGTGCACTGTGTATCAATCTTCAACGTGCTTTTCCCCACTCAACGATATGTCTTGGGGAGCTGCGCCTGCTTAGAGCCTTGCCATCTTTCCTTGGAACTGCCATGTGCTATTCCAGAGCAAAGATAGACTGCTTCCAGAACTGCCCTCTACATGTTGTTAACAGTTCTCATGATTAAATGGAAGACTGAGGGGCTTCCCTCGTGGTCCAGTGGCGAAGACTGCAAACTCCCAAGGCAGGGGCCCGGGTTCAATCTCTGGTCAGGGAACTAGATCTCACATGCTGCAACTAAGTGTACACCTGCTGTTCAAGGTTCCACAAGCCACAGGGAAGATCAAAGGTACTGCATGCCACAACCAAGACCCAGGGCAGCCAAGTAAAGAAAATAAAATAAAATAATAAAAATGAGGTTGAAATGCCCACCCTCACACAGCCATCCATCCCTGTGTGCTATGATGTGCCCTGTGAAGGGTGTGGACAGTCGCCACTTCTAACACGTGTCATAGGAGTTCTCAACTGGGAGCCACTGAAGGCTTTGGGGAGCCTCAAACCCCTGAAATCTCACCTAGAGTTATCTATGTGTGTGGACTATCTGGGGAGAGGGTGCCCAGAAAACCTCACCGGTTTTCACGTTTCCAAAGGGCCTTATAAAAGCTGAAAGTGCTGTCCCATGCTACCTTCTGTGCCTTTGCCTAATACCGTGTGATGAGCTCACACGGACAGGGTGGGCGGCATAAAGCATATTCCTTCCCAGAGGTTGTGCCAACAAGGATTCCACCTAGTGCTGAGATGACCTTTCAAGTCAGATCTAGGTCAAAAGTCTGGCTCCAACTCTCATTGTGGGCAACTAAGTAATATCTGAGCCTCAGTTTCCACTTTACAAAGTCAGATGACTAATACCTGCTTGGTGGGGTTGTTGTGAAGACAGAATAAAATCACCTGTGCCACCCCTCCTGCCTGCCCTGGGGCCTCAGCCATCAGTTCCCCCACCCTCCCTTCTAACAGCATCATGGAGACTGAACACCCCAGTTCCTGGTCTTGGCACCTTAGACAGGTACCAGTTACCCCTCCAATTTGAGCTTCAGTTCCTGCATCTGTAGCACAGGGTGAAACCCAGTAAGATTACTGGAGCCTGACTCCTAGGGTGCTGGGAAGTCAAGTTGCCAGTGCACGAACTGATTGGAAGCGGGCTGCTGGGCAGAGAGTGGTCCTCAAAGTGCTCACTGTCGCTCTGGCCCCTGAGCACACCCCCAGCATCTGAAGGGCACGAAGGCACCACTGAACGATCACTGGGTGATCAGGGATGCAGAGACCAGGGGATGGCACCAAGTGATGGCTTGCTGTCCCCGAGTCATCTTTCAGTCTAAGTCAGATGAACCCCTAAATCCTTCCCTCCTGGGGTCTTCCCCCAGAGCCCCACCTTGCCCCCAGGCAGTTTTGTGCCGCTCTGCTATGAGGGGTGGGAATCAACTTCCTGAAGCCTGGGCATCCTTGGAGGCCCACACACGTGGGTCTTCTCCTGCTGTTAAGGTGACCTCCTGGTACTCACCTTGCTAACATCTTCTTACCAAAGACCTGGCACAGCAAGGGGAGAACCCATATGTCTGCAAAGAGGTGCTTGGGTCTCTCCAACCTAAAGAACTCCTTGGGAAGCAGCTGTGACTCAGGGAACTCAGCTTGATGCTCTGTGATGACCTAGACAGGTAGGATGGGGGCAGGGGTGGGTGCAGGAGAGAGGGCATATAACACACTTAAGGCTGATTCACGTTGTACAGCAGAAGCTAATACAATATTGTTGAGCAATTATCCTCCAAATAAAAACAAATAAATAAACAAAAAGCTCCTTGGGGGCGCCCTCTAGTTATAGCCCACCTCTCCTCTTGAAGAAGTTCCCTTGCCCTGTTCCTCACCTCCCACCCCACTGGCTTTGCCTGGGTGTTCCAACGAGGGATGGGTTTGGAGAAGCAGAGACAGCCTTTCCTCGGGTGTAGGAGGGGGCTGGTGGGGGGTGGGGAAGGACCCACCCTCTCTGTCTGGGAACCCATTCAGGACTGGGTGCCAAGGACTGCACCGTGAGACAGGGCACTGCCAAGGAGCCCGCAGGCAGCTGGACAAATGCAATGAAAGGCAGAGACCCGTTTCCTCCTTTCCTCGGCCAGCGTAGCCCCCGGGGGCCACAACGGACAGGAAACTGCAGATAGCTGGCCTCCAGCGGGAAGAGCTGCCCTTGGCCAGCTGGAGGGAGCTGGCCTAGGAGGTTACTGGAAGTGACTGCCAGTGTCCGCAGAGCTCATGCAGCTGGCGCTTCCGGAAGACAATTTTAATAGCTGAGCGAGGGCACGTAACCAAAAAATATTTCCACCAGAGTCAGTGCCGCAGAAAGAGCAGGAGCTATGAGATCAGATGCACTGACTTCAAACCCTAGCCCACACCTGACCCCCTCTCCCCTGACCCTTCTCAGCTAGGTTTTCTCAGCCATGTCTCAGGCACAGTGACCACAGTGTCACTGTGAGGACTGCTTGGGATAGAATCTGTCAATTGCCTGGCACAAATTGGCACCAAGTAAGCCCCTAATACATTGCTTTCTTAATACATTGGGGTCTCTGCTCCTGTTACCGTGTGCTAGAGACCCCAGGCCTCTAGATGGGGTGATGGATGAAGAGATGGAGTGTGTATGCCAAGAGCTGCCTCTGCAGGGGGAGTGGCTGGACACTGACAGGAGCGTGTAGCAGCGTGCCTAGCCTGGGTTGGGGCCCTGGGATGGGACGGGGGTGAAAGGCCACTGTGCTATAAGAGAATAGGCAGCACTTTGTGAACACTATCAATAAAACTGGACAGGGAACAGAGCGACAAACCCCAAAGTGACCCCAAAGTTGTGAGTTTGTAAGGTAGGAAGGTTACTGCTAGGACAGTCATGGGGAATGAGTGGGGTTGCAAAGCTCTGGGAAAAGTGACTCACCAAGGTAACCCATGGAGAAGGAAATGGCAACCCACTCCATTATTCTTGCCTGGAGAACCCTATGGACAGAGGAGCCTGGTGCAGCCTACATGTAGTCCATGGGGTCACAAAGAGTCAGACATGACTTACTGACTAAACAAAAGTGACCCAACCTTCGGGCAACCCCACAAGCAGCTGACCTTGACCCCCCAGCCCAGAGTTGTCTCGTGTGGACCGAGTCCCTCCATCTGCACTCTGTGAGCCAAAGGACCCAGTGCTCTGATGGCCTTGACTTGCTGCTCTATTATCTCAACCGTTTAACAAGCTGCAGCCTTCTAGATTCTCCATCAGCTGCTCTACCGCTAGGGCTTAATCAGGGCAATGGGCCAATAAACAGAAATCAAGTGCAGAGTTGCAGGAGTTCTATGTGGGTTTCATTCCTACAAATCTACACTGCTATTTAGGAACCAATGTTTCACGACAATTCCCATTCACCTGCCTGAAGTTATGGCTGCCCTCTGAACCCTGTAGAAACCGCAGCCTCATAAACTGCTTCGTAACTATCTTTATTGTTTTCTAAATGTTGGAAGATATTTAAAATTTGTGTGTGTGTGATTGAAAGCAAATTTAGGAATATGCTATATTCGGAAAAGAAAGAAAACAAATTCCAGTTAAGGGTTCCTTGTTCATGCCTGGTTAATCCTGGTAGGATATATCCAAGTTACAACCAAAAGTCACGTTTCATTATGGGTTTTCTCCAGAAAAGCACACATAGATTCTTTGGACGCAAACATGAACTCCAGCTTAACAGGGTTATCAGTCCAGACTTGGCATGGAAAGATAGCCTTTGAGCAGGAATCGCTGGGCATCCAGCCAGTGTGGGCGAAGTCCACTGGGGAAGGATCTCCATGCAGATATGCAATGCTGTGGGCTTCCCAGGTGGCACTAGTAGTAAAGGACCTGTTTGATCCCTGGGTCAGGAAGAAACCCTGGAGGAGGGCATGGCAACCCACGCCAGTATTCCTGCCTGGGAAATTCCTTGGACAGAGGAGCCTGGCGGGCCACAGTCCACAGGGTCGCAAACTGCCAGACACAACTGAAGCGACTTAGCATGCATGCATGCAACCCTGTCCAGCACCAGTCCCTGGAAATATATCATAAATGTCAATGTCTGCCGACTCCTATACTAGACACCTGTACTGACTCCTAAATTGAGAATCCAAATTTTAACCTTTGAGCTCTCAATATTTTTTGTGTGCATTTACGGAGCACCAGAGAGACAGCCACAAACAAGACAGATGCTGTTTCTGAGCCCAGGGAGTCGGGGAGGGGGAGGGGTATCAGTTACAAAGAGGTGTGACGGCACTGTGCTGGGGTCGGGGGATTGGTACCAGGCATTGCAGAGGCCCCGTAGAGTAATAAGGGATGCTGGGCTCAACTCTGCTGTGCACTTACTCCATGTATAAAATAGGGACCTCAGCCCCGCCTGTCACCCAGCATCATCATTGAGGCTGCAGGAAGCCTTCGCAGTAGGCACGAGGTGAGATCACAAAGGTAGAGACATCTGTACAGCAAAAGGACTGCAGAAGCAGAGGTTTGCCCTCAGTGAAGTTCAGAGATCACCCTGACCCCAGTGAGGAAGCTCCTGGCTATCCAGGGGGAGGAGGAGAGGGCCGCGAGGGGGCCTCTGAAGCCCTGAGACCCAGTGAGTATATGAAGGGTCGGAGGGGAGGTTTCAGACCACAGCAACACAAACCTGCTTCCTTCTGATCCCATCACCACTGCACACCATGCCTCAGGAAATATCACGGTCACTGGGGAACCCCAATCCTCCAAGCTTCTCAGAAGCAATGCGGCTTCCTACCCCTGCGGGCTGGGTACCGTAAGGCCCCAGGCAAATGTATTTTTCAGCAAGTTCATCATGTCTCTAAACTCCGTGGTGAAAGAAAGTATTCAGTGATGCTGTGAGGTGAAAAGAACTGGACTGGGCCCCAGAAAACCCAAGCTCCGATTGAATCTGCTGCTTTCCTCCGTGAAATGCAGGGGGCTCCTCAGCCCCGAGATTGACAGAGTCATAGTGAAATGCTCAAACCACATGGGTGGGAGTTCCCCCACTTCTGTTTGGAAATGAACTCAGGCCACATCTGGGTTAGCTGCGACGTGTCCTTGGTGAGAGAGGTACCCTACGCCTTCCCCAAAACAAACTACACATCAACCAGCAGTGACGCTTAGGAAACACAAAGCTCTCCTCTCCTTTAAATACTCACCACCAACTTGAACACAGAGAATCTATTAGTTTGACATTTACTGCACATCTACTCTGTGCCAGGTGTTGGAAATACAGAGTTAAGAGAAATACTATAGCAGGACTTTCCTGGTGGTCCACTAGTTAAGAATCCACCTTGCAATGCAGGGGATGTGGGTTCAATTCCTGGTCAGGGAACTAAGATCCCACATGCCAAGGCAAGATCTTATCTATGACACAACTAACTCCCAATGCAGCCAAATAAATATTTTTTAAAAAGAGGAAGAACAAGATCAGGATTGAAAGAGACACGTGTACCCCAACGTTCATCTCAGCACTGTTTACAACAGGTAGGACATGGAAGCAACCTAGATGTCCATTGGCAGACGAATGGATAAGAAAGTTGTGGTACATATACACAATGGAGTATTACTCGGCCATTAAAAAGAATGCATTTGAATCAGTTCTAATGAGGTGAATGAAACTAGAGCCTATTATACAGAGTGAAGTAAGTCAGCAAGAAAAGCACCAATACAGTATATTAATGCATATATGATGGTAACAACCCTATACACGAGACAGCAAAAGAGACACAAAGAACAGACTTTTGGACTCTTTGGGAGAAGGCGAGGGTGGGATGATTTGACAGAGTAGCACCAAAACATGAATATCACCATATGTGAAGTAGATGACTGGTCCAAGTTCGATGCATGAAACAGGGCACTCAAAGCCGGTGCACTGGGGCAGCCCAGAGGGGTGGGATGGGGAGGGAGGTGGGAGGGGGGTTCGGGATGGGGGACACATGTACACCCATGGCTGATTCATGTGAATGTATGGCAAAAACCACCACAATATTGTAAAGTAATCATCCTCCGATTTAAATTAATTATTAAAAAAAAATTTTTTTTTAAAGAGGAAGAACAAAAGAAATACTATAGCCATATTCATATAGAATACAACCGGAGCCCTGGCCCAAGGGCAGGGAGGGAGGTGGGACCGGCCAGGCTAGCAGCTGGCATGTGGGCAGCTGTGAGTGGACTTGGTGGCCACAGCTCCTGCTGCCAGGACCATCCCATCCCCATGGGCCAGCAGAGAGCCACAGCTCAGGGCCAGCCAGGGTCCCAGCTAACGCCAACACATTTGGAACACAGGTTTGGTGTTCATCAGAATTGTGTGTGTGTGGGAGAGGGTATCTCCAAGTCCTTCTGTTCTGCCATCTTGATTCCTCCTCCCAAAATTTTTTCAAAGTAGTTATTTATTTTTGGCTGTGTTGCATCATGGTTGCGGCACGTGGGCTCTCTGTCATGGCACACAGGCTTCTCTCTAGTTGTGGCGCCAGGGCTCCAGAGCACGTGGGCTCAGTAGCTGTAGCGAGAGGGCTTAGTTACCCAAGGCCTGTGGGATCTTAGTTCCTGAACCAGGGATCAAACCTGTGTCCCACTGCATTGGAAGGCCGATTCTTAACCACTGGACCACCAAGGAAGTCCCTAGACTTCAGTTTTTTTTTTTAAGTCATTCCTTTTTATCTCTTTTATCCCTAGCATTTTTGAAAACGTGAAAAAATAGTAGAATCGACATATACTCCTCATTTAGATATGTTGATTGGTAATTTCTTTCAGATATCATGACACTGATATCAGATATCATGATTCAGATATCTTGAAGCACCGACATTGCTTCAGTATCAGACTTTTTAAAACCATAAATACATCTTATAAATAAAGGGAATGGGTAAGACTAAAATCAATTTTTATGTGTAACAAAAGAAAAAATACACGTAAGTGGGCTATCACTCTGCAAGCAGTTACCTACTAAAAAGCAATTTAATTCATTACAAAGGGAAGCCTATGGGACAGCAGATCTGCAGCAAACACTGTTCAAATAAATGGATAACCATGTAAGTAATTTTTTTTAATTTTTATTACAGTATAGTTGCTTTACAATGTTATACTACACAGAAAAGTGAATCAGTATATATATATACACATATATATATATCAGTATATATACACTGTGCTGTGCTTAGTCGCTCAGTTGTGTCCAACTCTCTGTGACCCGTGGACTGTCGCCCACGAGGCTCCTCTGTCCATGGGGATTCTCCAGGCAAGAATACCGCAATGAGTTGCCATGCCCTCCTCCAGAGGGTCTTCCTGACCCAGGGATCAAACCCAGGTCTCCCACATTACAGGTGGATTCTTTACCATCTGAGCCACCAGAGAAGCCTAAGAATATTGGACTGGGTAGCCTGTCCCTTCTCCAGGGGATCTTCCTGACCCAGGAATCAAACCAAGGTCTCCTGCTTTGCAGGTGGATTCTTTACCAGCTGAGCTACCAGGGAAGCATATATATATATATGCCCTGGTATATATATACATATATATATGTGTGTGTATATATATCCCCCCTCTTTTTTAGATTTCCTTCCCATTTAGGTCACCATAGAGCACTGAGCAGAGTTCCCTGTGCTGTAAAGTAGGTTCTCAACAGTTAACTATTTTATACACAGCAGTGTGCACATGTCCATCTTAATCTCCCCATTCCTCCCACTTCCCCCTTCTCCCCTTGGTATCCATTTGTGTCTATGTACCACAACTTTACCCTCCACATCTGTGTCTTGTTCCAATTTTAGTATATGTGCTGCAAAGCGAGCACCCATGCAAGGAATTCTTAATCATTTGTCTATTGTGGGGACCCTGCCTGGAGAAACAAAATTCGCAGAGAACTCTAAAATCTCATTTCAAGCAAGGGTATCATTCTTCTTCATGAGCAAACCTTTAACCAGAACCGGCAGCAAACCAATGAGTCAATGTAAGTGGGTAAGGACAGTGCCAGTACGGCACATGGACCCGGGCCAGCTGGGCGGGGCACAGGGTGGGCCTGTGGGGCTGGGCAGCACCGCCCAGTCCCAGCCTGGGAAATCCTGGCAGGCCCGGCACAGCATCCCCAGGAAAGGCCAGCACTGGGAGAGAAGGAAGGTCTCTCTCCTCTTCCTCAGGAGAGAGACAGATCAACAAGGAGCCCAGAGCAGGGAGCTGGGAGGGTGGCTCTGATCGCCCGCCCACCAGATCATCAGTCTCAACTGACCGAGAGTTGCCTCTATTTGTCATGTAATTATTTGGCCTAAAATCAACCGCCAATCACAGTTTCATAATACCCAGGGGTATCCCAATTATCCAAGGGCTCTGATGAAATTCTCAAAATAAGTTTAAATCCACTTCCTTTAAAAAAAAAAAAGGGACTTCCCTGGCTGTCCAGGGATTGAGACTCCACGTTTCCAAGACAGGGGGCACAGGTTCAATCCCTGGTCAGGGAGCTAAGACTCCACATGCTGCACGGTGTGGCTAACAAAATAAAAATAAAATTTTAAAAAGCTAGTGGTATGTCTTACGAGATAGCCTGTCATAATATCAAGCAAGTGACAGCTGGTTATCACTGAATCTGACTGGAAACCACTGGCTTTAAGAAATCATAAAGAAACTGGCTTGATGGTAAAAATGGAGAAGCGAACTCATTTTTACTTTGAGCCTAGGAAGTCCAACTAATTTGGGAAATTACTAGCATTTGGCAAAAACAATTCAGCAAATGTCCAAACTACTGAGGGGAACTGACCTGCAGGTGGGAAAGAATAAAATGAAATCCTGAAATTTTTTTTTTTTTGTTAAAAGACTGAATTACAAAATTAGGGGAAGGAAAGAAAAGCAGCTGTTGGGACAGATTTGAATTTCAGTTAAGCATCTGATTCCAGTATCATGCAATTTTCATCAAAAACAAGAATTCTCAGCAGCTGAGAGAGGACATAAGAGGCCAAGAAAGGCAAGAGGAGGATGGAGCAGAGAAGCCAAGGAGGCTGTGATCAGCTGGGGCCCAGCCACGCCCTGGCCCCACCCCTGCAGAGGGGAGGAGGCCGGCCTCTGGCAGGTCCTGCCCACCAGTGCCCCCCCATCCCCCTACTTCACTAAAGCAAGACCGGGCTTGAGGGTTTGAGGGACTGCCTGCCATCCAGGCAGTGATGTGGCCTCACCATCCCTGCTAGAGGTGGTTGGCTTTGGGTTGTTTTTCCAGGAGTGTTCATGGCCACAGGCTGATCCTGCACATTCTTTGGCCAGGTCCCCATCTGCCGCCAAGGGCACACCCTTCCAGGTGGCTGGGGCGAGGGCCATGCCTGGTGACCCCGGAGGCACACCCACCAGTGGAGGAGCCAGCTCCCCGAAGTGGTGACTCGCCCAGTCACTCGGCTAGTTCACCGCACAGGCCCAACTGGAAGCCAGTCTCCCAGCCACAAGCCCCGATGTTCAAGGTCTGTCTGGCGGTGGGGCAGCAGAGGGAGTCAACCCGAGGGTGGAGCCGGAGGCTGCAGCAGACTCGTGGATGAGGTCTATGAACCCCGAGAGATGAGGCTCTTTGACTTGTCAGAGGCAGCTTCTTAAGGGCGGAGGAGGGAAAAAAACAAAAGCAAGTTTATACTCATAGGGAAACATAATCTGTGATTATAAATATTTCATGAGCAAAGAAAGCGGTACGGACTGAGAGACTGGGGTGGGGAGGGTGGACAGCAAATTAGATTCCAGTTTGAAAGTGATAGGGCAGCTGGGATAGAACGCAGCCCAGGCTATTCTGGGCTGTGAGGCGGAGGCCCGGCGTCACGCTCAGTCAGGGAGCGGGCTCTGGCCCCCGGCCCCTGGAAACCACAGCCTTCCCACCGTCAGCACAGAACACCTTGGGAGGCAGTCATGGGGGGGCGGAGGGGGCGGCGAGTGGGCGGCAGGACGGTCATCTGAATGACTTGGGCAAACTTCAACAGCAGGGAGGCGGGCCGGTGCCCTGCGGACCCATGAAAGGATGGACACACATTCTGCTGACTAAGGGCGGGGGGAGAAGTAAGCCCGACCCCAGAAAGCAAGTGCCCTTCCAAGCTAGAGGGCAGCTCTGGTCAAGCTGCCCTGGTCAGAGCAAAGGCGATGCCCGGAGCAGGTGGTGCCAGGCTGAGAAGGACAAGCCCGCCCTTCCTTTCCCTCAGGACAGGGGTCTCTCTCTCCTGCAGCCCTTGGGAAGCAGACCAGAAAGCAGAGGCCTTAAGGGCTTGCCGAGTAGCAGCTGCTGCAGCAGAGACCCTCCCCACTGGGCAAGCAGGCCCCAGTGTGGGGCAGAGACCTCAGCCAGTCTCCCAGCCCCTCCAGAGGGCCGGAGGAAGAGGGCGGTTACTCCTAAAATACCCAGAGGCCCTTGAATCAGGCTTGGTCAGAGGAGCCCTGGCGACCGTGCACACCTCAACCAGGAAGATGGAAACAAAGAACCTCCGCTTCCAAGCAGTCAAGGTGGAGCTGGTGAGGCTCCAAGTGAAGCCACTGAATCTGGGAAGACCAGTCATCGCCTAGACTCACAGCTGGTGAGACTCTGCTCAAGATGGCGAGGACTCCCCAACCACGAAAGACCCACGATGTCACGGGAGGACCCCCTTAGCTGAAGTCGCTGATGGGATCTGCCCTTGAGATCAGCTACTAGTTGCAAGAATCACCATGAGGAATCACGTTACCTTTGAAAGGCAAGTCTTTGTGGAAAACACAGGATGAGGGGCTGCCAAACCTAAGGACCGTGAGGAAATCCAAAAATGCACATCCACATAAATGCTTTCAGGACACACCCAAAGCGCTATTCCAACTGAAGAGACTGTTTACATCCAGCTACCTGCGGGACACCCCTCAGAGGCGCCTCCGTGCGGATCCCCCAAAGTTCCTCCTCCCCCACCCTTGGGCCCCTTCCCGAGCACCCAGTTCAGCGTTCTGCAGGACCAATCCTCCAGCAAAGGGAGCCAGACACCAGGGACCACTGGCCCTTCCCCATAAGCCGAGCGCACCACCACGCCCAGTCAACTGCGCCTACTAAAGGCTTCTGCGCCCCTCCTCCACCCGAGGCCTACAGCACATCATGGTGCATGCGTGCCTCCCCCAGCGCCCCTCCAGTCAGTCCCCCTGTATCTTCCTTCCCACCACCCCAACCCTGCTTGCTAAATACCCTACACCAGTATCCCAGCACCCTCAGGATGCGGCAGACTTCCCAGGCCCAGCCAGCCCTGCCTCTTCCAGCCCCATCCTTCCCCACAGACCCTCCTGCTCACCTGCGGCAGCCACACTGGCTTTTCCTTCGAGTCCCTGGGACTTACCCAGTCCCTTCTGCCACAGGGTTTTTGCACATCCTCTTCCCTCTGTCTGGACCACTGTCCCCTCCTCTCACTAAGCTAATGCCTGTCCACTTATTCTTCCTAAGGTATAAAGTACATACAGTGCACTGAAATACATACTCAGTAATTATTTACAGATGTGTACATTCATGTGACTCCCACCCAGATCTAGATTTAGAACGTCCCCAATACTGTAAGGCTCCCTTGTGACCTTGGCAGTCTATGCTCCTCCCCCACCCCCCCACCCCCGGTGACCGCTGTTCTGACTTCTATCACAACGCCCCTTCGTTCAGAAGGCAGCCAATGCAACCATTCCTCGGGGAAGCTGCCTCCAGTCCCACTGAAAAAGTCTCTCCCCACCATCACAGGCACTTGTTACACGTGGGGACCTGCGCGTGTCTGAGTCGTTAGGTGACCGGGGTCGATCTGCCCAGATCAGGGACCTCCGCTTACCCTCACCTTGCTTCCCAGCACTGGCAGCTGCAGAGCAGCGATGATGGAAAACAGCTGATGCCCATCACGTGCTTACGATCGCCAGGCACTCAGAGGTGCTAACTCACTGAAGTCTGACATCAGCCCCATCAAGCATATACCCTTATTACATGCCCACTTGACAGGCGAGGAAACTGAGGGACTGAAGAGTGAAATAATCTGCCCAAAGGCATTACACGCAAGTGGTGGAGTCAGGAACAGAGCATTGTGTCCTTAATCATCAGGCTATTCTGCCTCTAGAGGCCACTGGAATGTTTAATAACAAGAAGTGCCCAGGACATTTTGAATGAATAAAGGAGTGACTTTATTTTTTATTTTTGAGGCATGCCGTGGGGATGCAGCATCTTAGCTCCTCTGCAATGGGAGTGCAGAGTGACTGTAGAAATGAATGGAAGAGATTCCATGTGAAGGGATGGAAGGAGCCCCGCCCAAACCTCCACAAGGAGACCAGCAAAAAAAATGGGAGATAAACTATCACTGAATCCCCTGCACAGCTCCACCACTAGGTGCTCTGCAAACACCGGGGCTAGCGCAACTTCCTGCGGCCAGGGCGGGCAGCTGTCATCTCTGGGCCCAGAGCAGCAGTGGGGGCCTAGCAGAGGGCAACCTGTGGTGGAGGAAGGAAGGCTGGGCGGGCTCTCCCAGAGCGGGGAGCCCACGGTCTGCTGGAAGAATCGGTCCCCTGCTTCACTCACACTCACCCAGTAATCCAGTCACCTTTACTGAGCACCTCCAGCCCTCTGACGCAGGGAGATGACATTCTGGAAGGCAAGTAAGTAGTCTGCCTGGCTAGAAAGTGAGGCTCTACTGTTTTATCTACAAATTGGCATTCAGCTTGTACTTCAATTTTCCAGCACCTGATAATCCCGGGTGAGCTCACAGGCTACTGAGGGCAAAGACCAACCGTCTCGAGTGGCATCTTTTAGCCGTTCCAGTGTCATTTACCCCACAGCCACAGCCAGAAAGCTCAGGAAGAAACGTACATGGAAGCATTTATTTTCCCACAGGACACCATTCCCGGGCTCCCTCTCAGCAGAGGCGCAGTTCTCAGAACGGCTCCATCCACGAGCCCCTGTGGCCGGCGCCTGGGCTCCGCTCACACGAAGTTCTGAGCGATGGCCAGCACCTTGGAAAACTCGCCTTCCCTCTGGCGGAGGCTGGTGGGGATGGGTGTCTTGATTCGGGTCCCCACCGGGTTCCCATTGTCCTCGATGAGGACCACGTTATTGGAGTCAAACCTGGGGGTCATTGTGGGGCCAGGCATGCGATGCCCCACGATGAGCGCCTTTTTCTTCTGCCCCTTGATGGCCAGCAGGATCCGGTCGCCCACTTTGCCCACGCCGTTCTTGTTATAGACGTGGATGCAGCGAGGAGGGCGATGGTAAGGGGTGTTCCCCAGGGTGCTGTTGTCCACCACACGCACTCGCGTCATCTTCTGAATTGCGCCAAGGCTGCCGGTGGTGCTGGTGGAAGAGGAGGAAAGTCTAAGGCCTGCAGCTCTGCCGGTCAGGGTGCAGCGGCCTCTGCCAGGCCCGGCTTGGCAGTGCGCACATCAGCAGGGCCCTGACACCGGCGGCGTCCTCACTGTTAAGAAGTTCCTTACAGCTTCTGCTGCCGGGTCAGGACCTTGATCTGGGTGGGCTCTAGAGGGAACCCAATATTCTGTTACAGTGAGTGGCATGGCAGCCCTAATTTAAAGCCTCTGGTTTCCAACAGGCCTTGGAGGATTAAGGGAATACCTTACAGGCCAGGCCTTGCCCCTGCCGAGCCTGCAAAACCTGCTTCCCCTGAAAACACTGACTCCCAGATGTCCCATCTGCATGGTGCTGGGAACCATTAGATCCGAGTGGGTATGTCTGCCTAGGGAGTCCCATGACACAGCACAGCAGAAACTGAAAATAAGCTAATAATATTTTAATTTCCCCCCACTAGAAAGAGTACTATTAAAGGCAAATGAGTTACTATTGAGCCAGCTGATGACAGTGGAATTCTAGTTTCCTCTGCCACTAGGACCCTAGTGCTGGTTCTCTGGGGTGACCCGCGGTCCTCTTCTCTCGTTCTACCTGCCTGCCCTGGGCGATGTCACCTATTCCTGTTTTTTCCAACTAGTGAACTCCATCTCCAGCCCCAGGCCTTGCCTAGCTTCCAGTCCTGCGGTTCCACTCCAAGCTCCTCATGTGTTGGTCGGTTCCACAGTGACCTCATCGCCTCCCCCGCAAGCCTCCTCCAGCTGGTGGGCTTTCTGCCGAGACAGCGGCTTCTCCAGAAACTCTAGCTCACGAGCCATAAACCTCTCTCCATCCAACCTCTACTGGCACCACCTCCTGAACACCTCTGACCCTCCCCTCCACCCCATCAACAAATTCCTTCATCCAGCAGCTCACACTTTTACACCAAACCATTATGTTCGTGTCCTAACCAGCTCCCTGCGCACCTCACTCTGCCAACCAAGACCTCTTTTTAGAATATAAAGTGGAGGCCACTCCCTTGCTGGGGACTGTTCAGTGGTTCCCCTTGACTACACTGTCAACAACCTGGTCCTAACGTGCCTGTCTCCTCAGGTCCTCCACCTCCCGCCACTCACACATCTGCTCTGAGCCCCAGGGCCGGGAACCCCCGGAGCTCTCCAAGCCTGCCCAGCCTCATGGCCCTCTCTGGGGGCTGGGACAGGGCCTGCCCTCACTTCCCTTCCAGGAAGGCAGCCTCTGTCCACCTCCTCCCCCTTTCCCCCTCTTCCTCCTCTATTAGCAGCCCCTGTCTTGAGCCTTCCAAAGAACTGCACAAGCCTCTATTATTAAACTGGTCACATTTTTCTTAGAGTTATTTGTTTCCAACTTTGCTCCCATGGCCAACTGTGAGAACTCTGCCAGGGCAGGAAGCAAGTCTTATTCATCTCTCTATGACCAAACCCAGGCACAGGGCTCAGTAAACGCTTGCGGAATGAGTGCACGAACAGGGCCAAAAGGCATGTTTGCCAACAGGAATGCAACCTGCACTCTCTGCCCTGGCTTAGCATCTAAACGGGAAGGGGGAGGCTGCCACACTTTCATCATGCTTGAGTGGTCATAAGCCTGTGATGTAAAAATACATATATTCCATTTTTAAAAGAGTTTTGCCCTCTACTTTTATTCACTTATATATATGTTTTAAACTGAAGTACAATGTTTTAATTTCACATGCACAGCAAAGTTATTCAGTTATACACATAAATACACAGATATTTATTCTTAAAAGAGAAGGTTTTAACGCACTTAGGGAACAACAGGGTCAAGAGACAGCATTCTCACTGGAAGAGTCTGGTAGGCGTGGAGGGTTCATCTTCCTCCAGGTCCATTCCCAGTCCCGCCCCCAACAGCACCATCACCCCTTTACCTACCCCCCCCCCCAACCTGGGCTGCCCAAACCCCAGCTCGATCTATTCCTTTAGTCTCCCCGGACCCCACGCCCACCTCCCTGAGTGTCCACTGCCACTCTAATCACAATACCCAGTCCTGATGGGAGGCTTACTCAAAGACACAGCTTGAAGAACTCATTAGGAAAAGTTACCTGAAACAGCGCTGGCTGAATGCTCTGCTCATGTGGACGCAGGGGCCCCAGAGCCCGCTAGAAAAAGCCATGGGATCCCAAGATGGCAACTCCTGCAGGGCAAGAGAGGGGCAAGGATTTATTTCTACGTCAGTGTCCTCACTCAGAGCCAATAGTTTGGTATATTTGGTTTCTGTTTTGTTTTTTTTGAAAGACTATTGGGGACTTGTGTGGGAGATGGCACTTTGAGCACAAGATCATTAGTCACTAAATATAAATCTTAGTGGTTAAAAGATAGGCAGATGATTAGATGAACTCCAGCAACAGTTTTGCTGATTCATATTCTAACTGGGGTCAGAGGGCTGGAATGGCCCACAGCAGTTCTTGCTGAGGGTAACACAAGAGCACAGTGAGTGCCTTCACCATTACATCACTTCCACGGGCAGGAGGAAAAAAGGAATCCCATGGGACACAGCCAGGCAGGGACCACTTCCCACATCCTCCACAGAGGATGCTGGCCCCTTGTTGACACTCAAGTGCCTCTTGAAATCAGAACTTCCACTCCTCGGAGGAGAGCAGATTACCTGGAGGAACCACCCAGGTTGTTCGCCACCACATCACCTTTCCCTCAAATGTAAGAGCCAGATACCTGGACAGCTCAGGTTTAGCAAAGCAGTGCAAAGGACGCCCTCGCCAAGTCAGTGACCTCGGTCTCTATTTGGATCAGGGAAACTACCTACCCCACACGGCAGCTGCAAGTGGGGCTTGGGAGAACAAGGTGGAGATAAAAGAGTAAACACCAGTCCAACATTGGTGACTCCAGCCTGCAGAGCCTCAAGCCCGAGGCTCCCTGGCACCAAAAACTAGGGCCCATCCCCAGGTTTCCGCAGTGCCCGGGTGTCAGTGAGGGCAATATTTAAGAAAAATCTACAACTGACTGGTAATTCCAGCTGCAAAACATGCCTGTTTTCCACCCAAATGTTTGGCCACTGAGGGCCTCATTCAAGAGCTCTACTGAGAAAGCCTCTACCACTGTATTTACACATAGCTCTACCTTGCCTAAGTTCAAAGCACCTTAGATAAGATTTTATTTAGTAAAGGTGGGGAAAACTCACTATTTACTTTCACAGAAATACCTAAACACTCCAGAAATGCTTATTAACTACGATTTAACCTCAAACCTCAAGCTTATTTGCCAGTGTTTCCTTAAGACAACCCAAGGAAGAGTGGCCCAAATGATCAGAAAATTACATGCAAAAGAAGATGGTCAACTTATAGAACTATTAAAAACTGACACAGAACCAAAGACTACCAGATGATGCCAGCTTTCCCTTCACAGCTCCGTGGCCCTGGACAAGGAACTATCAGCTTCGGCTTCCCCAACTCGGGGTTTCCCCACCAGTAACACCTACTCACAGGGCGGTCGTGAGGTAAACCACACAAAGCATGGAGCCCAATGTCCACGCTCAATACCTATCAGCCCTCTCCATCATCATCGTCATCATATCACATCCGTTTTGAAGATGAGGAAGCTGAGATGAGAGAGAGAGATGGGGACTTGCATTAAGCCCTGTAACTAGCCAAGGGCACAAGCAGAACCAGAAGTGGACCCAGCTTTTGCCCAAGGGTCTTCCCTCCACGCTGGGTGGCCTCACTCTCTGTACAAAGCCCACTTCACAGTGGGGCTCGGGGCGAGGAACAGCTTTGGGGGTCACCTGGTCTTTTTCTGCTGCTTCCTTTAGGAAAATGGATTCGGTAGAGTACTTACACTGTGTCTCAGCACTTTCCATTATCATCTCATTTAAGTTTCCCCAAAACTATGAAATGGGCACTATTATTCACCCTACTTTATACTTGAGGAAATGAGGTCCAGAGAGGTTAGATAATCTGCCCAAGTTGCACAGCCAGGAGCAACAGAAGCTGAAATCTGAATGGCAGTAGTTGGCTTCCTGAACCCACACTCTCTTATTCAGTGGAGTTAACATGGTAACTTCAATTTAAATGTTAGTATTTTTCCAGTCATTAGATCATCTTTGTTCCATCGGGAATACTGTTATCTCAGGCATGTTTTACTCAGCCCCAACCAACTCAGTGCTTGCTGAGTCAACTGAAACGTAGACAAACAGCAGGTGAAACTTATTCACTTTTATCCAATTTAGGTTTTGATGACAATTTGTAGTGTAGGTGGCAAGAAGAGCTCCACACACTGAACAATAATGGAAAATTTGCATTTTTTTAAAAAAAGAGCTCTGAAAAGCAGTCCTTCTGGCCCAGGTTGCCGCTATGTTCAGTCTCAGCCAAGCCTCCCCATCTCACTCTGGGGCCCCTGCTCGCTCTCCTGGGAGAAAAGAGGCTCCTCAGAACCCCCAAGCGAGCCCGGTGGCACCCCCATTCCCTCTCCTGAGGATTGCAACACCCAGCCTCTCCACTCGGCACCATTTCCTCCACGGTACTCATGGGAGTCCAAGTGCAGAGGAGCCTACGGGCTGCCCAGAATTTTCCCTGCCTTGGGAATAACAAACTCTCCCATTCAAGGCACCTCCCAGAAGCCTGTAGGGCGGTCTGTACACAAATTACACCCCGGCCCGCCTCTCTGCGCCTTGCTCAAAGCCACCCCCACCCTCTGGGCTCACCTCTGCCCAACTCAGCAGCCCTGGCTCCAAACACACCTGCTCCGAGTAGCTCTGTATGAGGCTGCAGCGTCCGCTGCCGCCCCTCCTGTGCACCAAGGACATCCGGGCTTCTGTGCCAAGGAACTCCGTGGCGCCAACTTTCATCACCAAACTCAGATGTGGAATACATTTGGATTTTTTTTTTTTTTTTAGATAAGGCTGATATCCCTTAACATTCCAGTTCTTGCTACTCACTATCCAAAACTCAGAGACCACAGAGATCTTGACAACGTGGTATCTGAACTCTCTACAGGAATTCAGGACACACACAGACACACACACACACACACACACACACAGGATTATTTGTACTGCCCTCAAACACAAGAGTAACACATTCCCATCTCCAGGGAGCACCTCCATTTAAGGCCCAATTCAGAGACTTTTCACTAGGTCTTTGGTGGATCTGATAGTGACCTCCAGACCCAAAGGACTTAAAGACATCCAGTGGACAGCAGTAAGCATTCCTACGCACCTGAAAGCATAAAAGAACCAAATATATTTGTATATTAAAAAAAAAAAGCTGTGGTCCCCTCCACAGCCACCCTAGCAAAGGATCCCAGCAGGTCCTCACAGAGTGGGAATGCAATAAATATTTAATGAATAAAATAAATGAGGTAGCCAATAGACAGATTCCCCCACCCATGGCTCCACAAAGGGAAATCTCATCTGTTTATCAGGAACCCACACATCACATGCAAACAGGCTTTAGGAGACCCATGGTGCTAGTCATGGGAGGATGAGCCCATGCTACGTCTAACGGCCCCTGGAATCATCTCCTGGGCCTGGAACCCACACGTCACATGCAAACAGGCTTTAGGAGACCCATGGTGCTAGTCATGGGAGGATGAGCCCATGCTACGTCTAACGGCCCTGGAATCATCTCCTGGGCCTGGAACCCACACGTCACATGCAAACAGGCTTTAGGAGACCCATGGTGCTAGTCGTGGGAGGATGAGCCCATGCTGCGTCTAACGGCCCCTGGAATCATCTCCTGGGCCTGGAACCCACACGTCACATGCAAACAGGCTTTAGGAGACCCATGGTGCTAGTCGTGGGAGGATGAGCCCATGCTGCGCCTAACGGCCCCTGGAGTCATCTCCTGGGCCTGGAACCCACACGTCACATGCAAACAGGCTTTAGGAGACCCATGGTGCTAGTCGTGGGAGGATGAGCCCATGCTGCGCCTAACGGCCCCTGGAATCATCTGCTGGGCCTGGCGCCCTCACTGCTACTGTGGAAAACCCCTCATCCCACCACCGAACAACTGGTTCAGACCAGGGAGGAGTGCTGGAGGCAGTAATTTACTTCACAGCAACTCTGACTGACCTTGATGCTATTTCTTAGGATAAATCCATCCTGTAGACACAGGCCCTGATCCACTTCGGATCAGACTATATATACTGCTCTGTTTCACAAACAACGTTATTCTGAGCCCTGTGTTTGCACAGGAAGCTAACTCCAATGGTATTTCCTCCTCTACACTCTCACTCAGAGGAGGCTAAGTATTTGGAAGACTATGGTGCCAGAGATGGCTTTTCAAGTCGCTTCCTGGTCAGCACGGAGTACTGTCCTCCAGGTTTAGCACATGAATCACAACCGCTGGTGGTGGGGGAATGGGGAGGGCAAGAGGAAGAAGATGAGAGAGATAGAGAGAAATTACTTAATAAAACCCAAGAGTCGTGCTTATTCTCCACCCTGGTTTAAGCTCTCCCTTCAGTTGTGGAGATCAGGGAGGACTGCGGATTTCAGGGACACACAGTGAGTTTTTCACTTGGCTTCACTTCAGGTTAGGGTGGGTCCCACTGGACTCTGTGAGGGCAGGAGTGGTGCCTGCCCTGTCCAGAGCTGCCTGCTCAGGATCTACAACAGTGCTGGGCACACAAATGCAGCTCAGTGAGCATCTGTTAAATGAATACTATTTACCTGCAATTGCAATTCACCGTCCAGGTCTAGAGAGACTCAATATCAGAGAGTTGGTGGTCTTTCCTGTGCCCTTCATTCAGCCTTCCACTGGCTTGGGGGAGCTTCCTAGAAACTGAGAGCTCATTTTTAGCTAATTTTAATACAGACAGACTGAACTAAAAAAGCAGAGGGATGCTTTGTAGAAAGCTAGAAAGTACCATTACTTGAGCTTTGCATGTGTGCGTAATAATTCACTTAAGTCCTGTCCGACTCTTTGCAACCGCATGGATTGTAGCCTACCAGGCTCCTCTGTCCATGGGATTCTCCAGGCAAGAATACTGGAGTGGGTTGCCATGCCCCTCTCCAGGAGATCTTCCTGACCCAGGGATCGAACCAGTGCCTCTTACGTCTCCTTTAATGGCAGGTGGGTTCTTTACCACTAGCGCCACATGGGAAGCCTACGTGAGCTTTAGGATCAGCAAAATATTGTACTTAGTATCACAGATCCATGTACATTTATACATTGTTTCTACCCTGACAATTTCCCTCTTTAGGTCTGGGTTCTAAAGAAGAGGGAAAACCAAGAGCTCAGCACAGTCACAAAGGACAGTTTAAAGGAGATTCTGTTAGTAAGTGGAAGAAGGGAAAAACACTAAGAGAAATTAAATGCAAGGTCTGGCCACAAAACAGACAAACTCTGCCTAGCATAAAGATATAAATGTACTTCTTCATTAAAGCAGGAAAACACTGAGGCCTGGCAGCTTCAACAAATCAAAAAAAAAAAAGGAGAGAGAGAGACCTTCTTGGACCCGTCACCCTGTCATGCAGACAGCTCCTCCCATCTCCTGCAGGTTTCGCCCCAATCATTCTGGACCAAAAAGTACTCTTAATAAGTTGCTTAAATACTCATTACTGTTTTGCTGGGGAAGGAGTCTCTTTCAGTGGTTTTGTGTTTATACACCATCTCACAATTCTCAAAGTATTTTCACACAGATCACTTTCTTGGTTGACTTCATTCCCGAGCACCCAACAGAAACACAAAGACAGATGACAAAGGGCAACCGTTTGGGGAGGGTTGATTACACTAAGGATTTCTGAACAGTTCTGAAGGTTCAAGAGTGCTCTTTTGTAGATGGAGAAATTAAGTCAGAATTGCTAAGTGACTTGTCCTAGGAATGGAGGAAGGGTAGAGAGCTGTCTCTACCACACCCCGCACAATACCTGAGCAGGTAAAGTGCTGCTTTAACCACCAATGAACTTTACAGAAATGAGCGTACCCCACACAGTCCCAAGTACTCTTCCTCCTTTCTCAAAGCTGCCACATCATCTTTTAAAACTCAAAACAGCCATCTTTTCAATAGATATCTGCTCTACACACAGCACAGCCTAGGACCAACTCTCAAGCTGATTCTGATACACCTGCAAAGGTGTGAGTTTTCAGTTTCTACCATCGAGGAGCAAACAGTCAGGATTTCCCTGGTGGTTCAGTGGTTAGGACTCTGCACTTGCACTGCACGGGGCACAGGTTCGATCCCTGGCTGGGGAACTGAGATCCTACATGCCATGCAGCTTAGCCAACAAACTTTTTAAAAAAGAAGCAAACATCCCTCAATAGCTCGATGTGCTGTTTCTACCATGGCTACCAATGAGGACCCCAACTCTCCGTTGTTTTTTTTTCTTTGGGGGAAGTCCTGGATGTTTGCTTCTTGATAGTAGCAACTGTGAAAACTCACACCTTTGCAGGTGTATCAGAATCAGCTTCAGAGTTGGTCCTAGGCTGTGCTGTGTATACAGGAGGTAGCTACTGAAAATAAAGACAACTGTTTTGAATTTTAAAAGATTACGTGGCAGCTTTGAGAGAGGAGAAAGAGTACTTGGACTGTGTGGAGTATGTTCTTTTCCGTGCGGTTGCACAGCCTGTGGGATCTTAGTTCCCCGACCAGGGACTGAGCCCAGGCCCTCAGCAGTGAGAGCTTGGCATCCTAACCCCTGGGCCACCAGGGAATTCTGTCCAGTTCTCAAGCTGACTCACGAAGAAAAAAACATTTCCAGGGTTCTTGTCTCTGTTTATTTACCTTTATGTGTTTATTAACTTGTATATTTCACTTTGTTACAGGAGTATTTAAAATCATGGTTCTTAAAAATATCTGACAGCTCTTGATATTCAAGTTGGTTTTTCAATATGTAAGTTTTAATCTATTCTAGCTTTGATCCCCTGCCATCCCCACCTCACAGGTGTGCAAACACCTGTATTTCCAGAAGTTTAACATTCTTGGTATGGTCAAACCGGGAAAAACTGTACAAGGCAAAGTTAAATTCTACTTAATTACCTCTACTAAGCCAGTGGCAAGGAGCTAGGTTTATGGAGATGTCAGATGGGCAGGCAAAGTTGCGGGGGAGGTGGTTGGGGTGGGATGAAAAGCCCAAAGAAAAGGTATCTCCTCCACCCTCGCCTCCCCTCTTCTCCTGCCAAGTCTATGACCTTGGAATCCACTTCTCCAGGCCTCAGTGACTCTGTCAAGCAGGGGTCATTGGGAAGAGCAAGGAGGCATGGAAATGAAAGTGTTTTAGCTTCACTCACAAAAGGGACTGTTTTCAAGCAGGGGAATCCCTCTCTGGATTCTGACCAGTGAGAACAGCCTCACTTCCCGATTCTCAGGGCAACATTATGGGTATCAAAGATCCCTCAGTCCTGAAAGTGTGTTTCAGCTTAAGGTAGACATAGAAGGGCTTTGCTGGTGGAGCAGTGGATAAGAATCCACCTGTCAATGCAGGAGATACAGGTTCCATCCCCGGTCTGGGAAGATCCCACATGCCTTGGAGCAACTAAGCCCATGAACCATGCCACAACTACTGAGCCTGTGCTCTAGAGCCTGGAAGCCACAGCTACTAAGCCCACGTGCCCCAACTACAGAAGCCTTTGTGCCCTAGAACATGTAATCCGTAACGAGAAGCCACCACCATGAGAAGCTCGCTTACCACAACTAGAGAAAGCCCGTGCAGCAACCAAGATCCAGCACAACCAAATAAATTAGTAACTTTTTTTAAAAGGTAGATATGGAAAAGTGGTCCCTCTTTTCTAATGACATAGATGATTTTTTTTAAGCTTTTGACAAGGAAACTTTCCCATTCTGAGTTGTGTTTCATCGGGGAATAATAGGCTACCTGGCACCTTTTTTTGTTTTAATTAATTATTTATCTGGCTGCATAGTTACCATACACGGAATTAGTTGTTACACATCACACATGATCCTAGTTCCCAGACCAGGGATGAAACCAGTGTCTCATGCATTGCAAGGCAGAGTCTCAACCACTGGACCACCACGGGAGTCCCCTGGCACCTTTCTTAAGAAGAGAGCACATTACTTGACCCAGAGCAACGTTTCTGGGATCTGAATCATAGCCTTCTCACACAGCTGGTTGTCATTGTTAACACATGTGTAAAATTGCACCAGGGTGAGCCACAACCCAGAACAAACCGTCAGCTTCTAAAAAGGAAGATCAATTGTAACCTGATTTCTGAGACCCTCCCAAGCCCCTTCATGGCCTTAAAAACTATTCCAGTAACAATAGGAAAATCCATCTTATGTGGGTCCAGGTGTCATAACACCAAGACAAGAGTGGGGTGAGACAGGCTTCAAAGGACTCTTGCATCATGTAAGATGTTAAATGCTGTGGAGAATCTATAAATAATTATGTTCAGGGCCCAACAGGCTCCCTTCTGAAATATGAATTCCAGGGAAGGTTTGTACCATTCATATTCAGGGGCAATAATAAAACATTTTGGCCGTTGTCCCTTCATGTATTCCACAGTGTACTCAATTCAATTCTCACTTCGGGCTTTCTGAAATGTTTCCTCTTAATATGTGGTGACCCTTAACTAGGCACAGGCAGAAATCGATCAGGAATCTACCACATGTTAACATACCTAACTGCATTATTAAAAAGATAATAATACATGAGAAATACCTTCTAGTGATCCTCAGGGGTCCCCAAACCAGGTAACATGGGCTGCACTTCCACTTTCCAGATACCCATTACAAGCGCTACTCGGCAAGGGATCGCACCAGCTCTACAACCATAAAATCAACACAATATGTAAAAAGCTCCATAGGAAATACATATCCAAGAAGCTCTAAGGGTAAAATGGACAATTCCACACAAGGGAAAAACAACAACACAAAGAGAAGATTCCTTGTCATCCAAACTGCTTGCTGCTGCTAAGTTGCTTCAGTCGTGTCCGACTCTGTGCGATCCCATAGACGGCAGCCCACTAGGCTCCACTGTCCCTGGGATTCTCCAGGCAAGAATACTGGAGTGGGTTGCCATTTCCTTCTCCAATGCATGAAAGTAAAAAGTGAAAGTGAAGTCACTCAGTCGTGTCTGACTCTTAGTGACCCCATGGACTGCAGCATACCAGGCTCCTCCGTCCATGGGATTTTCCAGGCAAGAGTACTGGAGTGGGTTGCCATTGCCTTCTCCAAACTGCTTGCTCCTACCCAAAACAGCTCCCAGAATCCAAGCCTACAAAGACTCCTCCCACCAGGCAGTCTGCCAAACATGGCTTAACCCCATCTCCCTTTCTGTCCTTCCTAAGCAACATTTCCTACTCCAACAAAATCCTCTTTCTTCCACTGTACATAATCCCATGAGTGAAAAGTGAATTTTCCTCTAGCACAGCCTCCCTGAAAAAACCAACCTACCTTGCTCCTTACTACATATCCCTGCTGTCCTGACTGCATCCTCACAAGACAATTTTAAATGACTGAAAAATCAGGTTGATGAAGGCAGGACCACAAACAGGAGAACACAGGAAATCAAAGCGCTTCAAACTTTGGTGACACACAGAAACACATTGTATAACACCTCCTAATATACTCACATACACTTTCACATGTGTATACTTGAAGCAGGTGTCCAGAAACAATATTTACCCTTCCTAAGTACAATGCACTGATATTTTCTATTCTACTTCACTTTTCTTAAATGATGGCCATGATCCACTAAATTGATTTCCAACTAACCAATGGCACAGCTGGAATGGGAATTCAGTTTGAACTGCATGTAAACCTTACCAGTGCCTTCCACAAGCTACTAATGAGCCCTTGAAAAACCCAGCAGAGAGCAGACACACTAACCAACCACAACCAAATAGGCAGTGCCCATTTTCTGTCCAGCAACCCCACAAGTATCTGCCAACTTCCAGCTTTCCCCCAGTAACCCAAAGTGTCTCCATCATATGCTGTTTTATTAACCTCTTTATAAATTCAGCCCATCAATCTCTTAGGGTGGCAAAGTTCATTTACTGTCCACCACGTAAAGCAGTATTTCCCTTCTGTCCGCAAGCTTGTTCTCAAGCTTGAAGAAAGCCTTCCATGAGCCCACAATTAAACGAACAAGTTGGTATTCTGTATGCCTTTGTCATCTATTTTGTGGGTAACATACAGGAGTTATGCACACGCGCAGACACACACACACACACCCCTCTCTCTCTCTCATCTTTCCAGTCTTAATCCCTGGCAGATGCAGCCTCGGGTGAAATGAGAAACCAGGGAACCCCCTGGAGCCGGGGGAGCCACTCATCGGCATGACCGTGAAAGCGGTGGACTCACTCTCCACACCAGAGAAGCGCCTGGCAAAACAGTCAGAAAGTCATCTCAAGACCCAAGTAGGGAAAGGAAAGGGAGAACGAGAGAAATAAGACAAACCGGAGGAGCCGTGCCAGACTGATCGGCCTAGGCCACCTCGTGAAGCCTGGCGGCAGCCCGCCCCAGCCCCAGAAAAAGCAGGTGAGAGCGGGCCAGGGGCGCGGGGTCTCAGAGGCCCCAGAGAGCGGAGCCGCCTTCGAAGAGTGGGAGGGAGCAGGGTCCGGGTCAGAGGCCTCCCTCCCCGTCGGGACCCTCTGCCCCTAGAAGGCCCACGATCCCCGCACTCCGGCCCTTCCTCACCCACACCGGGGGAGCGCGCTACGGCTCCAGCCGGGAAGAAAGGAAGACGGGAAGCAGAAAGTCAGGAGCGTGACGTCCCTTCCCCCCATACACACTCCATACCGCCTTCGCCGCCCAGGAATATCCCGCCGCGGGCCCCACTGGCCGGGCGCCCTCTTCCCCCCCACGCGGCCTCTCGCTCTGCGCCTGCGCGGCGGACCCAGCCGGGAGGGCGTCAATCTGAGGGTGCGCGCGCGCCTTGCGTGTCCTGGCGTGGAGGTGTGGCCTGCGCGGCCCCGCCCCCTCCTCCAGCTCCCCCTCCCTCCTCCCGCTCCCCCTCCCCCAGACACTGCCGCGGCCGCCGCAGGAGCCCGGAGCTCCAGCCGCCCAGCGACTCCCCCTCCCCCTCCCCCAGCCCCGCCCCGCCCCAACCCGGGGCTCGGAGCAGGAGCCGAGTCTGCGCCTGGGGGTGAGTACGCGACCCTTCCCCAGCCCCTTCTCTTTTCTTTGAGGATCCCACCACCACCTTAAAGAAAAACCCCGATCTCAGCTGCGCGTCCCCTCCCTTTCAACCTCCTGCGGGACCCAGAGGTGCCCGGGGCCCGCGGGACCCAGGGGTGCCGCGCGCTGCCCCTAACCCCGGCACCATCCGGAGCCTATCGTGTGAGTCCTCCGACCCCTGCCTGGGGTCCAGAGGTACTCCGGCCTCTGTCCCCACCCCTCGAGAGATCCAAGGGGTGGGACCTCCGCCCCCGGTCCCCTAGCACCACTCTCCTCCCCACCTGACCCGTCCAGGTGCGCGTCCCCTCCGCGCCCCTCCGGGGTTCCAGCTGCGCCCGATCAGCCCGCCGCCGCGGTAGGGAATCTGCCGCCCCCGCCCCCGAGTTCTGGATTCAAGGGTCGCCAAGTCCAATGTCCTCGTTGTCTTTTTATCTATTCCCCGGCTCCAGGGGCCGAGTACCCCCGAAGCCGGCCCGGGGCAGGGGGTTCGGGCTCGGGCAAGGGCAGGGTTCGCGAGAGCTGGCGCGAGGCCGGCCGCTGCCCTCGGCCGGTCTGGGGACTGGTTGGAGGGCTAGGGAGGCGACTGGCCCCGGGAGCGTGTCCTCTCCCTGCGCCTCACACAGTGCAGTTCATTCATGAGCCGCCCGGGCCTGCGTTGGAGGGTGCGGTGGGGAAAGGATTGGCTCGCGGAACCGGAGTGGGGCAAAGGCCCTGTTGGGGGGAGGGGGCGTGCTTTGTCTCTAACCCTCCTTAACCTCCTAGGGAGGACAGTCCCAAAGCTTTGGCACCTTCTTCCCCAAAAAGATAAGGACCCTTGGGAAGTGAAGAGGAGAGGTCAGAGGGGCCGGCTGCCCTTGGGGCTCTGTGCTGCCACCTGCCTGGGTCCCTTGGGTGGAAGAGTGGCCGCTCAGCACTCCACTTTCCTGGAAGGGGGTGAGGGGGTTGGGGGCCGCACAATTGGGAAGACCAGGACTTCCTACCCAAGACCACTCTCCAGCCTCTCCCTGGGTCTGCATCCCCAGCCCCTCCTGAGGAGGAGCCCCCAGTCCTGCCTCCCAGGCACGTGTGAGGAGGGGAGTGGCCCTGCCAGCTGGGGGCTACCAGTGGGGATGTACTGGCAGCGTGATTATCTTCCAGGGTACCAGAGGGTCCAGGCCCTGGCATGCCCCAGGTGGCACATGCTGGGACCTGCTATTGGCTCACCCAGTTGGGTCTTGGCCTCTGGGAGGGGAGGGATGTGGCAAGGCAGAAGGCAGGTGGTGAGTAGCCAAGAAGCCCCTTTTAAACATCTTACAAATTCCCTCCAATTATAACAGTCTTGGAGACCTGGGTTCAAATTCCAGCCCTGCCATTCTTTAGCTGTGTGACCTTGACAAGTTACTTAACTTCTCTGTACCTTAGTATCAATATAAAAAGTATGCTCACTACCACCTCCTTACAAGATTAATTACGGGGATCAATCTAGATAGTACAGGTAAAGAGCCTGGCACCCTGCCTGGTAGTTGATCAATAAGAGCTCTCCTCTCTGAACTTCTGACCCATCCTGGTGTATCACCACCCTCCCATGCTCCCCCCACCCCCAACCCCGGCCAGCCTGCTGGGGATGGATCAGTTTGTTTGAAGAGTTTAGAAACATTCCCCTGTCACTCACTGGCTGAGTCCTGAAAGCAGTCTAAGCCCTTATGTCTCGACAAGAAGCCCATCTAGACTGAGGAGTTCTAGCATACTAAGTACTGTTTTATTTTGATTTGTACCAGTTCTCCACTAAACCAATCCCTTTCATTCCACACTTATTGATAACAATTGCTAATTTTTTTTTTAGAATCCATTTATGCCTTTAACTGTACTAAGAGCTTCACCTAAATCATCTTGTGTAATTTGCAAAACAACCACGTGACTGAATTATTATCTCCATTTATAGTTGAGGGAACCAAGGCCCAGGGTGGTGAGGTAATGTGCTCAGGTCAGAAGCCATTATCTGTCTCATCCTAGAGCCAATGATCTTAGCCACCAGGCTCTGTTGCCTGTCCCCTCCACCTGCTTCAAAACCCGAAATCACAAACCCAGGGAGCTAGAAGCAAGAGGGAAGGCAAACAGGTAGAAATAGGGTGTGGCATTTCTCCAGAGCTGTAACTGGCAATCCCCAGCCCCCAGCCTCCTGATGGAAGTGACTCCTCTGTTAGCTGAGGCCGCAAAGTGCTGTAGTTAAAAGCATAGACTTGAGCCAGGTTGCCTAAGTCCGTATCCAGATCTATCACAGACTAGCTGTGTGTCATTGGGAAAGTGATATACCCTCTTTGAACCTCATCGTTCTCCTAAGGTTGTGATGAGTAAATGAGATGATATTTATAAAGCACTTGGAACAGTGCTGGCATAAAATAAGAATTAAATAAGTATTTGATAAATGCATTCTTTTCCTATTACTTTTATCCTCACTTGTGGATACATTTTTGCCCATCTCTCAGAAGTTAGTAGGGATGGAGTGAGGATATTAATATCTATTTGTTACAGAGTGAAAGACTGAGGCCCAGGTTACATAGTAACAGAGCTAGTCTCCATCTTTATCTCCTCCCAACAGACCACACTGCCTTCCTATGATCCCAAGTCCTAAATTAAATCTTCCCTAGTAACTCTTTAAGAAAAAAACTTTTAATTTATAGCTTTCTTCCCACCACCTCCCCCCCCCCACATACACACACTTCTTGATGATAAAATAACCTTCAGTGAGCTAGAAATAAAACCCTCCATCACTCTCCCTACACCTTTCCAGCTAAAGCCTCAGTGTCAGACCAGAGAAATTCTAGGATACCACTGACTCAGACAACCCTGTAGAGTGGATGAAATGTCCCTCTCTCCCCCAAATATTCTGCCTCAGTCTCTTCCCTTCTCTCAGCTGCTCTCTGTGAAGGCTTTGAGAGCAGCTGCCCAGGGTGAAATTCAGCCCAGCAACCCCGCCTCCACAATTAAGAGCTTGGAGTAACCCAGTCGGCAAGCTGGCAAGCTGAGCCCTCAGCCCTGGCTCCACCCTTTCCTGCCCTGTGACCTCCCTATGAGTGGCTTCTCCTCCCAGGTCCCTGCTTCCCCCCCTGCCTACGGGCAGCATGCCCTGCTTACTTCAGGGTGCAGGTGGGAAGAGCAGCGTAACTGAGGAGGGAGTCTTTGTGACTGTAAAGAGGGAGGTGGCAGACGGACATGGTGACTTCAGTTACGAAAGCACAGACCTTGACCCTCACTACTCTCCGGGTTCCCTTATGTAGGAGCTCCCAGAATGCTCCACCTTCCTCCGAGTGGAGAAGATAGAATGGGGGAGGTGGGGCATGTAACTCCAGGGGTTTGTACCCATTACACTCTGACCTGGTGGAGCCTTGGAATTTCAGAGACAAACAGGCAAGGAGTCTGTGTGGGCTGGATCGATTTCTGAAATGCGTTTGAGTTGGGAGTTAGAGGTGGGGGGACTAGTATAGAGGCCCCCCAATTATTACAGCCCTAAGATACCTATACCTACCTTTAACCTTTCCTGGGGCTTTTTATATGTACATACCCAGGCTCCCAGACACACCCACATACACACCTCCACTTAGACACTAACAATTCTCTTCATTTCCAAGGATAGCCGTGTAGTCACCCAGCTCCCCACCTCCACACACACAGATACACATATCAACACAAGTTTACACACCTAAACACACACATTCTCTCAGTGCTCTGGTGTTCCCTAGCCCAAGAACACATAATGAGCATTCACAAAGCTTCTGCAGCATCCTGTTCTAGGCATGTCAGAAAAGCATCAAGGTGCCCTGAAAAGTGTTCAGGCTTTAAAAAAGAAGTTGACCTAGGTTTGATGCCCAGGTCCATTATTTTATGAGCAGTGTGACTTTGGGAAACTTACTTAACTTCTCTGAGTCCTGTGCCCTCATCTTAAAATGGGAATGACATTCCAACTCCAAAGTGTTAATGATTAAATGAAAAATGTATGGCTTCTTGAAACAGTGGGCACTCTATACATGGCACCTGCTACAGTTACTGAATTAATTTTTTTTTAAGGCAACATGGGCTGGAAAGGAAAAGGGAAGGCATAGGGCACAGGGCAGTTATTCCCTTAGCCTTCTTAACCCAGGCTTTTCAGAGACTCCCTGGAACCAAGTGAGATACACAGACAACCCAGCTTCTCCTCTGGTGCCTCTTGCCCTGCAGTCAAAATGTTAGGAAGAGGCAGCGGGAAATCTGGGATTGGCAGGTGGGCAGGGGAAGCTCTCTGAGCCGCCCAGGGGGCTGGGGGCTGCTTGCTTCCAGAGCTGCAGTCACCCTTCCTAGGTTTGTTGTTCTCTTTCTTTGTCTGGTTTCCTTTCTTCCCTAGGGATCCCCCCACCCCCAACAAAGCAGAGCTTCAGTGTTGTCAGCAGAAGGGGCCTCCAGGGGCCCTCCTATAGGACGGGGGGTGGGGCCACGACACCGCACCCACACATCTCCTCCACCCCAGGAGCCTCCCCAGAGCCCTGCCCAGCTGGTCCCCAGGCACTTCCAGAACCCAGGCATCAGGGCTAGCTGCCCCTTCCCTCCTCCTCCCAACCCGTCCACTGGGACCGTTGAAGGCTTGAAAGCCTGGCAGTGTCAGGGAAGCAGGCCAGAAGGCACTTCCCTGGCTACAGGGAGCTTGGGCTGGTTAAGAGGCCCCCAGGCTCATTCTTCCTTCCTTTGCCAATCAATGGAAAAGCTTGCTGCAGGGCACGGCATTCCCAGCCTGCCCTGCTCTGGGGGCAGGAGCAGGGCACGCTGGGAATTGTAGTCCTTACAACTCAGATGAAAAGGAAATTGGAAAGAGATGAGGAAACCAGAGGAGAGAAAGGTGTAGCTCCTGCCGTGGCCCAGGAAAAAGAATGAGGGTAAACAGGTGTGGCTGGG